>NC_089271.1:57207960-57518113 GCF_963930625.1 Muntiacus reevesi
AGAGAGTGAGTCGGGGACTTCCACAACAATTAGCAAAATCAGTGACTATATGCTAGACCATGTGAGAGGTATATTAAATATATTTCGTTCATCTATTTTTCTCTACACCTTGGAAAGTATGAACTGGTAATATCAGTGAGAAAACTGAACCCCCAATGAATGATGTGACTTACCTAAGGTTACACAGCCAGCAAATGTCAGTGTTAGAACTAAAACCCAGATGGGACTGCAATAAGCATGCAGTTTCTCAATAATAAGATTGAAATATATACTATATGACAGATACTGTACTAGGCTCTTGAATGTAATATTAAAATATTTTCAATAAACCTGTGAGTTATATATTGATACTCCCATTTTTCAGGAAAATAAATGGAGATTCAGAGGGTAAGTGTAACTTGCCTAAGATCAAGATAGCTAGTAAACAGTTGGTCAGGATGTCAGGATTTTAAGCCAGATTTATGTGACTTTAAAGGGCTTCCCTAGTGGCTCAGAGGTTAAAGCGTCTGCCTGCAATCCAGGAGACCCGAGTTTGATCCCTGGGTTTTTTGGAAGATCCCCTGAAGGAAATGACAACCCACTGCAGTATTCTTGCCTGGAGAATCCCATGGATGGAGGAGCCTGGTGGTTTATAGTCCATGGGATCGCAAAGGATAAGACACGACTGAGCCACTTCACATCATCACATCATCATCATGTGACTTTAAAGACCACATCTTCCACCATGCTGCCTCTTTCAGAGATTTGGGGGAATGGTATAGAAAGGATGAATGAGACTTCCAAGGAGAAGTTCCTCTTGATGACTTTGGGGATAACTTGAATATCTTAACATGCTCAGTGTATGATATTATAATTTTAGGAGTCAAGAACAAACTGAAGGAATAAGATTGGGTATCTGTGATGTCTGGATCCCAGAAAACTGTTAAGGCCTCCAGTCCTACTCTACATTCTAGAACCACTTGGGTACAATGAAATAGGGCAACTGAACAGATCGGGAAACTGAAGAAACTCCACTGGCATCAAAGTGATAAGAGACTACTTAGGAGTCTAAAGATCAACTCCACCCTTGGACTGGTATTCCCTATTGTGCTTTCAGGGGTTGCACCCCTGGAGTGAATTGTTATAAATAAGAACACATGTTGCTGATTTTTTGCTACTTCTTTTCAACTGATTCTTTTCAGTCTGTAAAGCACTGTCGTCCTAGCTTATGTAAGTGAAAGTGAAAGTGAAGTCGCTCAGTCGTGTCCGACTCTTTGCAACCCCATGGATTGTAGCCTACCAGACTCCTCTGTCCATGGAATTTTCCAGGCAAGATACTCGAGTGGGTTGCCATTTCCTTCTCCGGAAGATCTTCCCGACCCAGGGATTGAACCTGGGTCTCCCGAATTGCAGACAGACGCTTTACAGTCTGAGCACGATTTAAAAGATTAGCTTATGTAGGAGCAGGCCAAATCAGATAGATGCCACCTGTGCTCTACCATTCCT
The DNA here is from genome assembly GCF_963930625.1 of Muntiacus reevesi. NCBI lineage: Eukaryota > Metazoa > Chordata > Mammalia > Artiodactyla > Cervidae > Muntiacus > Muntiacus reevesi. The sequence goes on from NC_089271.1 coordinate 57,209,446, forward strand.
AGACTTAACCTATGGAAGTAAGAGTTAAGGCCTTGCTGCTGGCCCATAGGTTTCCATCTTTATGGTAATCCCCCGCCCCCAGCTATTTAAGTTTTAGAGAAGCTCCTGGGTTTCAGTATAATCATCTCTAAAATTATGGATGAATTTGTTCTCTCTTTATTAACTTGGTGGCCTGGATTTGCACTTTGGTGCCCCAGTAGTTTAGCATAGTCTTAGTCCCAAATATTGCTCATAAACTAGATAGATTAATTAATAAAATCAACCTCACAAAGCATTTCCATCTCTTTTGTTTAGTACACAGGACAGACAAAACAGAAGTTCAGGATCTGGCCAAACTTCCAAATTCAGTTTATCTAATCCCCAACCTGATTCCTTCTTAAGATTTCCACCCAACCAGTCTTTCAAGCCCTGCTTGTACACCTACAGTCACATGAACTCATGAATGAACAGCTCACTTACAAAGGTTTTCCTTGTTCAGGATGGACTCTGTTCTCCATGGCTTCCTCCTGTGGGTTGTAGCTCCCTGGTACCAATTAGACTGTCTTTTCTGTATGTCCTGTCACAACATATGAGCTCCAGTTCATTCAATGACTCTTTACAGAACCTAGGACCTTGCCACTTCTTCACCCTACTGACCTCTCCTCTGTATCCACTCTACTTTTTCTGTATCATTTTTGGAGAAATGAGGGTCACAGCTGGAAACAAAATACTTGCTGTGCAACAGAGAGTAGAGAAGAATGTTACCTCCTGTGTTTGGAAAAGTAATAACTCTATTAATAAAGTCTAAAATCAAATTTGTTTTTTACGAAACCACCTTCTTGATCAGAGATCTACAAATTATAACACATGAGCCAAATATGGCTCACTGCCTGTTTTTATAAATAAGGTTATACTGGAACACAGCCATGCCCATTCATTTACATATTGTGCATGGCTGCTGTCATGCTATAAGTGCTGAATTGAGTAGTTGCTACAAAGACCATATCTTCACATCTAAAATACTTAATATATGATCCTTTAAAATTTTTGTAAAGCAATTATCCTTCAATATTAAAAAAACTATATATAGATATCCACAGTGTATATTCAGAATGTATGTAGAGATTTGGATAATGTAAAATTAGCATTTTATTAATAATTTTTGTTTAATTAAAATTGCAAATGTATAAAAAGTTACAAGTGCAATGTTTTTAGTAATCACCAATATGCATAATTTCAATGAGCAATGTGTAGGTTTGGTCATCTTTTCTCTATTGTATTTTTTTCTGATTGCATTATTGAAAGGCAGTCTTATGTTTGCTGAATCTAATATTTATAATAAATATGTGGGCTTACAAAATTTTTGCCAACCACTCTTCTTGATTTATATTGGGATCCTCATAACAAGTTAATTGGTAAAACAAAAATGAAAATACAAAATGAGACTTGGAGAGCTGAAATGAGTTACCCAATTCACATAACTTAAGTGTGACCAGAGATGGATTTTTTTAAAGAAATTAATTTATTTTAATTGGAGGCTAATTACTTTACAGTATTGTGATTTTCACCATACATCAACATGAATCAGCCATGGGTGTACAGGTGTCCCCCATCCTGAACCCCCCACCCACCTCCCTCCCCACCCCATCCCTCTGTGTTGTTCCAGAGATGAATTTTTAACCCAAGTATGTTGCTTCACAGTACATGTTCCTTCACCTCATGGTCCCTTCAGTGTTCACAACCAGGTGCTTCAAGCTGGGACGTGCTGCAGTGCTATGACTTCACCGTTTTTAGTTGCCCTACTTGAGTTCTCACTATGAGCCAATGTTTGCCTAGATCAACTCTGCAGGGTTTAAGTCACTTCTGGTCAGTCATTCCTTTGTTCCATTCCTGGTCAGCAGCGAGGTGACCAGGATAGTCTTCTTGGCTAGTGATAAAGATAGACTTTTTAGAGAATAAGCCATTCTGGAATATTTGCCTACAGAGATAAAGAAACTAGACTGGCTGAACATCAAGGCACAACATGGCAAAGAGAGAGCTGCCCACTCAGTCTGTGTTACAGTCCAGGAGAAGGACTGTAGGCTGACTAACGGAGTCATCTCTCTGTCACCATCACTCATGTCTTTGACTCTAGAAAACTTTATAGTAATAAAAACGTGGAAGAGAAAGAGAGAGAGAATCAGAATAAATATGTACCTGATCAGCAAGGACAAATTCCTTTGATTTATTTATTTCCTTATTAGCTAATCTTGCTTTTTGTAGCGAGAGCTCATTTAGAAAATCTTCTGGCTTCCAGAAGAACTGGGCATGCCTGAATTAATATTCCTCTCCATACTCTGATAGGACATGGCTGAGCCTCAAGAAAGGGGCCCAGCTAAGGCCAGTCCTATATGGGCAGTCCTACTCCAGCACACCCAGGTTAGAGGGGTGGGGCAGGACAGTCAACACAACCAGTGGACGCTACCATGATGCCTTCCCTCATACCTGAGCTCCTCTCCCCAACCCCACATTTATCCACAAAATGAACCAGCAATGAAAATCACGGCTGCACAAGAATACTAGGAGCAAGGCATTATAGGTACACATCTACCATACAAATTTTAGTACCAAAAAATTCCAGAACTCAAGGGGCCTTTGGAGATCATATTGTCCAACCATATAATTTTACAAATTGGAAAACTCATGTTGTAGAAATGAAATGATCCAGATAAGGTCACACAGAGATCAATGAGATCAATTCACATGCACAGAATAATTGGACTCTTCAAGCTGAAAAGCCCTATAGATGTCATTTTTTAAATGCCTTCATTTTAAAGATGAGGAAACTGAGGCACAATCTCCAGGACAGAAATTGTGTCTGATTCTTTTATATGTCCCCATACCTAACAAAGTACCTTGCATACAGCAAACACTCAAAAGGTGTTTCTTAAAGAGGCATAAAATCTTTGACACTATGTTGTTCACCCAACTATCATTTTATAGGTAAATAAATCAAGTCCCAAAGAGGGAGATGAATTGCTCTACATCTAGAAAGAAATAGAGCTGAGACTAGAACTCAGTTATCATAAGGTTAAACAATGTGCTCAAGGTCCCACAGTTGATATATGACATTGCAAAATGATTCTATTTTTCCTTTGTGGAATATTTCACATTTATGCCTTCCTTTCTTCCTCTTTTTCTTCTTTCCATTCTCAAGCATCTCTTAAGCACTTCTCATGCATGAGGGAACACAGTAATCATAAGATCCAGTTCCTGCAAATAAGAGTTCATATCCTCTAGAAGAGACAGATGTGCAAACAGGTATTTACAAAACACACTCCAGCTGAGGTCTGGGGGCAGGCATGCTTAAATAAGAATGGAGAATTATGAAACATTTCTCAGAGGGATAAACATTTGAACTGGCTCTCGTGGGATATTAGGAACTGATCAAGAATATAAAGGGGGAAATTACAGTTCAAATAGAAATAATAACGTGTAAAAGGGCATGATATATTTGAGTAATATTGAATAATAAAGCAAGGTTGGTACATAGGATACCTTGGGCAAGTGTGGAGGAAGATTTTAAGGGGAAAGAAAAATGGGAAATCCAGATTATGAGAGACTTGAATGGCAGGCTTAGGAGCATAGCATTTAGTCTGAAGATCAACAGGAAACATTTTGAAGCAGGTGACTGATATAGTCAATTTTGTGGTATAAACTGATCATCATGTAAGAGTAGAGACATCTCTTACCTCTGTCATAAGATAACCTTGACTCTATAGTTGTTTACTATGCTGCAGTGTTTGGTCCATATAGAGCTTAGTAGGCACTGAGTGTAAGATTCTCACTATGCTTTTGAAGGCTTTCCTATTTTTAGGATTTCTTGAAACTCCTCTCCTCTTATACTCCCCACTTCTAATTATTTCTCCCTCTCTTATCAGATTCAAAGGTCTGGAGAAGTAAAACGTGGTACATAAAATGTGAATTGGAAAAGAAAGGACCCAGATTCTGACGCTTTTTCAATTATATTTGGATGTGGCTGCAGGAATACATAGGTAAAGAAAAACTTGGCAGAGGGCAAAGTCAGGGGTAATGGTATGGGTAATGGTAATGAGAACAATGGACAGAGAAGTTTCTCTTAAAGAAGAGAATATATGTCTAACCAAGAAAGTAACTCTACTGTCAGATCAGGGAGAATTTTTGCAATGCCTGCCAAGCAAAAATTGTTTATTATTATAGACCAATGTCTGTTGTAGCTATTTTTTCACATTTTTTTTTCCTAAAGAACTTTTAGGAAATACTATTTTCATTTTGCTGTTTTGGGGGTATGGACAAGGGATATATAGCATATCATTTACTTTATAGGTTACTGGATCGTGGGAAGCCATATCTGGGGTTGAAGGGGATGACTGAAAGTTACCAAAAGATTTTGGACTTTGTAATGGATGGAATTTTGGGTTGTCTCTCGGGGAGGAGTCAAATATATTCTATGTGAATTGAGAAGTGTTTGTGAGTGGGCAGACCGTGGTAGAGTCTGCTGATTGTCCAACAGTCTTAATTTTCCCTCTGAGGGATAACCTTCTAAATTTTAGATGGACAGATAGACACACATTAAAGACTATATTTCATAGTGTTCCTAGGAAATTGTTATCTCTGTTTTGCAAAAGAAGAAACAGAGTTTCTGAGAAATTAGGTGGGTTAACAAAAGTAAACTACTTGAAGTAGTGTAGTTGATATCCAAGTGAAAATTAGTCTTATTCCTGCCTTTATCCTCATAAAGATTTTATTCACAATCATAGGCTAGTTTAGGGGACTTAGGGGATGAAGTATATAGAATTAATCTAAGAATGAAGGGGATTTATCATTTGTGATGGCCATAAAGTTTTGCCTAAGACCAGATTGCTTAACTGCTTTCTTTCCAGATGGAGATTCTCAGTTACATGCTATGAATCTCAGAACCCAAGGGCTTTCAAAATACATTTAATTGCTCCTGTACATATGGGAACTCTGAGGGCTAGAAAGGAGAAATGACTTGCCCAAGGTCACCAGGTAGGTTTGGTAGACTAAAGACTACAATAAGATCCGATTCCCAGCCTGGACCTCTTTACTTCCAGTTTAGTTACCACTCTTGGAGTTGTTAGATCTTGAAGGGCCTTCAAACCATTGAGTTCAACATTTCTAAAAATGTACTATATAGAACTGATAGGTGTTATACAACACAAACATTTTCACCCATAAGTTTGAAATTCTGGGTAAAAGAAGCATCTAGACAAAATAAATAAGTTTTCTTTCTGATTCTGCTATGTTGCAATAGGCAAGTTGCTTAATGTCTCTGTGCTCTGTTTCCTCAATTGTAAAATGGGGATAATGAAGGTATTTACTTTGTTTAGCTGCTGATAGAATTATATGGGGCTTCTTTGGTGGCTCAGCAGTAAAGAATCCAAATCAATGCAGGAGACCTGGGTGGGTTCAATCCCTGGGTGGGTAAGAGCCCCTGGGTATGGCAACCCACTCCAGTATTCTTACCTGGGAGAATCCCATGGACAGAGGAGCTTGGTGGACTACAGTCCATAAGGTTGCAAAGAGTCAGACATGACTGAGTAACTACCACTTTCACTTTCAATAAGGAAATAAAATGTCCCCCAAAAGAACAAATTTTGAGGGGTTCTAGGTGCCTAAGGCAGGAAAAATTCAGATAAGATAAAAATTTTTGCACTGAAGGATTTCACAACCTAGGGTGGAAGGCAGACACATTGCTTACAGTATGTTTGGCATTATACAAGTACCACCAAGCAAACTTAAACCAAGTGCTGGGGACAGGTGGTGTGGGTGATGAGATGAACTCTAGGCATTGGCAGGATCAAGAATGCAATCAAGTAGAAGAAAACATTTGAAGATGGCTTTAAAAGGGTAAAGAAGGTTTAGTCCTATAAAGAATCAGGTCTCACAACACAGAAAATTGGTAATCCATGGTGCAGAGCTATTGCTATTGCTACAGGAGCTAGTGAGATGACTGGCTCTGCACTCTCAGTTCATGATAGTAAAAAGGAGATTCTATGCCATTGACCTGTTGTAGCCTCTACTACTTATTCTAGGCACTTTTAAATTCATTCAACACATAAATATTGAGCACTATATTTAATCACACCATGTGTTACTCTTTGAGGAGAAAATGATGAAAAGAAAAAAAAAATTCATAAAACCCCAGTCACAGACTTTAAGGATATCACATGATAGGGGAAGGATTTGGATAAAGAGTCAGACACTATAAACCCAATGATTTGTGACAGGAAGCCAGGAATCTATGGGAAGACAGAGGAGGGCAGCACCTACTCCTAACATGGGGAGTCAGATAAGGTATTTTAGAGATGATATCTAATCTGACTTCTTTTTACTATTTTCACTGCTACTACCTGTATCCTATGCCTCCTGTTTGGTCTTCCTGCTTCTACCCTTGTCCCCTATTCAGTCCTTTCTCAGTGCCAGCAGGATTCTATTAAATTGTCAGTTAGATCATGTCACTTATGTTTATCAAATCCTAAAATATGTTTTTTTCTTACACAGAGTAAAAGTCAAAGTCCTTACACTGTTGTCCACAGCCCTGTATAATCTTGGCCCCTTGTTCTCTCTTCAACTTCATTTCCTACCAGTCTTCCATGTTAGTCCTGTCTATTCTTCCATTGCCCTCAAGTCTTTGCCCTTGGCTTCATGCATGCTCAGTTGCTTTAGTTGTGTCCAACTTTTTGTAACTCTATGGACTGTAACCCATGAGGTTCCTCTCTCTGTGGAGATTCTCTGGGCAAGAATACCAGAGTGGGTTGCCATGCCCTCCTCCAGGGGATCTTCCTGACCCAGGGATTGAACCTACATCTCTCTAGTCTCATGCATTGGCAGGCAGGTTCTTTACCACTAACACCACCTGGGAAGCTCTTGCCCTTGGCTATCTACCAATAATTACCTTTACTAAGATATCTGTAATGGTTTGCTCTTCCAATTTCTTCAGGTATTTACTAAAATGTCACCAAGAAAGTCTCCCTGGGTACTCCATCTAAAATCACAAACCTAGCCCTATCTCACCTCACAGTATGTATCACTAACTACTATATATTTAACGTTTTACATTTTGGAGTTATGTCTCCCCTATAGAATGCCAGTTCTGTGATGATGTTGCTACTGAGTTCATCACTGTTTCCATAGAGTCTGATACATGGTAGGTGCTTGGTAGTTATTTCTCAAATTAATTAATGAGTGAATAAATTGGATACCCGATGGAACTGGTGAAGAAAATCAGACATGAGAAAGCGCAGTTGAAAAATCATTCTAACTAGCAGGAACAACATTTACAAAGTCCCATATGTGAAAGAGAACTTTAGGTAAACTATAGATTGTTCAGTATGGCAAGAGTATATTAATGTGGAAAGAAGAGAGGAGAGAAATTAAATAGGGACTAAATCTTGAAGAGTTTCATAAACCACATAAAGGATTATAGACTTAATCCAAATGGCAATGTTGAACCAGTGAATAATTTTAAGTAGAGGAGAAGCAGGGAATGGAAACATACTCCAATATTCTTGCCTGGAGAATCCCATGGACAGAGGAGCCTGAAAGGCTACAGTCCATGGGGTCACAAAGAGTCAAACATGACTGAGCTGCTGAGTATGCAGAGGAGAGGCAAGATGAGATTAAGCCTTGGCAATGCCTTTAAGCCCTTGACTGGTTTATAGATGAGAACATTAATTTCTAATAGCCATATCTATAATAAAATTGTTGCAATTGGAAAAAAAAATCTAGACTCAGTTACCTCGTCTGTTAAAAATACCCACCTCATGTAGTTACCACGAGTATTAAAAACAAATTAAGTAAATTTCCTAGAACACATAAAAGGCCTATATTAGGTGCTTAATAAATTATTGTTGACTAATAAGCTTGTCTCCTCAGTTTTCCTTTGGAGAAGGAGTAGACTGCCACAAGTGGAAGGGACTTAAAGATTTCTGAGTCATACATAGCCGGGCTCAAATTTCATCTCTACTATTTCCTCATTTTGTGGCTTTTATAAGTCACTTCCTTTCAGCTCTCAGCTTTTGGTTTTCTTAGAAAGTGATATAAATATCTGACTACTTCCAGTTAAGGGACTGAAGTAACAAATTTTTATGGTACATTGAGCTGCTATGCTGGGGTGCAGCCCTGACAGGAACTTTATGGTGGTAACTAAGACATAAGCCAGGAAAAGTAAAGATACATGCAGTCTGCTGGTCTTGGTAAAAGTCTCTGCCTGCTAAAATCTCAACTCAGCCACTGTTCACATTTCAGCATCACTCTCCCAAAACTACAGCATCAAAAGTTAGAAAGCATGAGGTTCTAAAATGGTGTTTGGTATTTGTCTTTCTTACTTAAAAAAAGATGTGGGAAACAAACTTATGGTCACTAGGGGATAAAGAGGAGAAGGACAACTTGGAAGATTGAGAGTGACATGTGCACACTATTGTATATAAAATAACATTAAGGGCCTACTGTATAGCACGGGAAACTACGCTCAAAGCTCTGTAATGGCCTATATGGGAAAAGAATCTAAAAAAATAGAATGGATATATGTATCTGTATAACTAATTTACTTTGCTGTACAGTTCAGTCACTCAGTCTTGTTTGACTCTTTGCGACCCCATGGACTGTAGCACACCAGGATTCCCTGGCCATCACGAACTCCTGGAGTTTACTCAGACTCATGTCCGTTGAGTTGGTAATGCCATCCAACTATCTCATCCTCAGTCGTCCCCTTCTCCTGCCTTCAATCTTTTGCAGCATCAGACTCTTGTCAAATGAGTCAGTTCCTCGCATCAGGTGGTCAAAGTACTGGAGTTTCAACTTCAGCATCAGTCCTTCCAATAAATAGTCAGGACTGATTGGATCTCTTTGCTGTCCAAGAGTCTTCTCCAACACCACAGTTCAAAAGCATCAATTTTCTTCAGTTTTTCTTTAATTCAATTTTCTTTTGAAGGGTGGGGTTGTGTTCCCTCCCTGTTATTTGACCTGAGGCCAAACTATGGTGGAGGTAATGAAGATAATGGCCTCCTTCAAAAGGTCCCATGCACAGCTACACTCAATGCCCCCAACCCTGCAGCATGTCATCGCCGACCCACGCCTCTGCCAAGACTCCTGGACACTCGCAGGCAAGTCTGTGTCAGTCTCTTGTGGGGTCACTGATCCTTTCTCCTGGGTCCTGGTATGCACAAGTTCTGTTTGTGCCCTCCAAGAGTCTGTCTCCCCAGTCCTGTGTAAGTTCTGGTGGCTCTAAGGTGAGGTTAATGGTGACCTCCTCCAAGAGGGCTTATCCCATACCCAGGTCTAATGCACCCAGAGCCCTGCCCCTGTAGCAGTCCACTGCTGATCCGTACCTCTGCAGGAGACACTCAAACACAGTTCTGCCTCAGTCTCTGTGGGGCCTTTGGGTCCGGCTGCACAGAAGATATGTTTGAGCCCTCTGAGTGTCCCTAGTGGGTATGGGGTTTGATTCTAAATGTGATTTTGCCCCTCCTACTGTATTGCTGGGGCTTCTTCTTTGCCCTTGGATGTAGGGTATCTCTTCAAAGTCTCTCCAGGGCCACACAGCTGCCACTCCAGTGCCTACCATCTTGCTGGGGCTTCTCTATACATGAAACTAAAACAACATTATAAATCAACTATACTCTAATTTTAAAAAAGATAAAAAATAGAAGGAGGACAAGATGGTGGAGGAATTTGGTGGATATGGAGTACATCTCTCTACATGGATGCATCCGGAATACACCTTCAGACACAGAACACAAGCTGAGAGCAGGCAGGAGTCCCTGACCACCAGAAAGCAATATATGGACCCATGCAAAACTCAGGAAGATGAAAAGAAAAAGAGGAAAGTGAGCAGGACTGGATGTGTACCAGAGGATGGGTGAACTGAAGCAGGGTTCAAATCCTCACATTGGGGCAATTGCCTCAGACAGTGGAGAAGCATTTGAGGTTGTTGGAGAGTGCAGCAGCTGATCTGTGGCAGTCTGAATAAAATGAGAACCACACAGACAATCCTTGTCACAGCCCTACATACACTGGACAGGGATGCAAGTCTCCTGGAATATGCAGCAGCTGGGAGCTACAGCATAGGGATTGGAGAGCAATCTCAGGGTGAGGTCTGCTGATGACTTCAGGGAGATGGGCTGAGGGGATGTGCAGAAGGAGATTACAGTGGGAAATGTCTTTGGAAGAAAACAGAGCAGCCATGAAGGCAAGGCAACAATGCTGAGTCATGTGCAGGGAGTGGAGTTTTCTCTGTAGCCTTTTTTTCCCCACATGCCAGTGCCAGCAGTTGACCAATAGAGAAAAATCCCAGAGAGGGTAGACCTACAAGTGCCTAATGTACCAAGCAATAGAGATGGACTCCAGTCATGGGGCCCTTTAAATGTCTGAAGTGCCAGGTAACAGAGAAGGACCAGCAAAAGAGGCCCTTTGAACACCAGTGGCCAGAGGCTAGGAAAGGACTCAAATAACACCATAACTTCTGTGGCTGAGATGGCCTTCCTGCATTCCTACATACTTGGTACCACCAGGTTTCCCATGATCCAAGCAGTTGTGCCACCTCCATGCTCAATCCTTAACAGAAAAAAAAATCCTTAATAGTGCCATATCTCCTGCACCAATGGCCTCCAGCTCCCCTGCATATCTGGCATTGCAAGGGTCCCAGTTATCCAAGCAGCAATGTCACCTCCATATTCAATACCCATTAGGGCAGAGCTGCCAGAGGCTAGAAAAAACCCTAAGAGCACCATATCTCTTACTCCCCTGGCCACAGCCCCCCACCCCCCTGCATACCTAGGGTTGCCAAGGTCCCTGAAATCCAAGCAGTTTCACCACCTCCACACCTGGCCCTCACTGTGGTGACCCAAGTCCTCCAGGGCAGCCTCAGGAGCTAACTCTTATGGATGACTCATATGCAGAGATGAAAATAAAACCACATTTGAACCCTAGGGGCAGTGTGGTTAAGAAAGAGGATCAAAAATCTTCCCACCAGCTATACAAGCTGCAGATCAAATTCACATGCTCAACTAGGCAGACTCTGTGCTGTTGGAATATATAAAAAGACAATGAGAGCTCATGCAAAATTGGAAGCAAGAACATGCATGAGGACATCCTAGGAAGGCAGAGGTCTACTGTGACTCACAGTGAGGGAAAGGACACTGACAGTTGAAATCTGAGAAAAATATTTATTATTATTCTTATATTTTTATTTGCTCTGCAGTTGGTTCTGGATTATTTGTCTTCTTTTTTTCACCTCTATTGTTGAGGTTGTTGATTTTATTATTACTATTAACTCTATTTAAACTTTTGATAATTATTTTTAATTACATTGTTTTATTTCCTTTAAATACTTCTACCTCTACTTTGGCCCTTTGGAATTCTGTGGGCTTTTCTGTTTTGTTTGATTGATTGTTTTTTCTCATTGCTTGTCTTCTGCTGTAATTATTCTTCAATATGTAAAAATCCTTTTTATATGCTTTTGTTTAACTTTGCTTTTCTATTTTTTTTTTTTTTACTTTTCTCCCTTTTCTTTATTTTTTTCCCCACCATGTTTTTAGCTTTCTTTTTTGTTTTTTTTTTGGGGGGGATTGTTTTCTTCGCTTTATTCCCCACTTGGCTCTCTGCTTTGGCATTGTTTCCCAGTTTGTTTTTTAGTTAGTTTTGTTTTTCATTGGTCAACATCATTTTTGGTTTTCTTTGCTTACCAGGTCACTTGTTTTTACTTTCATTTTTTTAGACTGTTGTGAGTTTGTTTGTGTTTATGTTTGTGTACGAATGTTCCATTGTTTTTGTTATTATTTGTCTGATTTTATATTTACTATTTTTGGGGGTTTGTGTTTTGTTTCTTATTATGTACTGTTTTTTGCTTCAGTGTGTTTGTTATAATCCTCTTTAATACCATAACAAACAACTTGTGGAATATCAGTTCTCTGGCCAGAGATTGGGCCTGAGCTCTTGGAGTGGAAACACTGAGTCCAGGACCCAAGACTACCAGAGAACTTCTAATCCCAAGGAGTATTAGTTAGTGAGAACTCCCACAGAGGCCCACATGACATTATCCAGCATCACCCAGTGCAGGATGCCTCACCCAAACAACAAGGAAGACAAAAAAGAAAACCCAGTTATCAGCAAGCAGGATTCCCAAAGACACCCCAAAACATACCACCACACACAGCCCCGATCATCAGAGAGAGAGAGGAAAACAAACAAACAAACAAAACTCACCACCTCCCACCAGAACACAGACACAAGTCATTTTCAACACAAAGCCTACAAAAACCACTGGACCAACTTTACTTATTGAGGGCAGAAACCAAAAGCAAGAAGGAATACGACCCTAAAGCTTGGGAATAGGAGAACTCAAACACCATAAGGTTGAAAAGTAAGAAAAAACAGATAAATATTGTGCAAATAATGGAACAAAGCAGAAACTCACAAGATCAAATAAATGAAGAGGAAATAGGCAAACTACGTGAAAAAGAATTCAGAGAAATGATAGTAAAAAAGATCCAAAACCTCGAATATGGTATGGAGAAAATGCAAAAAACAATTAACACATTTAACAAGAATTTGGAAAAATAAAGAATAAACAAACAGAGATGAATAACACAGTTACTTAAATTAAAAATACTCTAGAAAAAATCAGTAGAAGAATAACTGAGGCAGAAGAACTGATAAGTGAACTAGAAAATAGAATGGTGGAAATAACTGCTGAACAGCAGAAAAAAGGAAGAAGAATGAAAATAATTGTGGATCATCTCAGAGACCTCTGGGACAATATTAAAGACACTAATATTCGAATTAAAGGATTCCCAGAAGAAGAAGAGGAAAAGAAAGGGTCTGAGGAATTTTTTGAAGAGATTACAGTCAAAAACTTCCCCAGTATGGGAAAGGAAAGAGTCAATCAAATCCAAGAAGTGCAGAGTTCCATACCAGAGAAACCCAAAGAGAAACACGCTGAGGCACATACTAATCAAACTTACAAAGATTAAACACAAAGAAAGAATATTAAAGGCAGAAAGGGAAGAGCAGCAAGAAACATTGAAGGGAACTGCTATATGATTAACAGCTGATCTCCCAGCAGAAACTCTGCAAGGCAGAAGGGAATGACAGGATATATTTAAAGTACTGAAAGGAAAAAAAAAAATTTGCAATCAAGATTGCTTACATGGCAAGGATCACATTTGAAATTGATTGAAAAATAAAAAGTTTTACAGACAAGCAAAAGTTAAGAGAATTTAGTACCATCAAGCCAGCTTTACAACAAATATTAAAGGGACCACTATAGGCAGGAAACACAAGAGAAGGAAAGACCTACAAAAACAAATTGAAAACAATTAAGAAAATGGTAATAGAAACATATATATCAATAATTACTTTAAATGTAAATGGATTAAATGTTCCAACCAGAAGACACAGACCGGCTGAATGGATACAAAACCAAAACCCATATATGTATACTGTCTACAAAAGACCCACTTCAGATCTAGAGACACATATAGATCGAAAATGAGAGGATGGAAAAGACATTCATGCAAGCAGAAATCAACAGAAAGATAGAGTGGTAATTCTCATATCAGACAAAATAGACTTTAAAATAAAGAATATTACAAGAGATAAAGAAGGACACTACATAATGATTAAGGGGTCAATCCAAGAGGCAAACATAACAATTGTAAATATTTATGGACCCAATATCGGTGCACCTCAATACATAAAGCAAACACTAACAAACATGAAGGGGGAAATTGGCAGTAATAAAGTAATAATAGGGGACTTTAACACCCCACATATACCAATGGACACATCATCAGAATAGAAAATCAATAAGGAAACAAAAGCCTTAAATGGCACATTAGAGCAGATGGACCTAATTGATATCTTCAGAACATTCCATCCAAATGAAAAGAATACACTTTATTTTCAAGTGCACAGAGAATATTCTCCAGGATAGACCACATCTAGGGTCACAAATCAAGCCTCAGTAAATTTAAGAAAATTGGAATCCTGTAAATCATCTTTTCTGACCACAATACTATCAATTACAGGTAAAAAAAAAAAACTGTTTAAAAACACAAACACACGGCAATTAAAAAATACATTTCTAAATAATGAACAGGATACTGAAGAAATAAAAAGGGAAATCGAAAAATTCCTAGAAACCAATGACAGTGAAAACACGATGACTCAAAACCTATGGGATGCAACAAAAGAGGGAAGTTTATAGCAATACATTCCTACCTGAAGAAACAAGAAAAACATCAGCTAGACAATTTAACTTTACACCTAAAACAACTGGAAAAAGAACAAAAATAACCCCAAAGTTAGTAGAAGAAATAAACCATGATTAGAGCAGAAATAAATGAAAAAGAAATGAAGGAAAAATAGTAAATATTAATAAAACTAAAAGCTTTTTCTTTGAGAAGATGAACAAAATTGGCAAAATTAGCCTAACTCATCAGGAAAAGTGGAGAGGAATCAAATCAACAAAACTAGAAATGAAAAAGGAGGGGATAAAACAGAAAAAACAAAAATACAAAGAATCATTAGAGATTATTATGAGCAACTCTAAGTCAATAAAATGGACAACTTAGAAGAAATGGACATTCTTAGAAAAATTCAACATTTCAAGACTGAACCAGGAAGAAATAGATTTTATGAACAATCTAATTACAAGCACAGAAACTGAAACTGTGATTTAAAAAACAACCTCCCTGTAAACACAATCCCAGGGCCAGATGGTTTGACAGGTTAATTATTTCAACCATTTAGACAGGAGCTAATGCTTATCTTTTGGAAACTCTTTCAAAAATTTGTAGAGGAAAGAAAACTTTCAAACTCATTCTATGAAGCCATCATCACCCTGATAACAAAACCATACAAACATCTCATAAAAGAAAATTACAAGCCAATATAATTCGTGAACATAGATGCAAAAACCCTCAAGAACTCTAGCAAACAGAATTCAACAGCACATTAAAAAGATCATATACCATGAACAAGTCAGGTTTATCCCAGGGCTGCAACGATTATGCAATATAAGAAACTCAGTAAATGTGATACACCATATTAAAAAAGTGAAATATAAAAAGTGTATGATAATATCAATAGATGCAGAAAAAGCTTTTGACAAAATTCAACAATGGTTATGATTAAAGAAAAAAAAAGCTTTTCATAAAATGAGCATAGAAGGAACATACATCAACATAATAAAAACCATATACAACAAACTCACAGAAAAATTTTTTCTCAATGGTGAAAAACTGAAAGCATTCCCTCTAAGATCAGGAACAGGGTGAGTATTTCCACTCTTGTCACTATTACTCAACATAGTTTTGGAAGTCCTAGCTATGGTAATCAGAGAAGAAAAACAAATAAAAAGGAATCCCCATTGGAAAGAGGAAGTAAAACACTCACTGTTTGCAGATGACATGATACATAGAAAACATTAAAGATATTATCAAAAAGTTATTAGAGCTAATCCATGAATTTAACAAACGCACAGGATACAAAATCAATACACAGAAAAAAATCTGCATTCCTATACACTAACAATGAAAAATCATAAGGAGAAATTAAAGAAACAATCTCATTCAGATTGCAACAAAATGAATAAAATACCTAGGAATAAACCTACCTAAGTAGACAGAAGACCTGTATACAGAGAACTATAAGTCACTGTTGGAAAAAATCAAAGACGATATAAATAGATGGAGAGATATTTCATGTTCCTGGGTTAGAAGAATCAATATTGTTAAAATGACTATTCTACCAAATGCAATCTACAGATTCAATACAATCCTTAACAAATTGCCAACGACATTTTTTCACAGAACTAGGACAAAATTTTTCACAATTCATATGGAAACACAGAAGACTCTGAATAACCAAAGCAATCTTGTGAAAGAAGAATGGAGCTGGAGGAATTAACCTTTCTTACTTCAGACTATACTACAAAGCTACAGTTTTGGAAACAGTATCATACTGGTGCAAAAAAAAGTATATAGACCAATGGAAGAAGATAGGAAGCCCAGAGAAAACCCCACATACCTATGAGCACCTTATCTTTGTAAAAGGAGGCAAGAATATAAAATGGGTGAAAGATAGTCTGTTGAATATATGGCACTGGGGGAGCTGGACAGCTACATGTAAAAGAATGAAATTGTAATACTTCCTAACACCATATTCAAAGATTAACTCAAAGTGGATTAAACACCTAAATGTACGACCAGAAGCTATAAATCTCTTAGCAGCAAACATAGGCAAAACACTGTCTGACATAAATTACTGCAATATCCTCTATGACCTATCTCCTGGGGTAATGAAAATAAAAAGTAAAATAAACAAGTGGGACCTAATTAAACTTAAAAGATTTTACACAGCAAAGGAAAGCTATAAACAAGGTGAAAAGAGAACCCTCAGAGTGGGAGAAAATAATAGCAAATTAAACAACTGACAAAGGATTAATTTCTGAAATATACAAGCAGCCCCCCACAACTCAATACCAGAAAAACAAACAGATCAATTAAAAAGTGGGCAAAAGATCTAAACAAACATTTCTCCAAAGAAGACATACAGATGGTTAGTAAACACATGAAAAGATGCTCAATATCACTCATAATTAGAGAAATGCAAAGCAACACTACAATGAGATATTACATCACTTCAGTCACAATGGCTATCATCAAAAAGTCTCCAAACAATAAATGCTGGAGAGTGGAGAGAGAGGAAACTTCTTGCATTATGGTGAGTATGTACATTGGTATAGCCACTATGGAAGACAATATGGAGATTCCTTAAAAAAACTAGGAATAAAACTACTGTATGATCCAGCAATCCCACAACTAGGTATATGCCCTGAGGAAACCAAAATTGAAAAAGACACATTTACCACAATGTTCACTGAAGCACTATTTACAATAGCTAAGACATGGAAGCGACCTCAATATCCATTGACAGGAAGATGGATAAAGAAGCTGTGGTATATATACATACAAAATACAATATTACTCAGCCATAAAAATAAATGTATTTAAGTCAGTTCTAATGATGTAGGTGAACTAGAGTCTATTATAGAGAGTAAAATAAGTCAGAAAGAGAAAAACAAATATTATATATTAACACATTTATATGGAATCTAGGAAGATGGTAATGATGAATTTATTTTCAGGGCAGACATAGGGCTTATGGACACGGTGGAGATGGGAGAAGGAGAGGGTGGGATGAACGGAGATAGTTGCATGGAAACACATACATTACCATATGTAAAAAAAGTTAGTCAATGAGAATTTATTTTTATGCCACTTGGAACTCAAACTGGGGCTCTGTAACAACCTAGAAGTGTGGGATGGGGTGGCAGGGAGTTTCAAGAGGGAAGAGACATATGTATACTTATGGCTAATTCATGTTGATGTATGGCAGAAACCAGCACAATATTTTAAACCACTTATCCCTCAATTAAGAATAAATAGGTTAAAAAAAATAAAGAAAATAAATGAGAAAATTTCTGAAAAAAATTTAAATTGTTCACTTGGAAAACAATTCCCTATATTAACCACAACAAATGATACAGTATTGAAATTAATCTCACATACAAACCATTGCTGTTAAACTTAGATATTCACTAAAAAATGATTTAAAGGCTTTTAAACAGCATATCTGTTTGGGCCACACCCCCAGAAATACTAATTTAGTTGATATGGAATTAGACTTGGACAGCTGTACTCCTGACCTGCTCTCCATATAGGGTGAAAAATACATGTTTAAAAAACTGCTGGAGCATACTTGAATTCAGTAAATCTTTACAAGTTACCAATTTAAGCATTATGTACCCCATTTTATAGATGAGAAAACAAAAACTCAGATAACTAAAAGAAGTTACCCAATATCACACAGACAGTAGATGGGCAGAACCAGAATTCTAGCTTAAGTCTATCTGAGTTTAAGACCTCCTAAATTCTTAGAAGCCTAGCCAAAAGAGGGGTTAGGGTTTCGGTGGAGCTATTTGAAGTGGGGCTCATGAAATGAATAGGTACTCCCTGTAATGCAAAATCTTATAGGTAGCAGAAAGCACAGTGGTTGAGAGTATAGCTGTAAAGCAAGTAATTGCCTTTGGTTCATTTTTTTTTTTTTTTTTGCTCTTTACCAGCAACATGAGTAGACTAATTAACCTGTCTCAATCTTCTCAACTAGTATAATGTCAGTAATAAAGATATTTATTGCACAGAGTTTTGATGAGGATTAAAAGGATATTCATAATGGAGTTAAAAGAGTGTGTAGTGTATAAAAAGTGATATATAAATTCTTGGAAAACAGCTAAAATTAGAAGTATGTATTCCAAAGTCACCTTGCACCCCTGCAGTTGTCACCTCCAAAGACATGGTTTTTATTAGTACAAGTAATGTAAAATGAAAGAAATGTTGTTTCAATACATAAAACCACAATAAAACATATAATTTGGTGAGGTAACCAAGAAAATGATGGCACTTAAACAGCCCTACAGTTTCCAAATGGAAGTGAATAGAGAAAAGGTGGAACAGCAGCTCTGCATGAGAGAAATAAGAAAACAAAAACACTGGACTTGTAAAGATCAAAGCCTGATTTTGTCACTTAGATTAAAGAATAAGGTTACTAATATCATTTATCCCAAAGCCTTTTTATCTAATAGAAAGAGAAGTGTGATGAAAGGACTTGAATCACAATTGAAAATTATTGTTTTTTTTTATAACAACCGACAGTTATATAGATTTTACAGTTACTTAGCACATAGAAAATCCTCCGTAAACAAGAATTTTATTGTTGCTGCTGTTAATATTTCTTTGTTACCCTTGAAGAAGAGGGACAGATTTCAGAGATGTATAAGGGACTTGTTCAAGACCATACAACACAAGCAATTAATTTTGGAGCAAGGGCTGGAAACAAGGTCTTCTGCTTGACTCCAAACTTGGTCTTATTTTCATCAGACCAGTTTTTTTCTGATATGTTAAAAGATATTTAAGCAAGTCAAATATGTAACTAATATTTCCCAAACTGTACACTACAGTTGTACACTACAAGATTTTCATAGATACTCTGTGAGAAACAAAATGGTTCTTTGGTCAAATAAACTTGCAAGTGTTGTGCTAAACATTAAACACATTTTTATGAAAAGACTCCTCAAAGAGCTTAAAATGTATTGGTTTTCATGAATCTTCACAGAAGGCCTAGAAGATGCAGGTTTTCCCAAACATTTTTGACTATAAAATCTTCTGCTGTATGGAACACATTTTGATAATTTACAGAATTCTAGTTTTCTACTGAATGTAATTTGGAAAACACTGGACTGCTGGGCATACACACCGAGGAAACCAGAAATGAAAGAGACACATGTACCCCAATGTTCATCACAGCACTGTTTACAATAGCCAGGACACGGAAGCAACCTAGATGTCCATCGGCAGATGAATGGATAAGAAAGCTGTGGTACATATACACAATGGAATATTACTCAGCTATTAAAAATAATGCATTTGAATAAGTTCTAATGAGGTGGGTGAAACTGGAGCCTATTATACAGAGCGAAGTAAGTCAGAAAGAAAAACACCAATATGGTATATTAATGCATATATATAGAATTTAGAAAGATGGTAACAATGACCCTATATGCAAGACAGCAAAAGAGACACAGATGTAAAGAACAAGCTGTTGGACTCTGTGGGAGAAGGTGAGGGTGGGATGATTTGAGAGAATAGCATTGAAACATTTATATTACCAAATGTGAAATAAATTGCCAGTCCAGGTTCGATGCATGAGGCAGGGTGCTCAGGGCTGGTGCACTGGTATGACCCTTAGAGATGGGATGGGGAGGGAGGTGGGAGGGAGGGTAAGGATGGGGAACACATGTACACCCATGGCTGATTCATGTGAATGTATGGCAAAAATCACCATAATAGTGTAAAGTAATTAGCCTCCAATTAAAATTTTAAAAATGCTTTGAGATTTACTAACAGTAATTCTACCAGGTTTTTCTAAGTGAACAATCTCATTGCTCAAATGGCAGGCACTATAGAGATAGGCAGGGAGGGAGTTTCAGTAATTTCAATATTAGGCAGTATGTGCAACAAAGAAGGGTTGACCATGTTTGAAAGTCTGGTGATTCCAAAAGCTGGATCATCAGAACCAGGGAAATGTGATCAGGAAATAACGACAAGTCAAAACAAGTTAGGAATCCAAAATCCAGGGCAATCATGGGTAGCAGTTTGGTGAGAGGACTAAGCCTAGGGATGGATCAAGAATGTTTTCAGGGTCAACACAAACCAAATTTAGTTTTACAGTCAAGTTACATAGGAGCACAACTGACCCCAATGAGATGGGGGCACCTCATATTAAAGGAATTTTAACATTTGAGATTTTACTGGTAAAGATTCCAGAAGCCTTTGATTGATAGATGATATAAGAACAGGGAGTGAAAAAATTGGACAAATGTAATTATGAGACATCCTTTCATAATATCTATAATATCTGAAATACAAAAGGCACAATAAGTATATTGGCAATGCTGTGTCCACCTAACTTGGCAGCTAAGTTTTTTGTTCTAGATAACACAGGGACAAATGGCAACTTCTTCAGCTCTGCTAAGGCTTGTTTAGGCTCAAATAGTTTCTTACCTGTACCATTAATTAAACTCTTTGTCTACTTACTTGCCATGAATGCAGGCACTACAGTTCTACTAGGTTATGTTTGCCCATTGTAACTTTCACTGTATTATTTTCTTGTTTAAGTGTCTCATCATTGCTCTCTGGGTTTCCTGGCATGCCTTTTATGTATCTCCTTTATTCTCACCTTACTTTCCTCCAGTTTCTTCTTATTTCATCACACTGTAGCTTTTAACTCTAGGATTTCTATTTGGTTTGTGCCTTTGCTTACTAACATTTTCACTTTAGGTTTTCCTAAAGCCTGCAATGCCCCTACCTCACCCTACAGAGAACTGTCTCTTATAACCTGACAACTCCTGTTCACCATTTAAGTGGTTTATGTGTCCTTTCTGAAAGTCAGTCACTATTCTTTTTTCTACCACTTCTGGGGTGAATTTTTCCAAATGTGGTTCTATACTGCTGCTGTTGTTGAGCCACCAAGTTGTGCCCAACTTTTTGTGACCCTAAGGGCTGCAGCATGCCAGGCTTTCGTCTCTTACCATCTCCTGGAGTTTGCCTAAGTTCATATCCATTGAATTAGTGATGCTATCCAACCATCTCATCCTCTGTCACCTCATTCTCTTCTTGCCCTCAATCTTTCCCGGCATAAGGGTCTTTTCCAATGAGTCAGTTGTTCTCCTAGGGTGGCCAAATATTGGAGCTTCAGCTTCAGCATCAGTCCTTCCAGAGAATATTCAAGGTTAATTTCCTTTAAGATTGATTTGTTTGATCTCCTTGCTTTCCAAGGGACTCTCAAGGGTCTTCTCCAGTACCACAGTTCGAAAACATCACTTCTTTGGCACTCTGCCTTCTTTATTGTCCAGCTCTCATGTCCATACATGACTACTCGAAAGACCATAGCCTTGACTATATCAAATTTTGTCAGCAAAGTGATGTCTTTGCTTCCTCCCCCCCCCCATTACTCTATGCTTATACTCATCTATCACTTATCACACTGTATAGAATGTTTTTCTCTGTGTACATGTCTCATTCATTACAATGTCTTCTTCATTAGATTGAAATTAGGGACATAGATGGAGGTTCAACCAGTAGGAAAACTTTCCGCTCATCTCTATAGGCACCAATGTCTATCAGCATCTAGCCTATCATTACTTTAATTTAATTAATGTGCAGTGCATCTCAGAGACTATAAACTTTCTCCTTTTTAGAGAAAGACAGGATGATGAATTTTGTATCAAGAAGTAGAAGTAGAACACTGTGCTTTTAAGAATTCCAAGGAGGCTAGGGAAGGCAGACTGGTCTAGCAAGGCTGTTCCTAGAAAGAGGAACAATCAGAAAGAAAGTGATAGGAGTAGGTTTCCCAGGAGACTGTCTGGTGGGGGAGATCACATTGCAGATCTATAAACCTGCCAACAAAGGGCCAAATCAAAACAACATGCCTGGGGCAGGAGTAGAGAGATGAGTGAATTTCAGAGAGACATTCTCATATATTTTAAGACATATATGCAGAGTATTCTAAGACACCCACATAAATTTCAATATATTGTAAGCTTATATAAATATGTATAGAATATTATATATATATTTGTATAAAGACTAAAGTATTCTAATATAAATATTACTGAGTAGGAAATATTATCCATTTTGGGGAAAAATCCAACATTTGGTTTTACTTTATCTGAAAAATGATGGCCTACCTTTAAAGTACACTCTAGGTAACACCAAAGAGAATTTAAAGCACATGTTGAACCTATATTTTAAGGCAAATCATCCTGAACATATTCTCCAAATTTGAAGAAAATCTGGCCAACAGTACTTTTACAGTATTTTTCCCAAATAAAGATTTTTATCTATATAGATTTATATAGATTTAATATTAACAAAACCATATAAAATACTTTATCTTTGTTTTTTACTTGTGAAGAAACTCAGATTGGTGAAAAGACAGAATTCAAACCCCGGTATATTTTAATTCTGTATCCATGATCTTTCAATGATACCATGCTATATCTTCTAGCATATTTGCCAGATTTTGTTTTGCACTGCACAGTGTTTCCATGGAGCTTTCTTCAAAGCTTAACTGTTTGAATTCTTTTTTAATTGAAGTGTTTTTGATTTACAGTATTATATTAGATTCAAATGTATAACATAATGATTCAATAATTTTAGATTACCCTCCATTTTATTATAAATTAGCTATATACATTGTGCTGTACAATATATCCTTGTAAGTATTTTTATACATCATAGTTTGTATCGCATTACCCCCTACCCCTACTGTGCCTCTTCACCCTTTCCTCTTCCCATAGCAACTATTAGTTTGTTCTCTATATCTGTGCATCTGTTTTGTTACATTTAATTGTTTTATTTCTTAGATTCCACATATGCATGATAATATTCAGTATCTGTCTTTCTCTGTTGACTTACATTACTAAGCATCATATCCTCCAGATCATCCATGTTGTTGCAAATGGTAAAATTTAATTATTTTTATGGCTACTGTCCCACTCTCTTTCCCTCCCTCCCTCTCTCTGTCTGTATATAGATAGATAAATAGATAGTGGTGCAGTGGTAAAGAATCTGTCTGCCAATGTGGGAGATGCAAGAGATATGGGTTTAATCCCTGGGTCAGAAAGATCTCATGGAGTAGGAAATGACAACCTGCTCCAGTATTCCTTCCTGGAAAAGCCCATGGACAGAAGATCCTGGTGGGTTACATTCCATGGGGATGCAAAGGGTCGGACACCACTGAGCACAAGGAAAAAGATAGATAGATAGATCAGACTTTCTACCTATTCTTCTGTTGATGGACATTTAATTTGCTTGTGTGTGTGTGCTGTGCTTAGTCACTCAGTGGTATCTGACTCTTTGTGACCCCATGCTTATGCAGCACCAATGGTGCATATATCTTTTCAAATTAATGTTTCCATTTCCTTGGAATATATACTTAGAAGTGGAATTGCTTGATCATATGGTGTATTTATTTTCACAATTTTTTGAGGAAACTCCTGTTTTCCAGAGTGGATACACCGATTTACATTCCCCTGTATGTAGAAGGCTCCCTTTTCTCTGTATCCTCACCAATATTTGTTATTTGTAGACTTTTTGATGATAGTCATTTGGACAGGTATCAGGTGGTATCACATTGTGGTGTTTTTTTTCTCCTTACTTTAAAATTGTATTTATTTTAAACATGTATTTTTTATTGAAGTATATCTGACTTACAATTTTATGTTAATTTCATAAGTACAGCATAGTGATCCAGTATTTTTGTAGATTACACTCCATTTTAAGTTAATATAGGATAATGGTAATAATTTCCTGTGATATACAGTCATTTCTACTTCTTATTTATTTTATGAATAGTTGCTTGTGCCTCTTAATCATATACCCCTATCTCACCCCTCCCTCTTCCCTTTCCACAAGTGTAGGAACTACTTTGTTCTCTGTGTCTGTGAGTCTGTGAGTCTGTTTCTGTTTTGTTATACACATTCACTTAGTTTTAGATTGCACATATATAAGTGATATCATACAGTATTTGACACATATATAAGTGATATCATACATATATATGTGATATCATACAGTATTTGACTTTATCTATCTGACTTATTTCACTAATATTCTCTAGGTCCATCCACATCGCTGAAAATGTCAGTATTTCATTCTCTTTTTATAGCTGAGTAATATCTTATCTTATACAGATGCCCTTGTGCCAACTTGAATTAATGCTCCCAGGAGTCAGGGACACAGAGGGTGGGGCATAACCAGCCCCTCACTGGTTGCTCCCATTCACCCTAGCAGGACCCTGCATCACTCCCACACCCATGGCTATACCCATGATTCTCCTAGAGCTGTAACGAGTTGAGAGTGGGGAGGCATTTGTTATTAGACAACTGGAGTTTTGCAGCCAACTGCATACACACGTGTGTGTGTGTGTGTGTGTGTGTGTGTGTGTGTGTGTGTAAAGAGAGGCAATCTAGCAGGCATAAGGTGTATGTCCTTGTTTTGATTTGAATTTCTCTAATATTTTAAGGATATTGAGCATCTTTTCATATATCTGTTAGTCATCTACACATATTCTTTGGAAAAATGTCTATCCAGGTCTTCTACCCACTTTTGAACTGGGTTATTTGGCTTTTTGATATTGAGCTGTATGAACTATTTGTGTATTTTGGATATTTAATCCTTGTCAATCACATCATTTGAAAATATTTTCTCCCATTTCATAGGCTATGTTTTTGTTTTGTTGATGGTTTCCTTTCCTGTGCAAAAGTTTTTAAGTTTAATTAGATCAGCTTTGTATATATTTGTTTCTATTTTCTTTGCCTTAGGAGACAGATCAAAGAAAATATTAATATGGTTTTATCAAAGAGTGTTCTATGTTCTTGTCTAGGTGTTTCATGGTTTCAAGTCTTTAAACCATGTTGAGCTTTTTTTCCTGTATGGTGTGAAGGAATGTTCAATCTCATTGTTTGACATGTGGCTGTCCAGGTTTTCTGGTACCACTGGAGTAAAGTCGATTTAAAATATTGTGTTAGTTTCAGGTATACAGCAAAGTGAATTAATGATACTTATACATATATCCACTCTTTTTAAGATTCTTAGTCCCTACAGTCCATTACAGTGTATTGAGTAGAGTTCCCTGTTCTATACAGCAAATCCTTAAAAGTTGTTTCTTTCTAGATTCTACATATAAGTGATATTATGTGATATTGCTTTTCTCTTCTGACTTACTTTACTCTGTGACAGTCTCTAGGTCCATCCACCACTCTGCAAATGACACTATTTCCTTTCTTTCTATGACTGAGTAATATTCCATTTATATATGTATAGTATCTTCATTTTTTTTTCTCATTTAATGCAATGTTTTAATCAAGGATAGGAAGGTAATAAAGATTGAGAACTTCATTTCAAATTTAGTTTGGGAGACCAGTTTTGCTGAAAAGCATATCTAATGAAAGATTTTATTAATTCTTGATGTTATAGAGTACTTGCAAGTTCTTATTTAGACAATACAAATGTATAATTTTGTTAACCAACATAACATTGATTTGTTTCCTCTTGATATTTTTATAAACTAAATATAAGTTTTAAGAGATTGGCTAATATTATATTTTATCTGTTGAAAACAATGTATATTTTTTTAAATTTTATTTTTCAAACATTTTTTTTTTAATTTGAGGAAAAATTGCTTCACAGTGGTCTGTTGGTTTCTACCACACAAAAAAGGAAATCACTCATAATACTCTATATATCCCCTCCCTATTGAGTTTCCCTCCCCCATTCCACCCTTCTAGGTCATCACAGAGGGAAGGCTAGGCTCCCCATATTATGTAGCAGCTACCCACTAGCTATTTATTTTATACAATAGTGTATATAGGTCAATGCTACTTTTCAATTCATCCCATCCTCTCCTTCCCTCTCTGTGTTCACAAGTCCATTCTCAATATCTGTCTCTCCACTCCTTCCCTGCAAATAGTTTCATCAGTAACATTTTTCAATATTCCATATATATGTATTAATATACAATATTTTCTTCTATTTCTGACTTACTTCACTCTGTATAATAGGCTGTAAATTCATCCACCTTGCTACAACTGACTCAAATTACAAATAGTGCTGCAGTGAACATTGGGATACATGTGCTTTTAGAGTTGTGGTTTTCATAGGGTATATGCCCAGAGGATTTCTGAGTCATATGATAGATTTATTCCCATTTCTTAAAGGAATCCCCATACCTTTTTTTTTGGCTTCAAACACACTGGAAATTTTATTTCTTTTTTTTTTTTTATTAGTTGGAGGCTAATTACTTCACAACATTTCAGTGGGTTTTGTCATACATTGACATGAATCAGTTATGGAGTTACATGTATTCCCCATCCCGATCCCCCCTCCCACCTCCCTCTCCACCCGACTCCTCTGGGTCTTCCCAGTGCACCAGGCCCGAGCATTTGTCTCATGCATCCCACCTGGCCTGGTGGTCTGTTTCACTATAGGTAATATACATGCTGTTCTTTCGAAACATCCCACCCTCACCTTCTCCCACAGAGTTCAAAAGTCTGTTCTGTACTTCTGTGTCTCTTTTTCTGTTTTGCATATAGGGTTATCATTAGCATCTTTCTAAATCCCATATATATGTGTTAGTATGCTATAATGTTCTTTATCTTTCTGGCTTACTTCACTCTGCATAAGGGGCTCCAGTTTCATCCATCTCATTAGAACAGATTCAAATGAATTCTTTTTAATGGTTGAATAATATTCCATGGTGTATATGTACCACAGCCTCCTTATCCATTCATCTGCTGATGGGCATCTAGGTTGCTTCCATGTCCTGGCTATTATAAACAGTGCTGCGATGAACATTGGGGTGCACGTGTCTCTTTCAGATCTGGTTTCCTCAGTGTGTATGCCCATACTTTTCTTCATAATGGTTGTATCAATTTATATTCCAAGCAACAGTGATGGAGGGTTCCCTTTTCTCCATATCCTCTCCAGCATTTATTGTTTGGAAACTTTTTGATGATGTCCTCTATGATTAGTGGGAAGTGATATCTCATTGTAGCTTTGCATATCTCTAATAATGAGTGATGTTGAGCAATTTTCATGTGTTTATCAGCTATTTGCATGTCTTCTTTCCACTTCATGGATCACAGCCTTGTGATAAAGGGGTTGAAAAACTCAATGAAGCTATGAGCCATGCCATGCAGGATGACCCAAGATGGACACATTATAATGAAGAGTTCTGGGAAAATGTGATTCACTGGGGAAAGAAATGACAAACCACTCCAGCATTCTTGCCTGTAGAACCCCATGAACAGTATGAAAAAGCAAAAAGATATGACACCAGAAGATGAGCCACCTAGGTCACCAAGTGTCCAATATATTACTGGGGTAGAGCAGAGGACAATTACTAACACCTCCAGAAATAACAAAGTAGCTCGGCCAAAGCAGAAATGATGTTCAGTCATGGCTGTGTCTGGTGGTGAAAGTAAATTTTGATGCTGTGAAGAACAATACTGCATAGGAACCTGTAATGTTATTAGGTCCATGAATCACAATAAATTGGATGTAGTCAAGCAATAGATGGCAAGATTAAACATCAACATCTTAGGAATCAGTGAACTAAAATGGATGGAAATGGGTGAATTTAATTCAGATGACCAGTATATCTACTACTGTAGGCAAGAATTCATTAAAAGAGATGGAGTAGCCCTCATAGTCAACCAAAGAGTCTGAAGTGCAGTACTTGGGTACAATCTCAAAAATGACAGAATGATCTGTTTGTTTCCAAGGCAAACCTATACCACAGTAATCCAAGTCTATGCCCCAACCACTGATGCCAAAGAACTGAAGTTAACCACTTGTATGAAGACCTACAAGACCTTCTAGAACCAACACACACACACACACACACACACACACACACACACACACACACACACAAAATGTCCTTTTCATCATAGGGGAAAGTAGGGAAAATGTAGGAAGTCAAGAGATACCGAGAATAATAGGCAAGTTTGACCTTGGAGTACAAAATGAAGAAGGATAAAGGCTAAAAGACTTGTCAAGAGAGCACACTGGTCATAACTAACAACCTTTTCCAACAACACAAGAGATAACTCTATACATGAACGTCACCAGATGATCAATACTGAAATCAGATTATGTTCTTTGCAGCCAAAGATTGAAGAAGATCTATACAATCACCAAAAGCCAGACTTGGAACAGACCATGGCTCAGATCATAAGCTACTTAATACAAAATTTAGGTTTAACTTGAAGAAAGTAAGGAAAACCATTAGGCCATCCAAATATGACTGAAAGCAAATCGCTTATGATTATACAGTGGAGGTGATGAATAGATTCAAGGGATTAAATCTGGTAGACAGAGTGCCTGAAGAACTATGGACCTAGGTTCATATGTACAGGAAGCAATGACTTTAACCATCCCAAAGAAAATGAAATGCAAGAAGGCAAAGTCCTTGTCTGAGGAGGCTTTACAAATAGCTGAAGCAAAGGAAAAAAAAATTAGTTGAGGAAAGAAAAAGGCAAGGGACAAGGGAGAATGTATACTTAACTAAATGAAGAGCTCCAGAAAATAGCAACAAAAGATAATAAAGACTTCTTAAATGAACAATGTGAAGAAATAGAGGAAAACAATAGAATGGGAAGACTAGAAATCTCTTCAAGAAAAGTGGAGATATCAAGAGAACATTTCATGCAAGGATGGGCATAACAAAGGACAGAAATGGTAAAGACCTAACAGAAGCAGTTGAGGTTAAGGAGAGGTGGCAATAATACAAAGAAACACTATACAAAAAAGATATTAATGATCCAAATAACCAGGAAGCTGTGGTCACTCACCTAGAGTCAGGTATCCTTGAGTGTTAGGTCAAGCGAACCGTAGGAAACATTACTAAGCGCAAGTTAGTAGAGGTGATAGAATTCCAGCTGTGCTAATTAAAGTCTTAAAAGATGCTATTACAGTGCTGCATTCATTGTGCCAGCAAATTTGCAACACCCAACAGTGGCCAATAGATTGAAAAAAGTGAGTTTCCATTCCAATCCCAAAGATGGGCAATTCCAAAGAACATTCAAACCACCATACAATTGCATTCATTTCATATTGTACTCAGGTTTTGTTCAGAATCCTAGAAGATAGGCTTCAAGAGCACATGAACTGAGAGCTGGGTTTTGAAGGGTCAGAGGAATCAGAAATCAAATTGCCAACATTCATTCTATCATGGAGAAAGCAAGGGGATTTCAGAAAAACATCTACTTCTGCTTCATTGACTATGTTAAACCTTTGATTATGTGGGTCACGAACATCTATGGGAAATTCTCTAGGAGATGGGAGTACCAGACCACTTACCTGTCTCCTGAAAAACCTGTATTTGAGTCAAGAAGCAAAAGTTAGAAATGGACATGAAACAACTGACTGGTTCAAAATTGGAAAAGGAGTACAACAAGGCTTTATATTGTCATTCTGCTTATTTAACTTCTATTCAGAGAACATCATGCAAAATGTCAGGCTGGATGAATTACAAACAGGAAACAAGATAAAGGCAAGCTTAATGAGGCTGGAAGAGGGGAGTGAAAAAGCTGACTTAAAACTCAACTTTCAAAAAATTAAGATCAAAACTTTCAATCACGTCACTTCATATCAAATAAAAGGAGAAGTGGAAGCAGTGACAGATTTCATTTTCCTGGGCTCCAAAATCACCACAGATGGTGACTGCATCCATGAAATTAAAAGATGCTAGCTCTTTGGAAGGAAATCTATAATAAATATAGACAGTGTATTGAAAAGCAGAGACATCATTTTGCCACCAAAGTTCATATAGTCAAAATTATGGTGTTTCTAGCAGTCATGTACAAATGTGAGAGTTGAATCATAAGTAAGACTGAGTGTCAGAGATCTGATGCTTTCAAATTGTGATGCTGGAGGATTCCTGAGAGTCCATGGGAGTGCAGTCAATCCTAAAGGAAATTATCTCTGAATATTCATTGGAAATACTGAAGCTGAAGCCGAAGCTCCAATACTTTGGCCACCTTATGTGAAGAGCCGATTCATTGGGAAAGATCCTGTTGCTGGAAAGATTGATGGCAAAAGGAGAAGGGTTTGACAGAGGAAGAGATTATTACTGACTCAATAGACAAGAATTTGAACAAACTCCAGGAGATTGTGGAAGACCAAGGAGTCTGGCGTGCTGCAGTGTGTGTGGTAGTAGTGAGTCAGATATGACTTAGCAACTGAAAAACATGTCTTCTTTGGATAAATATATGTTTAGGTCTTTTTCCCATTTTTTTTTTATATTGATCTGTCTGAGCTTTTTGTATATTTTGGAGATTAATCCTTAGTTAATTGCTTCATTTGCAATGACCTTCTCCCATTCTGAGTGCTGTCTTTTCATTTTACTTATAGTTTTCTTTGCTGTACAAAAGCATTGAAATTACTTAGTTCCCATTTGTTTATTCTTGCTTACATTTCTTTTACTTTCGGATGTGGATCAGAGAGAATCTTGCTGTAATTTATGTCAAAGTGTTCTCTGCCTATATTTCCTCTAAGAGCTTTATAGTCTCTAGATTTAAATTTATGTCTTTAATCCATTTTGACTTTATTTGTGTGTATTCTAATTTTGTTCTTTTGCATGTATGCAGTTTTCCCAGCACCATTTATTGCATATTCTTGCCTCCTTTATCAAAGCTAAGATGCCCAGAGGTGCATGTGTTTATTTCAGGGTGTCCTATCTTCTTCCATTGATCTATATTTTTGTTTTTGTACCACTACCATACTGTTTTGATGACTGTAGGTTTCTAGAACAGTCTGAAGTCAGGAAGGTTTATTCCTCAAACTCTGTTTGTCTTTCTCAAGATTGTTTTGACTATTCTGTGTCTTTTGGGTTTCCATACAAATTGTGAAATTTCTTATTCTAATTCTGTGAAAAAAAATGCCATTAGTAATTTGATAGGGATTTCATTGGATCTATAGATTGCTTTAGGTAGTATAGCCATGACTGATTCTTCGATCCAAGAATATGGTATATATCTCATTGTGTTTGTGCCATCCTTGATTTCTTTCATCAATTTTGTATGGTTTTTCTGCATACAGGTCTTTTTTTTCTCCTTAGGTAGGTTTATTCCTATGCATTTTATTCTTTTATTGCACTGGTGAGTGAGGCTGTTTCCTTAGTTTCTCTTTCTGAATTTTCATTGTTAGTATCTAGGAATGCAAGGGATTTCTGTGTATACATTTTTTATCCTGTGACATATTAAATTCATAGATTAGATCTAGAATTTTGGTGGCATTTTTAGGGTTTCCTAGGTGTAGTATCATGTCATCCGCAAACAGTGAGAGTTTTACTTCTTTTTCAATTTGGTTTCTTTTTATTTCTTTTTCTTCTCTGATTGTCATGGCTTGGACTTCCAAAGCTATGTTGAATAATAATGAGAGTGGGTACTCTCGTGCTTTTCCTGATCTTAGAAGAAATGTCTTCAAGTTTTCAGTGTTAAGAATAATGTTTGCTGTGTGCTTGTAGTTTTCTAATGTTGAGTTAAGTTCCTTCTATACCAATTTTCTGGAGAGTTTTTTTTTTAAATCATAAATAAGTATTGAACGTTGTCAAAAGGTTTCTCTGCATCTATTTAAATAATCCTATGCTTTTCATCTTTCAATTAGTTAATATGGTGAATCCAATTATTTGATTTTAATATATTGAAGAATCCTTACATCCCCAGGATAAACTTCATTTGGTCATGCTGTATGATCCCTTTAATGTGTTATTGTATTCTCTTTGATAGAATTTTGAGGATTTTTGTGTCTACATTCATCACTGATATAGGGTTATGATTTTTCTTTTTCTTCTTGATATTTTTGTCTGATTTTAACATTATGGCACTTCTTGCTTCATAGAATAAATTGGGGAGATTTCCTCCCTCTTCAGTATTTTGGAAGAGCTTGAGCAGGATAGGTGTTAACTCTTCTGTAAACCTAGTTGAATTTACTGTGAATCTATCTGGCTTTTTGTTTTTTGGAAGATTTTTGATGACAGTTTTGATTTCAGTTTTTGTGATTGGTCTATTCATATTTTCTCTTCCTTCCTGGTTCAGTCTTGGAAGATTGTACTTTTCTTAGAATTTGTCCATTTCTTCCAGGTTGTCCATTTTATTGGCATATACTTGCCTGTTGCATGTGTGCTCAGTCGTGTTTGACTGTTTGTAACCCGATGGACTGTAGCCCTCCAGGCCCTCTGTCCATGGGCTATTTCCACGCAAGAATACTGGAGTGGTTTGCCATTTCCTATTCCAGGGGATCTTCCCATAGTTGCTTGTAGTAGTCTCCTATGATCCTTTGAATGTCTGCATTTTATGTTGCATCATCTGCTTTTTCATTTTTAATGTTATTTATTTGACTCTTCTACTTTTTCTCTTGATGAGCCTGGTTAACGATTTATCAATTTTAATTTTCTTCTCAAGGAACTAGCCTTTAGTTTTACTGCTCTTTTCTACTGTTTCATTAGTTTCTGCTCTAATATTCATGATTTCTTTCCTTCTACTAACTTTTGGGCTTTTTTTTTGTTCTTTTTCTAGTTGTTTTAGGATTAAATTTAGGTTGTTCATTTGTATTTTTCTTGTTCTTTGAGTTAAGCTTATATTGTTATAAACTTCCTTCTTAGCAATCCATCTACTGCATCCTATAGGTTTTTATTTGTCATGCTTTCATCGTTATTTGTTTGTAGGTATTTTTTGATTTCCTCTTTGACTTCCCTTGCAACTCAGCTGTGAAAGAATCTGCTTGCAATGCACGAGAACTGGGTTGGATCCCTGGATTGGGAAGATCTCCTGGAGAAGGGAAAGGCTATCCACTCCTGTATGATGGCCTGGATAATTCCACGAACTGTTTAGTCCATGCAGTCACAAAGTGTCGGACACGACTGAATGACTTTCACTTCACTAGAGTTCTTAAGTGACATCTTGGTTATTTAGAAGTATGTCATTTAGCCTCCATGTGTTTATTTTATTTTATTTTATTTTTATTATTATTATTTTTTTTTTTTTTCAATTTCCCCTTCAATTGATATCTAGTCTGACAGCATTATGGTCAGAAAAATTGCTTGATACAGTTTTAATTTTCTTAAGTTTACCAAAGGCTTGATTTGTGACTGTGGTCAGAAAAATTGCTTGATACAATTTCAATTTTCTTAAGTTTACCGAGGGCTTGATTTGTGACTAAGATGTGAACTATCTTGGAGAATGTTCCATGTAAATTTAAGAGAAAGGTGTATTGTTTTTTTGTGGAATCTGCTATAGATATCAATTAAGTCTATCTGGTAAAAGCTGTCATTTAAGGTTTGTGATTCTTTATTTTTCTGTCTAGATGATCTGTCCATTGATGTGATGGGGTTTTAAAGTATCCCACTACTACTGTGTTACTGTCTATTCTCCCTTTTATAATTGGTAGCATTTGTCTTATGTATTGAGATCCTCCAATGTTGGCTGTATATATATTTACAATTGTTATATCTTCTTCTATGACTGATCCATTGATCATTATGTACTGTCTTTCCTTGTTTCCTGTAATAGTCTTTATTTCATCATCTTTTTATTTAATATGAGCATTGTTACTGCTACTTTCTTTTGATTTCCATTTACATGGAATATTTTTTCCAGCCCCTTATTTTCAATCTGTATGTGTCTTTAGGTCTGAAGTTCTTCTCTTGTAGACAACATACAGAGGAGTCTGCTTTTTTTTTTTTTAATCCATTCATCCAATCTATCTTTTGGTTGGAATATTTAATTCATTTACACTGAAGTTGATTATTGAAATGTATGATCCTGTTACCATTTACTTTATTGATTTGGGTTTCTTTTTGTTGCTCTTTTCTTTCTCTTGCTTTTCCTGTCTAGAGAAGTTCTTTTAGCATTTGTTATAAAGTTAATGCAGTGGTGATGGTGATTATCATTTGTAGTGATATCATTTATTTATCTGTATCCTTTAGATTTTGTTATAAAGCTAATTTACCTTCTGTTATAAAGCTTATCCTTTAGCATTTGTTTTAAAGTTATATCCTTTAGCTTTTTTTTTTTATAGAGTTAGTCTAGTGGTAATGGTGATTATCAACTGTGGTGATTATCTTCCCCTTATCTGTAAAGCTTTTGATTTCTCTGTTGAATCTGAATGAGATACTTGCTGAGTAGAGTAAACTTTGGTTTTAGGTTTTTTTTCCGTTCATCACTTTTATTAAATCCTGTCATTTCCTTATGGCCTGTAGAGTTTCTCCTGAAAGATCAGATGTTAACCTACAGGGGATTCCCTTGAATGTTATTTGTTTTTCTTCTGTTGCCTTTAATATTTTTTTCTTTGTGCTTAATTTTCATCAGTTTTGTTAAGATATATCTTGGCGTGTTTCTCTTTGGGTTTATCTTGTATGGACTCCAGGGGCTCCAATGGATAGCTATTTTCTTTCCCATGATAGTGGAATTTTCCACTATAATCTCTTCAAATATCATATCACACCTTTTCCTTTTCTCTTCTTCTTCTGATACCCCTATAATTCTAATGTTCATGAACTTAATGCTGTTCTAGAGGTCTCTTAGACTGTCTTCATTTCTTTTCATTCTTTTTTCTTTATTCTGCTGTGCTTTAGTTATTTCCACCATTCTAGTTCACATAACCATTATTCTACCTTAGTTGTTCTGCTATTGGTTCTGTCTGGTGTATTTTTATTTCAGTTATTATGTTGTTTATTGCCGATTGTTCTTTATTTCTTCTAAGTCCTTGTTAAACTCTTCTTTCATCTTCTCAATCCATGCCTCTATTCTATTTAACATGTGCCTCAATTTTATTTCTGAGATTTTTGATTACCTTTACTATCATTTCTCTGAGTCCTTCTTCAGGCATACTGCCTATTTTCTCTTCATTTTTTGGTATTGTGGATTTTTATCATGCTCATTCATCCACTGACTGTTCCTCTGTCTTTTCACTTGGTTTAATTTTCTGTGTTTGGGGTGTCCTTTCCACAGGCTTCAAGGTCACAGTTCCTTCTACTTGTGGGTCCTACCCCCAGTGTGTGGGGTTAGACCAGTGCTTTATGACAAGTTTCTTTTGGCAGGGACGGGTGCCTGTATTCTGGTGCATGGAGTTGGATCTTGTTTCTCTGAAGAACAGTGTCACGCCCAGTGATATATTTAAGTTGTTTGTGAGCTTGGCATGGACTTTGGGCAGTCAGGCTGCTAATGGTAAATTTTTGTTTCTGTTGTTTTTTGGTGTGGGATTACCGGCACTTGAGTTTGCTGGTCTTTGGTTGGGGCCAGATCTTAGTGTTGAGGTGGAGACCTTTGGGAAATTTCTCACTGATTGATATTCCATAGGGTCTGGAGTTCTCTGGTGGTCAAACATTCTAAACTTGAGGCTCCCACCTCAGAAGTTCAGGCCTCACCCCTGGCTGGAACACCAAGACTCCACAATTCACATGTAACGGAAGAGAAAAAGACAGAGATAGAAAAAAAAATCAAACAAATATACCAAAACAAAAATGAAAAGATAGAGAAAACCCCAAGAAAAATTGTAAAAGTAGCACTAATCAAACAGGAACACACAAAGAAACTCACACACTCACAAAAATAAGTAAAAAAGAAAGAATAAAAAGAGGTACCCAAAAAGAAGAGAGCAATTAAACCACTAAACAAAGCCATAAGTGAAAATAAGCAGTAAAAGGTAGAGTAGCAAAAATACAAAATGGAAAACATGGAAAAAGATGCAATATAATGAAAAGGTTCTGTAGAATTAGGGGAAAATAAAATATAATACAGTTATTTAAAAATAAAAGCATTACAAATAAGAAAAAGTAAAAACTAAAATATTAATAGAAGGGAAATGGCAATAGAACAAAACAAAAAGAAAAAAAAAAGACAAATATATGTATGCATAGAGTTGTAGTAAGAAGAATATTTTTGTATGACCTCTGTTGTCCTCACCCCATAATGAGCTCCAGCCAATCTGCCTACTTTCAAAGTCCTCCAATATTTCTTGGAAGGTCTCTGAACCTTCTGTGGGCACTGTGGGGTCAGCTCTGACTCAGATCTGGCCTTACCCCTGCTTCTGAAGTCATAGTTGTCCTTAAAATGGAGTCTCAAGGTAATTACAGGGACTTTATCTGCTACACCTGGTGCAGGATTGAATTCCCTTCCTCTTCTTTGATCATACAGCTCCTAGAGTTTAGCTTTGGTTTTGTCACCACCTCCGTTGATGGCCCTCCATCATCTGTTCCCTGTCCAGATAATAGGAGGTAAAAGTCGTTGCTTATTAGAGCTCACATGCTTAGTCAGGCTGGGGAGAGGGTGAAGTTGGGTATGGCAGACAAAGTTGTGATTTTCAGGGAGTGTCTGTGGGAGTAGAGGCCTGTGGTAAATTGTTACAGTATGAACCATTTTGTGGGCTCTCTCAGGGGAACTGGCCCTGGGTAGTTGGTCCTTCAGCAGTGCCAAGCTGCACAGGCTACCAGGTAAGTATGGACAGTGACCTGTACCTGCTCCCTGCTTGGCGACCACTCTAGAAGCCTTCACACCCACCTCTGTGGTCACAGATTGCAGCCTGGTCTCACCCCCACCTCTGGCACTCACACAAGCTTTTGTGGTAGCTGGCTGGAGACTGTAGCCACAGCTCATGTCACCTGAGACACTCATGAAGGTGGGTTCCTGTGGCCTATGAATGCTCAGATTTAGAAGGTCCACCCAACAAGAATCTCTTATGTCTCTGACAGGTCCAGGCTTTTCCCTGAATTCCCTCAGCTGTGTTGTGTTAGCTCCCACAGAGTATCTTCAGTGCAGTCAACTCCAGTCCTCTCCATAGATTCTGACCCTCAAAGCATGAGCCTCAGCAACCAACCTCTCCTCACCACAGCTGGCACATAGATGAGTGTTCAGGCTGTGAAATGTTAGTCTGCACTGATCTCTGTGCTGAATTCCCTCCACGTTGTCTTCCATGCACCTGTTGCTGCATTCCCCCCTGAGGTGCTGAAGCTCCTTCTGTTCCTGTCCATGAGGGGCCTTTGAGTGTATTAAAGCATTTTCTCCTTCACAGCTCCCTCCTTAAGTCCTATAGTGGAGTTGCTGGGTCATATGGTAGATTTTTCCCCTAGTTTTTAAAGGAAGTTCTATGCTGTTTTTCATTTCACTTCTCCTTTTTCATTTCTAATTTCATTGATTTGAGTCTTCTCCCTTTTCTTTCTTGATGAGTCTGGCTAATAGTTTGTCAACTTTGTTTATCTTTTCAAAGAATCAGCTTTTAGTTTTATCAATCTTTGACATTGTTTCCTTCATTTCTATTTCATTTCTTTCTGCTTGAATCTTTATTATTTCTTTCCTTTTACTAACTTTGTTTTTTTTCTATTTCTAGTTGCTTTAGGTATAAGGTTAAGTTGTTTATCTGATGAATTTCTCATTTTTTGAGGTCCCTCCTAGCACTGTTTTTACTGCATCCCATAGACTTTGAGTTGTCATGTTTTCGTTATCATCCATTTCTATATTTTTTTAAAGTTTCCTCTTATTTCTTCAATGACATCTTGGCTATTTAGAAGTATGTTTTTTTAGCCTCCATGGGTTTGTGTTTTTTGCAGTTTTTTTTTTTTTTTTTCCTATAAATGAGATCTGATATTCTGGTATTATCTTTAAGCAAGATACAATTTCAATTTCCTTAAGTTCACAAAGGCTTGATTTGTGACCCAAGATGTGATCTATCTTGGAGAATATATCATGTACATTTGAGGAAAAAAAAGTGTACTTTGCTGTTTTTGGGTGGAATGTTCTATAGATATCAATTAGGTCTATCTCATCCAATGTGTTACTTAAAGCTTGTGTTTCCTTATTAATTTTTTTTCTGGATCATCTGTCCATTGGTGTGACTGGGGTATTAAAATCTCCCACTGTTTTTGTGTTACTGTCAAATTCTCCTTTTATAGTTGTAGGCATTTACTTTATATTTTGAGGTGCTTCAAAGTTGGGAACATATGCATTTATGATTATTATATCTTCTTCTTGGATTGAGTCCTTGATCATTATGTACTGTCTTGTCTCTTGTAATGGTCTTTATTTAAAATTCTATTTTATTTGATGAGTATCGCTACTATTGCTTTATTTTCATTTCCATTTGCAAAGAATATCTTTTTCTAGCCTCTCCCTTTCAGTCTGTACGTGCCCCTTCTTCTGAATTGGGTCTCTTGTAGGCAGCATATATATGAGTCTTATTTTTATATCAGTTCTGCCAGTCTGTGTCTTTTGATTGGAGCATTTAATCCACTCACATTTAATTTAGTTATCAGTATTTATGATCCTATTACCATTTGCTTTACTGATTTGGGTTTGTATTCTTCCTCTTTTGGCTACTGTTTAGAGAAATTCCTTTAGCATTTGTTGTAGAGCTAGTTTGGTGGTGCTGAATTCTCTTTTGCTTATCTGTAAAACTTTGATTTCTTCAGAAAATCTGTACAAGATCCTTGTTGGGTAGAGTAATCTTGGTTGTAGGTTTTTTCCTTTCATCTCTTCGAGTATGTCCTGCTTCTCCCTTGTGCCTTGCAGAGTTTCTCCTGACTGATCAGGTGTTATCTATAGGGAGATTCTCTTGTATGTTATTTGTTTCTTTTCCCTTGCTGCTTTTAATATCTTCTCTTTGCATTTACTTTTTGCTGATTTTATTAATACCTGTCCTGGCATGTTGCTCTTGGGGTTTATTCTGTATGTGACTCTCTGGGTTTCTTGGACATATCCTTTCCCATGTTAATGCAGTTTTCAAGTATAATCTCAGCAAATATTTTCTCACACTCGTTCTTTTTCTCCTTCCTCTGATACCCTTATAACTCAAATGTTGGTGTGCTTAATGTTGTCCCAGAGGTCTCTGAAACTGTTCTCATTTCTTTTTATTTATTCTTATTCTTTTTTAAATTCCGCTGTGCCTTAGCGACTTACCCACTTCTCTGCCTCAATTATTCTGCTATTGATTCCTTCTAATGCATTTAAAGAATTTCAGTTATAATGATATTCATCATTTGTTGTATGTTCTTTATTTCTTCTAGGTCCTCATTAAATATTTCTTGTATCTTCTCAACCTGGACATTCTATTTATCTATGCTTCCAATTATTTCTGTGGTTTTGAATCATCTTTACTATCATTACTCTGAATTCTTTTTCAGGTAGACTACTTATTTCCTCTTCATTTGTTTGGTCTTATGGGCTTTTACCATGTCCCTTCATCTGCTTCATGTTTCTCCATCTTCCATTTTGTTTAACTCATAGTGTTTTGGGTGTCCTTTCTGCACGCTATAATGTCCCTCTAGCTTATGGAGTCTGTCCCCATTGGTTGGGTTGGACCAATGCCTTTTGAAGGTTTCCTGATTGAGAAGACTGGTGCCTGTGTTCTGTTTTGTGGAGCTTGACCTTGTCTCTTTAAAAGGCAGTGTCATGTCCAGTGATGTGTTATGGGGTATCTGTGAACTTGTATGACTTTGGGCAGCCTGTCTGCTAATGGGTAATGTTGTGTTTCTGTTTTGCTAGTTGCTTTGCTTGAGGCATCTGGCACTGGAATTTACTGTCCTTTGGGTGGGGCCAAGTCTTATTGTTTAGAAGGAGGCCTTTGGGGAGTTCTCATTAATTAGTATTCTATGGGGTCAGAAGTTCTCTGGTGGTCCGACATCCTGGGCTTGGGTGTCCCATCTTGGAGTTTCAGGCCTGAAACTTTGCTGGAGCACCAAGTCAGACAAACCACAAAGCACAGGAAAAAAAAAGAAAAGAAATAGGGGAAAATTCAAATAAACACACAAAAAATAACAGAGAAAGCCCCAAAACAAAAGTTTAAAGCAATATTAACCAGAAGAAACACACAAAGAAACCCGGGAACTCACACTCAAAGAAAGGGAAAAAAAAGAGTGAGAGAATAAAGGACCTCCCCCCCAAAAAATACAAGAGAGCAATCAAAAAAAAAAAAAAAAAAGAAAAAAAAGAAAGAAAAAAAAGAAAAAAGAGGAGAGCAATCAAACCAGTAAAAAAAAAAAAGAAAAAAAAACCATAAATGAAAACAAACACTAAAATCTACAGTAGAAAAATATGAAGCAAGTAACATGGAAAAAGTACAATATAATAAAAAGTTATTGTTGAAAAATAAAAAAAATGAAAATTTATTTTAACATAAAACATTAAAGAAGAAAATAAAAATTAAAGTATTAGTAAGAAAGGAAAAACAAAAAACCAAAATGAATATATATGTGTGTGTATGTGCCAAGTCACTTCAGTCGTGTCCAACTCTTTGCAACCCTATTGATTGTAGCCTACCAGGCTCCTCTGTCCATGGGATTCTTCAGGCAAGAATACTGGGGTGCTTTGCTATTCCCTTCTCCAAGAGATCTTCCTGACCCAGGGATCAAACCTAAATCTTTTATGTCTTCTGCATTGGCTGGTGGGTTCTTTACCACTGGCACCATCAAGGAAGCTCAATATATAAACATATGCATATATATATGTATGTATATATATACATATGCACATATATATACATATATAGATGCATAGATATACATATGTATAGATAGAGAGGTAGCAAGAAGAATATTTTTCTGAGATGTCAGTTGTTCTCATCACACAGTGACCTCCAGCCAATCTGCCTACTTAGAAAGTTCTCCAGTATTTCTAGGATGTCTCTGGACCTAACGAGGGCACTGTGTGATTAGCTCCAACTCAGATTTGGCTTTACTCCAGCTTGTACTTGCTTCCAAAGTCTACATTTGCTCCAAAAGCCCAATCTCAAGGTAATTTGGGGGATTTAATTCACTGCACCTGCTGCTACAGGAGTGAATTCTCTACTTCTTCTTTGATCACATGGCCCCTGGTGCTCAGCTTTGGTTTTGGCCCCGCCTCTTCTTGTAGGCTGCCCTCCAACCTCTGTTCCCCATGCAGGCAAGAGGAGGCAAAAGCTGAAGCTTGTTAGGGCTCATTTTGTCAGTCAGGCAGGGGAGAAGGGGTATAGCAACCATAACTGGGATGTTTGGGGAGTGTCTGCCACAGTAGGGACCTGCTGGAATTTGCTACACTCTGGGACAGGTCAGGCACTCTCCCAGAGGAATTAGCCCCGGTTTGTGGGTCCCTCAGAAGAACCAAGCTTCATGGGCTCCCAGGAGTTATGGGTATTGGCCCGCACCTGGTCATAGCTTGGTGGCTGCTTCACAGCCATCATGTCCACCTCTGGGTCACAGACCCTAGCCCCATCTCTCTGTCCACCTTTGGCACTCCTGCCAGCCTTGGTGCCTGCAGGTCCATGAACATGCCCACCTCTTGGGTCACAGATTGCAGCTCGAAGGTCCCACCTATGGCACTCATGAAGGAAGGATCCTGCAATCTGCAAGCATGTGCAATTGAGGGTCCCTATGACAATGATCTCTTGCCTTTCTGGCAGGCCAAGGTTTTACCCTGGACTTCCTCAGCTGTGTTGTATTAGTGCCCTCTGAGCACCTTCACTGCAGTCAACCCAAGTCCTCTCCCTGGGATCTGATCCCCGAAGCCTGAGTCTCAGCATCCAATCTCCATCCACCCTAGTAGGCAGGCATTCACAAGTCTCAGGCTGGGGAGTGCTAGACAGCACCAATCTCTGAGCAGAATTCTCTCTACTTTGCTTCCATACATCTGTTGCTGCACTGTTCCTGAGGTTGCAACCCCCCCATCCCTACACATGAGGGAGTTTCTGAGTGTGTGGAAACTTTTCCTCCTCACAGTTCCCTCCCAGAGGTGCAGGTCTTATTCTTATTGCCTTGTCTCTTTTTTTCTTATTTGTTTTGCCATAAGCCATTATGTGTAGATTAGCTTGCCTTTTTGGAAATCTTAGGTCTTCTGCCACATTTAATAGATATTCTGCAGGAGTTGTTCCATGTGCAACTGTATGTCTTTTAATGCGTTTGTAAGGAGGAAGGTGATCTCCATGTCTTACTCCTATGCCATCTTCCAAGAGAATACCGTTGTTTCCCTAGTTGCTTTTGATATGTTTTCTTTGTCTTTAATTTTTATTAGTTTGGTTAATATATGTCTTGGTATTTTCTTCCTTAGATTATCCTGCATGGGACTTTCTGCACTTCCTCGACTTGGGTATCTATTTCCTTTCTCATGTTAAGGAATTTTTCAGCTATCATCACTGCAAATATTTTCTCAAGTAATTTCTCTTTCTCTCCTTTTTCTGAGACTCATATAATTCTAATGTTGGTGCATTTAATGTTGTCCTAGAGGGCTCTGAGACTGTTCTCACTTCTTCTCATTCATTTTTTAAATTCTGTTTTTCAACAGTGATTTCCACATTCTATCTTCCAGCTCACTTATCCATTCTTCCACCTCAATTATTCTGCTACTGATTCCCCCCAGTATATTTTCATGTCAGTTATTGTATTGCTCATTTCTATTTGCTTGTTCTTTAGTTCTTTTAGGTTTGGTTAAACCTTTATTGCATCTTTTTGATCTGGGACTCCATTATTTTTCCAAACACTTGGATCATCTTTAAGCACTCTGAATTCTTTTTCAGATAGGTTGCCTATTTACTGTTCATTTAGTAGTTATTATACATTTTTATCTTGCTCCATCTGGGAAATATTCAGATAATCTCATTTTGTCTAACTGTGTTGCA
This sequence comes from Muntiacus reevesi, assembly GCF_963930625.1. Lineage (NCBI taxonomy): Eukaryota > Metazoa > Chordata > Mammalia > Artiodactyla > Cervidae > Muntiacus > Muntiacus reevesi. Next base: position 57,252,231 of record NC_089271.1, read on the forward strand.
TCCTTTCTGTTGTCTGCAGGGTTGTACTTCCTCTTGCTTCTGGTGTCTGTCCCCTGGTGGATGAGCTTGGTCCAGTTGCTGTTGCAGGGTTTCTGATGAGAGGGATTTGTTCCTGCCTTCTGCCTGGTGGAACTAGGTTTTGTCCCTCTGATAGACAGAGTCATGCCAAGGAGTGTGTTCTGGTAAGTCTGTGTTCTGGGAAGTATGACTTTAGGCAGCCTGTCTGCTGATGGGTGGGGCTGTGTTACATTCTTGCTGGTTGTTTGGGCTGAGGTGTTCCATCACTGGAGCTTGCAGGCTGTGGAGTAGGCCTAGATCTTGGTGCCAAATTGGAGACCTCCATTAATCTCATTCTGGTTATTGTTCCCTGGGTTATCTGCTGTAATTTTCCTTGCCCTTACATTGAGCTACAGCCAACTTCCACCTCTCAAGGATACCCTCCAACTACCTCTCAAGTATACCCTCTAAGATGCTTTGCATCCCAGTGCATGTGAGACCTTGTGCAGCATCACTTGTTGAAGAGACTCGTCTTTTCTTCATTTATATATTCTTGGCCCCTTTGTTGTAGATTAATTGATCATAAGTGCATGGGTTTATTCCTAGTCTATTCTGCTCCACTGACATATATATCTGTTTTTGTGCCAGGAGCATGCTGTTTTAATTACTATAACTTTATAGCATAGACTGAAATCTGAGCAGTTTATATCTCCAGTTTGCTTGCTCTTTTTTTCTCAATACTTCTTTGGCAATTTGGGGTCTTTTGTGGCCCCATATGAATTTTAGAATTACTTGCTCTACTTCTGATAAAAATATCACAAAAATTTTGATAAAAATTTCATTATACCTGTAGATTGAATTGGGTATTATGGCCATTTTAGCAATATAAATTCTTCCAGTCTTAGAGCAAGGGATATTTTCCCATTTATTTGTATCATCTTCAGTTTCCTTCATCAGTGTTTTATAGTTTTCAGATTATATGTCTTTTGCCACCCTGGTTATGTTTATTCATAGGTAGTCTATCCTTTTTGAAGTAACTTTATTTTTTTTAAATTTTATTTATTTATTTTTTATTTTTCAGTGGGTTTTGTCATACATTGACATGAATCAGCCATAGAGTTACACGTATTCCCCATCCCGGTCCCCCATCCCACCTCCCTCTCCACCCGATTCCTCTGGGTCTTCCCAGCCCACCAGGCCCGAGTACTTGACTCATGCCTCCCACCTGGGCTGGTGATCTGTTTCACCACAGATAATATACATGCTGTTCTTTCAAAACATCCCACCCTCACCTTCTCCCACAGAGTTCAAAAGTCTGTTCTGTACTTCTGCATCTCTTCTTCTGCCCTGCATATAGGGCCATCGTTACCATCTTTCTAAATTCCGTATATATGTGTTAGTATACTGTAAAGTTCTTTATCTTTCTGGCTTACTTCACTCTGTATAATGGGCTCCAGTTTCATCCATCTCATTAGAACTGATTCAAATGAATTCTTTTTAACGGCTGAGTAATATTCCATGGTGTATATGTACCACAGCTTCCTTATCTATTCATCTGCTGATGGGCTTCTAGGTTGCTTCCATGTCCTGGCTATTATAAACAGTACTGCGATGAACATTGGAGTCCTCGTGTCTCTTTCAGATCTGGATTCCCCAGTGTGTATGCCCAGAAGTGGTATTGCTGGGTCATATGGTAGTAACTTTAAATGGAATTTTCTTTTTTGTTTTCTTTTTCAGATATGTCATTAATAGTGTACAGAAATACAACAGATTTTTGTATGTTAATGCTGTATCTTGCAACTTTGCTTAATTCATTAGCTCGTTCTAATAGATTTGGAGTATGGGTTTGAGGTTTTTTAAAAGCAAATTATCATGTTATCTGCAAATAGTGAAAGTTTCACTTCTTTACTTCCAATGTGGATACCTTTTACTTCTTTTTCTTATCTAATTGTTTTCGCTGGGACTTCTAATTCTGTGTTAACTGGAAGTGGTGAGAGTGGGCATACTTGTCTTGATCCTGATTTTAAAGGAAAAGCTCAGCTTTTCTGTGTGGAGTGTGATGTTAACTGTGAGTTTGTCATCAGTGGCCTTTATTATGTTGAGATATGTTTCATCTATACCAATTTTGATGGGGTTATTTTTTATCATGAATTGATGTTGATTTTCATCAAGTTCATTTCTCTCTTTATTGAGATGGTCATGTGATTTTAATTTCTACTTTTCTAACTCTAGAGCTGTAATAAATCCCACTTGGTCATAGTGTATGATCATTTTTGTATATTTTTTTGCATTGTGTTTGCTAATATTTTGCATTAGAATTTTGTGACTTTATACATTGGATAGTTTGGTCTCTAATTTTCTTTTCCTTCTTTTTTGTAGTGTCTATGTCTGGTTTTGCTATCAAGGTAAAGGTGGCATCATGGAATGAAATTGGGGAATGTTTTTCCTGTTCAAATTTTTAAATAGTTTGAGAAGTTTAAATAGATAATTTTTTTTATGTTTGGTAGAACTCCCCTGTTGGCTATTATTTGCTGTGAGTTTTTGGTTACTAATCATTTCATTACTAGTGATCAGTCTGTTCATGTTGTCTATTTCTTCATGATTCAGTTTTGTAAGATTTTATGTTTCTAGATAGTCATCTATTATTTTTAAGTTGTCAAATTTGTTGGCATACGACTCTGTGTAGTATTCTCATAATTTTTTTATCTCTGTCATATTGCTTCTAATGTCTCCTCCTTCATTTCTTGTTTCATTTTGTCCTTTCTCTTTCTTAAAAAATGAGTGTGGCTAAAACCTTATTAGTTTTGTTTATCTTTTCACAAAAACAACTCTTTGGTTTTACTGAAATTTGGGTGTTAGTCTCAATTTTATTTTACTTTGATATTGATTATTTCCTTTCCACTACTGACTCTGTTTTTTCTTTCTTTTTACATTCTTCTTTTTCTAATTACCTTAGATGGCACATTAGGTTGCTTTTTGTTTGTTTGTTTTTGTGGTAACCCTGTATTGCTATAAACTTTCCTCTTAGAACTGTTTTAACTGTGTCCTATATAGTGGAATATTGTATTTTAATTTTTATTTGTCTTGAAGTATTTTCTGATTTCCTATTATTTTTTCATTGATTAATTTTTAAAGCTTCATTATATTTACTTTTTTCCTCATTTGTCTTCTTGTAATTGATTTCTAGTTTCATACCATAGTTGTCAGGAAAATATTGATTGGTATAATTTCTACCCTCCTAAACTTTTTAAGACTTGTTTTGTAGACTACCATGTGATCTATCCTGGGGAATGTGCACTTAAAAAGGATGTGAATTCTGCTCTTTGGGGGTGAAAGGTCCTGTAGATATCCAATTCAATCAGTGTGGTCTAATGTGTCATTTAAGAACACTTTTTCAGATTGATTTTCTGTTTGGAAGATATATCCATTGACATAAATCCATTACAATAATGTATTACTCTGTCTCCATTTATCATTGTTAATATTTATTTTCTGTATTAATGTTTAGGTATTTTTGTATTGAGTGTGTTAACAAGTGCAATAGCCTTTACTTGTATTGATGCCTTTTTTAGTATATAGTGCCCTTCTTAGTCTTTTGTTATAGAATTTTTTAAGTAAAGTTATTTTATTTTATTTATTTTTGACCAAGCTGTGCTGCTTGTGAGTTCTTACTTTCCTGACCAGGGATCAAAAATGTGCCCTTTGAAGTGGAAGCACAAAGTATTAACCATTGGATTGCCAAGGAATACCCTAGACTTTGTTCTAACGTCTACTTTTCTGATATGGTTATTTCTACCCCAGCTTTCTTTAATTTTTCATTTGCATGAAATACATTTTTCATCCCCTCACTTTCAGTCTCTGTGTATCTTTAGATTTGAAGAGAGTCTCTTGTAAGAAGTGTATAGATGGGTCTTGTTTTTTAACCCAATTAACTACCCTATGTCTTTTGATTGAAGCATTTATTCTATTGACATTTAAAGGGATTATTGATATGTATGTACTTAGTTTCATTTTGTAACTTGTTTTGTGCTCATATCTGTACTTGTTCTCTGTTCTTTCTTTTTTTAGCTTCTTACCTTGTGGTTTGATAATTATCTTTAATGGTGTGTTTTTGCTCCTTTTTATATATTGTAAGGCATCTACTGTAGAGTTTTGTGTGTGTGTGTGTGTGTGTGTGTGTGTGGCTACCATAGAGTTCATGCATTTTTGACCTGTAACTGTATCTACTTGTTTTAAACTGATTGTCATTTAATTTCAGTTGTCAATCCATAGCTCCTACTATGTATTTGTATTTACTAGCAAGATTTTCCCCTTGATACACATGTGTACATCTTGTTGTAATGTTTTCTTTTCCACTTAGAGAAGACTTTGTAAAACTTCTTTTAGGGTAGGTTTAATATTGAGGAACACTTGATTTGCTTGTCTGAAAAGTTGTTTTATTAAATATCTCCTCAATTCTAAATGACAATCATGCTGGGGAGAGTATCCTAGGTTGTAGGTTTTTCTCCTTCTGCACTTTAAATATATCATGCCACTCTCTTCTTGATTGTAAAGTTTTCTTTGAAAAATCATCTAATATCCTTATGGGACTTCCCATCTTTGTACCTCGCCCTTTTTTTCTTACTGTCTTTGGATACCTTTCTTTAATCTTTAGTTTTTGTTATTTTTATTATGATATATATCCTGTTTTCTGTTAATTCCTTCTTTTGTGATTTTTAATTTGTTTTCTATTCTTCGCCTCTGAATCTCTTATATATATATATATATATATGAGTGAAACTAGAGAGTTTATATATGGGTTTCTCTAGTTTATATATATATATAATATATATATAATATAAATACAATATATAAATTACATATAATATATAATAATATATTATGCATATTATATTATATACATAATTAATAATATATAATATATTTAATAATATATTATATATTATATAATTATATAATATATAATATATTATTTATAGTATATTATTATAATATATTATATAATTATATAATTATATAATATATTATTTATAGTATATTATTATAATATATTATATATTATAAAATATATTATAGAATACATATTCTATAATATATTAAGGAATATATTATATAACATATTTATATATTATATATTAAATTATTATTACATATAATGTATATATATTAATTATATAATATAATTATATACATTATATAATATATAATATGCAATATAATTAATAATATATAAATATTATATATTACAATAGTTATATATTATATAAATTATATTATATTATATACATATAATATATATTATATATTATATAAATTATATTATATACATATAATATATATTATATTATATATAATATATATTATATATATAAATATATATATATATTTCTAGTTTCTTTTTAAAATTCTCTCTGTGTTCATCTATACTTTTCCAAGGTCAGTTATCCTACTTATCAGTAATACTTTGACCTCATTATCTGGTCAATTATTTGTCTATGTTTCAATAGTTGTTTTGGGGTTCTTTCATTATTTTCTGTCCTTTCATTTGAATCAAATTCCTCTTTATTAATTTGTCTATGTGCAGTTATTTGAAACAGTTGCTGTTCTTCACCTGGAAATAATTTTTTGTGTAGGAGTGTTCCTATGCAGTGTGTGTGCCCTGTGGCTTTTGTGGAGGATCTGGTTCTGAAGTGAACCTGAGTCATGTCTTTCCTGAGGGTGTGCTCATAGCTAAACACCTTGATGAGAAATGGGGTTAGAGATTGAAGGGCTAAGGCCAGATCCAGGTGTGAGCTGGAACTTCCTTGTTCAGTAGTCATAACTGCCCTATTGAGCTCAGGGCCATGTCCCAAACTCCTTGAACAGAAGCCCTGAGGTTTAGGTACAAGCTGATTTCATTCTGTGTAGGTGTGCTCTCTCTTGACTCCACAATATGACACCTTTTCCCAAGAGGTGAGCAGAGTTGGAGCAAGAGGGTCTAGACCACATTCCCAAGACAAGGTAGGGCATGTACTGCAATTGACCCTACTTACCAGTCAGTGCGGTAGACAGCTTCCAGTCTACAACCTCACTCACCTTGTTTTGATGCTGTATTGGGTTCATGCCTGTTTTGTTTAACACAAGTGTTCACTTTCCTTGACTATACCAGCTTTTGTCTTAATAGGGATGCTGCACCAGGACACATGATAATGTAATCATGGGAAGCCACCCGTAACAATGGAAAGTTTCAGTCTGCTTCTTCTATATTGTTCCCAGGAGTAAGTAAGCAAGTATAAGCTCATCACGGGTGGAATCCATATTTCTTATAGCTTTTATGTTCTTGCCCCCTTTGGTTTTAAATCCAGGTAAGAGGACTCATCTTCCCAGCATTAGACCCCAGAATTGGGGTTTGCAATATATGATTTGAACAGCTCGCTCCTCAGAGAGAATATCTGAACCTTTGATAACCCTCTCCTCTTCTGTGTCCCCTCACACAGCAATCCCAAGTTAATCCATTCTCTTCCTTTCCTGCCCAAATTCACGTGTCTTTCTTTATATCCCTGGTTATAGAAAAGTCTTTCTCCCAGTTCCCAGTTTGTTTTCAGCAAGAATCACTGCACACATGTCACTCTGCTTGACTCCCCCAATTGTATGTAATTCTTTTATATTTTTAAGTTAATCATGTTCCCATTGTGGCTTACAATTGAAATTACCTTTTGATGTATTCATGGGGGGCATGTGAGCTCAGAATCCTCTTCCCCTGCCATCTTGAAATTCCCAGCTACTTGAAAATCTTACTCAGCTTTACTGTGGTGTCTTCCATTTCCTTATTGGGTTAGATAGGGTTTGTTCCATCTAAATAATAGGTTGTCATCTACTTATGCGACTCTCATCTTGACTGTACTAGACTGCTACAGTCTAGTACTAGACTGTACTAGACTACTACTACAGTCTAGACAGTACTAGACTGTACTAGATGACTGAGACTGTTTAACACCAAGGGGAAATTCCCCAATTCCTGATATGGAATTGGCCGTGTTTAGTCATCTGAGTATTCAGAGACTATTCTTTTATTTTCTTCCTATCTGTAACTCCCATATCTGCTGCTTCTTTTAACTTTATCCCCATCCCCATACTCGAATTATTGTAGAAATATTTCAGATATGAGTAATTAGTTCACACTTCTTAGCATGCAGAGTCTTTCATAATTTGTTTCAAGCTGATCTATCTAACTTCATTTCCTACCACTCTTTTCCTCTATATACTCCACCTTTCAACCACAGAAAACTTACTTTTCTCAAAAGATACCAAGCCTTTTCATGCTTCTTACAGTGATGCCATTTCTTTCTTTTTCATGCACACTATACTCATTCAAGATTCAGCTCAAAGATTGATTCCTCTGCTTTCCATATGTTTTCTAGCACTCTAACCTGTATTATAGATCTAGAATCCCTTGTATGCAACTGCTGAAGCCACATGTGTCTCCGAGTTTAACATGTTTTGAATTTTATAAATGTAACATATTCATTTCATTATTTATTTTTTAACCTTCCTATTAGGATCTAGGGAAGCATTCACTACATTTTCAAATGCTTTAGCTTTCAAGTAGCAAGACACATGGAAAATAACAATAATTAGGATAAATATAGCTTATAAATAGCTTTGCATAAGAACAGATTAGTTTTTGCTGCTGGATTAGCTATTTTTTACTTTCAAAGAGTTTTGAACTTTTTAATTATGGATGAAGAATTGCAGACTTTGTATTGCAGGATGAATTATGTCAAGACAAAGTGGAGTTTACTCTACAGGTGCAATAATTGTTTAATATTAAATAATATATCAATAGAATACTCAATGGACATGAGTTTGAGCAAGCTCTGGGAGATGGTGGACAGCAAAGCCTGGTGTGCTGGAGGCCATGGGGTTGCGAAGAGTCAGTCACGACTGAACCACTGAACAATAATGTAGAACACCATATTAATAGCTCAAATGAGAAAAATATGTGATGTCTCCATAGTTTTCAAAAGGTATTTGACAAAATCTAATATTATTACTGATATCATTTTTAAAAAAGAAATATGTGGATCCATAACATGCATATGCATGGATCATTCTTAATGTATAGTCCTCAATGCTAATCCATCCTTAATGGTAAGAAACTTAAAACTATTTCCATCAAATGAAACAGAATATGAATACAACTTATCTCCACTGTTATCTAATGGTGTTCTGAAAGATTTAGCCAAAGCAATTAGACAAGAGAACAAAATTAAATTTATTAATATTAGAAATTATTTATAATTCATTTGCAGTTATATAGGATTGTAAACCCAAGAACAATACATTACTGGAAGCTATTCAAAGCATAATTAACTAAAATGACTGGTTAAAAATTTGTTATGTAAAATCAGTAGATTTTTCTATATACAGTAAGATGGAGATCTAATAAATAATACTATATTTATAATATTAACCAAAAGAATAAAAATTCTAAGGCGTAAATACAAAATGTGTATAACTTATAGAAAGGAAAAAGGATCATACAAGAAGACATAAGTGAATGAAAAAACTACAGTATAGTGTCTGAAATTTTAATATAATATTAAATGTAACTCACAAGAGAAATATCGGCAAAGATGGTGGAGGGAATTTGAAAAAAAAATGCTAACTAAATTTTCTATAAAAAATACATGGAAAAATCCTGAACCTGAGTAGTAACATGTTAAGACACATGAGCAGCGAGGGAGCGAGAACTGGATGTCAGCAACACCAGTGTTAAGAAAAATATATTGTGAAGTTATAATGGTAAAAAAAAAATGGCATTGGAAAAGAAAAAGAGAAAATCAGTGGAGCAAGAACAAGAGAATCTCAAAATAGATCCAAATATTTTTGGATATTTTGTATATTATTAAGTGTATATTTCTGATCAGTGGTGGAAGTGTTTGCTTAATAAGTGGACTTAGAAAAATCGATTGGCCATTTGAAGAAAAAAACAACTTCATTACCTACACTAAAAATAAATTACAGATGTATTAAAGATAGACCAATTTAGAGAAGAGCTAACACCTATCTTACTCAAACTCTTCCAGAAAATTGCAGAAGAAGGTAAACTTTCAAACTCATTCTATGAGGCCACCATCACCCTAATTCCAAAACCAGACAAAGAGGCCACAAAAAAAGAAAACTACAGGCCAATATCACTGATGAACATAGTGGTAAACATCTTTAACAAAATTCTAGCAAACAGAATCCAACAACATATTAAAAAGATCATACATCATGACCAAGTGGGCTTTATCCCAGGAATGCAAGGATTCTTTAATATCCACAAATCAATCAATGTAATACACCATATTAACAAATTGAAAGATAAAAACCATATGATTATCTCAATAGATGCAGAAAAAGTCTTTGACAGAATTCAACATCCATTTATGATAAAAAAAAAAAAAAACTCTCCAGAAAGCAGGAATAGAAGGAACAACCTCAACGTAAAAACTACATATGACAAACCCACAGCAAACATTATCCTAAATGGTGAAAAACTGAAAGCATTTCCCCTAAAATCAGCAACAAGACAAGGGTGCCCACTCTCACCACTACTATGCAACATAGTTTTGGCCACAGCAATCAGAGCAGAAAATGAAATAAAAGGAATACAGATAGGAAAAGAAGTGAAACTCTCACTGTTTGCAGATGACATGATCCTCTACATAGAAAACCCTAAAGACTCTACCAGAAAATTACTGGAGTTAATCAATGAATATAGTAAAGTTGCAGGATATAAAATTAACACACAGAAATCCCTTGCATTCCTATACACTAACAAAGAGAAAACAGAGAGAGAAATTAAGAAAACAATAACGTTTACCACTGCAACAAAAAGAATGTAATACTTAGGAGTATATCTACCTAAAGAAACAAAAGACCTATACATAGAAAACTATAAAACACTGATGAAAGAAATCAAAGAGGACACAAATAGATGGAGAAATATACCATGTTCATGGGTTGGAAGAATCAATATGTGAAAATGAGTATACTACCTAAAGCAATCTACAGATTAAATGCAATCCCTATCAAGCTACAACGGTATTCTTCACAGAACTAGAACAAATAATTTCACAATTTGTATGGAAATACAAAAAACCTTGGATAGCCAAAGCAATCTTGAGAAAGAAGAATGGAGCTGGAGGAATCAACCTGCCTGACTTCAGGCTCTACTACAAAGCCACAGTCATCAAGACAGTATGGTACTGGCACAAAGACAGAAATATAGATCCATGGAACAAAATAGAAATCCCAGAGACAAATCCACGTACCTATGGACACCTTATCTTCGACAAAGGAGGCAAGAATATACAATGGAAAAAAGACAACAAGTGGTGCTGGGAAAACTAGTCAACCACTTGTAAAATAATTAAACTAGAACACTTTCTCACACCATACACAAAAATAAACTCAAAACGGATTAAAGATCTAAATGTAAGACCAGAAACTATAAAACTCTTAGAGGAGAACATAGGCAAAACACTCTCCGACATAAATCACAGGAAGATCCTCTATGATCCACCTCCCAGAATATTGGAACTAAAAGCAAAAATAAACAAATGAGACCTACTGAAACTTAATAGCTTTTGCATAACAAAGGAAACTATAAGCAAGGTGAAAAGACAACCTTCAGAATGGAAGAAAATAATAGCAAATGAAGAAACATTCAAATGATTAATTTCAAAAATATACAAGCAACTCCTGCAGCTCAATTCCAGAAAAATAAATGACCCAATCAAAAAATGGGCCAAAGATCTAAATAGACATTTCTCCAAAGAAGACATACAGATGGCTAACAAACACATGAAAAGATCCTCAACATCACTCATTATCAGAGAAATGCAAATCAAAACCTCAATGAGGTACCATTACACGCCAGTCAGAATGGCCACTATCCAAAAGTCCACAAGCAATAAATGATGGAGAGCGTGTGGAGAAAAGGGAACCTCTTACACTGTTGGTGGGAATGCAAACTAGTACAGTCACTATGGAGAACAGTGCGGAGATTCCTTTAAAAACTGGAATTAGAACTGCCATATGACCCAGCAATCCCTCTCCTGGGCATATACACCAAGGAAACCAGATCTGAAAGAGACACGTGTATCCCAATATTCATCACAGCACTTTTTATGATAGCCAGGACATGGAATCAACCTAGATGACCATCAACAGATGAATGGATAAGGAAGCTGTGGTACATATACACAATGGAATATTACTCAGCCATTAAAAAGAATTCATTTGAATCAGTTCTAATGAGATACATGAAACTGGAGCCCATTATACAGAGTGAAGTAAACCAGAGAGATAAAGACCAATACAGTATACTAATGCATATATGTGGAAAAGATGGTAATGATAACACTATATACCAAACAGTAAAAGAGACACAGATGTACAGAACAGACTTTGGGACTCTGTGGGAGAAGGCGAGGGTGGGATGTTCTGAGAGAACAGCATTGAAACAAGTATACTATCAAGGGTGAAACAGATTGCCAGCCCAGGTTGGCTACATGAGACAAGTGCTCAGGGCTGGTGCTCTGGGAAATCCCAGAGGGATGGGATGGGAAGGGAGGTGGGAGGGTGGTTCAGGATGGGGAATACATGTAAATCCATGGCTGGTTCATGTCAATGTATGGCAAAAACCACTACAATATTGTAAAGTAATTAGCCCCCAAATAATAAAAATAAATGGAAAAAATAAATAAAATAGGGCTCAAATAAAACAATTTTTATGAGTCATTTAACTTATGAGTAAAAGCTCTATTATAAAATTGTGTTTAAAATCTTTATTAATCTTAAGGAAAAAGAGGGTGAGATGTATGGAAAGAGTAACATGGAAACTTACATTGCAATATGTAAAATTGATAGTCAGTGAGAATTTGTTGTATGGCTCAGGAAACTCAAACAGGGGTCTGTGTCAACCTAGAAGGGTGAGATGGGGAGGGAGATGGGAGGGAGGTTCAAAAGGGAGGGGATATGTGTATAATTATGGCTGATTCACGTTGAAGTTTGACAGAAAACAACAAAATTTTGTAAAGCAATTATCCTTCAATTAAAAAAAAAGACCATTATAATAAAACTTTAAAATTCTCTATGAAAACACTAGCAAATATATTTATAATCTTGGAGTGTTAAAGACATTTTTTCAGAGCAGTTCAGTCACTCAGTCCTCTCTGACTCTTTGTGTTCCCATGGACTACAGCATGCCAGTCTTCCCTATCCATCTCCAACTCCCATAACTTGCTGAAGTTCTTGTCCATCGAGTCAGTGATGCCACCCAACAATCTCATCCTCTGTCGTCCCCTTCTCCTCCTGCCCTCAAACTTTCCCGGCATCAGGATCTTTTCCAATGAGTCAGTTCTTCAAATCAGGTGGCCAAAGTATTGGAACTTTCGCTTTAGCATTAGTCCTTCCAATAAATAGCCGGGACTGATTTCCTTTAGGATTGACTGGTTTGATCTCCTTGCGGTTCAAGGGACTCTCAAAAGTCTTCTCCACCACATTTTAAAAACATCAATTCTTCAGGGCTCAGCTTTCTTAAAGCCCAACTCTCATACCCCTACACGACTACTGGAAAAACCATAGTTTGACTAGATGTACGATTGTCAGCAAAGTAATGTCTCTGTTTTTTAATATGCTGTCTAGGCTTGTCATAGCTTTTCTTCCAAGGAGCAAGGGTCTTTTAATTTCATGGCTGCAGTCACCATCCACAGTGATTTTGGAGCCCAAGAAAACAAAGTCTGTCACTGTTTCCATTTTCCCCCATCTATTTGCCATGAAATGATGGAACCAGATGCCACAATCTTAACTTTTTGAATGTTGAGTTTAAGCCAGCTTTTTCACTCTCCTTTTTCACTTTCATCAAGAGGCTCTTTAGTTCTGTGACAAAATGTGGTCCCTCTTGGTGTTCACCATTAACCCTACCATAAAGCACATAGACCCCAGGGCGGGGTTGCCTCTGTCCAAACAAATACCAGGGAGGGAGTGCAACCCCACCCTTCAGCAGATAATTACATGAAAGGTTTACTGAACAGCACCCTGCCCACCAGAGCAAGACCCAGTTTTTCCTGTCACCAGTTTCTCCCATCAAGAAGTTTACACAAACCTCCTAGCCTCATCCATCAGAAGGCATACAGAAGAAGCACAGTCTCACAGTAGCTAAAAATAAAACCATATTACAGAAAGCTAGTCATGAGGAAAAAAGCAGAAAGTTATATCTCAGATGAAGGGGCCTCTAAAAAACAGCTAAATGAACAACTAAACATCTAAAAAAAAATCCAGAAAAAACAACTAAATGAAGCAGAGATAGGCAAGCTTCCAGAAAAAGAATTCACAATAATGATGGTGAAGATGATCCAGGATCTCAGGAGAAGAATGGAGGCAAAATTTGAGAAGATGCCAGAAATGCTTACCAAAGATCTAGAACTAAAAAACTAAATAACAAACAAGCATGTATGAATAATACGCTAGAAGGAATCAATAGAATAATGGAGACAGAAGAACAGATAAGTGACCTGGAGGACAGAATGGTGGAAATCACTGCCACAGAACAGTATATAGAAAAAAAGAATGAAAAGAAGTGAAGACAGCCTAAGACACATCTGGGAGAACACTAAATGCACCAACATTCCCATCACAGGGGTCCCAGATGAAGAAGACACAGAGAAAAAGAACCTGAGAAAATATTTGCAGAGATAATAGCTGAAAACTTCCTGAATATGGGAAAGGAAATAGTCAACCAAGTCCAGGAAGCACAGAGTTCCAGGAAGGATAAACCCAATTAGGAACACATGAAGACACATAGAAATCAAACTGAAAAAAATTAAAGATAGAGATAAAACATTAAAAGACAAGTAACATGCAAGCTAACTCCCATTAGGCTATCAGCTGATTTCTCAACAGAAACTCTATAAGCCAGAAGGTATATTTAAAGTGATGAATGCAAAGAACCTACAACCAAGAATACTCTACCCATCAAGACTGTCCTTCAGATTTGATGGAGAATTCAAAAGCTTTCCAGACAAGCGAAAATAAGAGAATTCAGCAATACCAAACCAGCTGTACAACAAATGCTAAAGAAACTTCTCTAGGCAGAAAACACAAGAGAAGGAAAAGACCTAAAGAAAATAAACTCAAAACAATAAAGAAAACGGAAACAAGATCATACATATCAATATCTATCTTAACTGAGAATGTATTAAATCCACCAGCCAAAAGACTTAGACTGACTGAGTGGATGAAAAAATGTCCATGTATGCACTTCTACTTACCACGTCACTCTGCTTGACACCCCCAAATTGTATGTAACTCATATTTTTAAGTTAATCATGTTCCCATTGTGGCTTGCATCTGAAACTGCCTTTTAATTTTTTGTCTGGCTATTGATTGTGAAAACTGGTAAACGTCTTTTACTATTGTGATTATGTAACTACTACTCACTTAATACCATTGTATTATGATCATGAAACAGAAAAAAAATAGAACTCTATTTCACCAAAACTAGGATCTAATAGCAAAAACCTATAATCACTTTTTAAAAATTCAGATGCATATCAGAATTATCTTGAATTTTTTTAAAGATACTAATGCTCAGGTATTGCTTTTTTCCTCCTGAGCTCTAGATATATTTTTAAGGAGCAGTCATGTTTAAAAACAACTGGACTATATGATTATCTTCTAGATAAAATCTAGTTTGTTTCACTTTTTTCTATTTCATATTCAGTGCTCCCATTTAATTTAGCTTATTGTTGTTCAGTTGCTCAGTAGGGTCCAAGTCTTTGTGACCCCATGAACTGCAGTATGCCAGGATTCCCTGTCCTTCATCATCTCCTGGAGCTTGCTCAAACTCATGTCCATTGAGTCAGTGATGCCATCCAACCATGTCATCCTCTGTCATCTCCTTCTCCTCCTGCCTTCAATCTTTCCCAGCTTCAGGGTGTTTTCCAGTGAGTCAACTCTTCACATCAGGTGGCCAAAGTGTTGCAACTTCAACTTCAGCATCAGTTCTTCCAATGAATATTTAGGGTTGATTTCATTTAGGATTGATTGATCTGATCTCCTTACCATTTAGTTGATGTTCAGTCAAAAAGCTTTTGTATGTGTGTGTATATATATATACATATATGCATATATATATGCATAATATATATACTTTAGAAAAGCTATGAAGTTTTGCCTAACTAAAAATTATATTTTGATTCTACTTGTTTGACTTAGTATTAATAGAATGCTATATTTCTAACTGTAAAGCAATTATCCTTCAATAAGAAGTAAATTAATTTAAAAAATAGATATGCAACAAGCAACCAAGGTTTACTGTATAGCATAGGAAGCTATAGTCAATATCTTGTAATAACCTATGATAGAAAATAATTTCAAAAATAATATATGCATATTTGTATAATTGAATCACCTTGCTGTTCACCTGTAACATTGTAAGTCAACTATACTTCAATAAAATATATGTATATTAAAAATAAGCACATTGAAACAAGATATGTTTTTGCCTCTTAGATTGTCAGAAACAAAAAGGGTAATTATGTTCAGTGCTGGCAAGGATATAAAGAAACAGATATTATCCTGTCCCTAGACCTCATTAGTCTTGGGTAATATCTTGTTAAAGAAAAGCACAGGGGTTTATGTAATAAAGGAATCCCACATTCATCTAGAGGTGTATGTTTTCCAAGTGTGCTTTCATTTAATCATATAATGATCGCATATTAACATGAGAAAAACCAAGATCCGTAAAAGTTATTCTGGATTATTCAAACTAATTTAGTTAGTGAATGATAGAGCTATAATTTGATCTTCTGACACAGTCCAAAGTTTTCTCATTAATTCAGTGTAAAAGGTGAATTGGGTTGCCATCTGAGTGTTTTTCAAATCCAAATCCCATCCCATTCAACCAAGGATTTACTGAAGATCTTCTGCATGGCATGGTTGATTCTAGATTCTTGAGATAGAACAGTGACCAAAACAAAATCTCTACCCTCATAGAAACTAAGTTCTAGTGAGGGGAGTGAGATAGTAAATAAATGACTATACAGTATACAAGTTGATGATAAATATGATTAAGAAAAAATAAAATAAGATAAATGCTAGTGGAGGAGATGGTCCCAAGATGACAGAGAAATAGGACAGGGAGACCACTTTCTCCCCCAGAAATTCGTCAAAAGATCATTTGAATGTTGAGAAACTTCCACAAAACAACTTCTGAATGCTGGTGGAGGACACCAGACACTCAGAAAGGCAGCCAAATCTCTTTGAAAGGAGGTAGGAAAAAATATAAAAGAGAAACAGACTAAAGATATAGGGATGCAAGCTGATCCTGGGGAGGAAGTCATGAAGGAAGATAAGCTTCCACACAGTAAGAAGCCCTATCACTGGCATGTCTGTGGGAGTTTTGGAATCTCAGAGAGTAACATAACTAGGAGGGGACAAAAAAAAAAACAAACAAAAAAAAAAACCCAAAAAACAGAATACGCGCCTAACTGCAACTACAAGCAGCAACGGAGAAGTGGCACAGATGCTTGCATCCACCACCAGCCAGTTTGGGTTGGGCAGGTAGGTGTGGGTCCTTAGGGCCTGAATGCCCTGAGGACAATCTGAGGAAGTTAATGTGAGGTACCAACACAAATCTGTCGGAGAGACCAAAAAAAAAAAAAAAAAAAAAAGAAAAAAGAAAAACTTTCCCACGAAAGGCTCTAATGCCACATGGTGATCCCTGGCATGCTCACAGAACAAAGGAGAGTGAATCCCAAAGAAGAGAAGGCCTGCTGCCATATAAGGCCGCCTCTCCCTGGAAGCAGAGAGATAAGTGTGTGACAGTCAGAGCCAAAAGGCAAGAGACTGCTGCAATCTTGCCCCAGAAACAGTATCTCACACCAAACTGTGAGCAGGTTCCCTGTTGCTAATCATGTCTTCCTGGGATCCTGGAGTATTGACATATGCCAGGAGTGTCATAGCCTGAGATCAGCTTCCCAGAGGAGACACATGGCATACCTGGGACTATGCTCTCACAACAACCTGGGAAACTGAGGGGCCAGGACTGAGGAGGTGAATAAGATGCACAGTCCACCTGGGACAGTGTGCTCGCCAAGCACCCAGTCACCTGACCTGCTTGGACCTGGGAAGGGCACAAAACACACGGCCCATCTGGGTCTGTGCCTTTGCAGAGAACCAGAAAACCTGAGTGTATTAGATCTGAGAAGTGCACAAAACACAGGGCCCATTTGGGACAGTTCCCTTGTAGAGCACCCTGGAGCCTGAGCAGTGTGGACCCAGGAAATACACAGTGCCTTGGTCTGTAGCAAAGCCACTGTGGTTCCTCCAACGTACACACTCCCTACATATGCAAGTGGTATTTGTTAACAGTGTCCCTCTCTCCCACAACACAACTGAACAAGTGAGCCTAAATAAGTGGCCATCCCTCCCCGTCACCCCAAAGATACTGGTAAGCAGAGAAAGCCAAAATAAACAAAGAAGAGGGAACTTCTCTGGAAGTGACAGCTGCAACAGATTAAAACCCTGAAGCTAATAATGAGACTTTGCATTTGAGGGGCACCTATAGACCTTGAAAACAAGTACAAGCCAGAACCAGTGACTATCTGGCACTGAACTGACTCTGCAATGCCCACAACAGTTCCAGAGAAATTTCTAGATATATTTTTGCTATTATCACTTTTTACTTAAAAAATTAGATCTTAATTACTTCTTTAATTTTCATTTTTATAGCCTATTACCTTTCAAAAAACCTACATTTTAAAATAAATTACATATATATAGGTATATAAATATGTATATATATAAACTTTGTGGTTGATTTTGTTTTGTATTTTTATATTGTATTTTTGAATGTCTTGCCTCTATTCTAACATCTTTGCTTTTTGGTATTTGTTATCAATTTTGTACCTTTAAGAATTTAATCTTTAGTAACCATTCATTATTAGCTTGACTGCCCTCTCCCCTTTTGACTCTCCCTTTTCTCCTCCTGGTCAACTCTATCTCCTCCCTGCACCTTCTCTTCTCTACAGAACTCTGTGAATCTCTGGGTGTTCCTGGCTTTGGAGAACTGTTTCACCATTAACCTAGGGATTTTATCTTCTGTGCTGTATGGATGGAGAAGTCTTGAGGCCACTGTAAGTGAACAACCAAAAGTCAGAAACAGGAGACTTAACTCCAAAACTTTAGAACATCAGAGAACTAATGACTCCAGAGAACATTGATAGACAAGGATGCACCCCAAAGTCTCCATATCTACATTGAATAAAGCTCCACCCAAGAGCCAACAATTCCAGTGCAAGACACACCATGCTAATTCTCCAGAAAAACAGGAACACGACCCTGAACATTAAAAGACAGGGTGCCCAAAGCCATGTCAAACCCATAGACACCCCAAAACTCACTACTGGATACTTCATTGCACTCGAGAGAGACGAGATCCAGCTCCATCCACCAGAGCATAGACACAGGCTCCCCCAACCAGGAAACCTGGACAAGCCACTAGTCCAGTCCCACTCACATGGAGTAGATTCCACAATTAAAAGGAACAACAAAGTTCCAGTCTGCAGAAAAGGCAGCCAAACACAGCAATCTAAACAAAATGAAAAGGCAGAGAAATATTCAGCAGGTAAAGGAACATGATAAAAAGCCACCAAACAAAACAAAAGAGGAGGAGATAGGGAGTCTATCTGAAAAGGAATTCAGAATAATGATAGTAAATATGATAAAAAATCTTGAAAACCAAATGGATTTACAGATAGACTAGAGACAAGGACTGAGAAGATGCAAGAAATGTTTAACAAGGACCTTGATGAAATAAAGAAGAGTCAATCAATCATTAAGAATGCAATAACTGAGATTAAAAGCACTCTGGAGGGAACCAACAGTAGAATAACAGAGGCACAAGAGTGGATAAATGAGGTAGAAGACAGAATGATGGAAATAAATGAAACAGAGAGAAAAAAAGAAAAAAAAAAAAAAAAAGAAAAGAAATGAGGACAACCTCAGAGACCTCTGGGACAATGATAAATGCCCCAACATTTGAATTATAGGTGTCCCAAAAGAAAGGGCATGAGAAAATACTTGAGTAGATAATAGTCAAAAAGTTCTTAAAATGGGGAAAGATATAGCCACCTACGTCCAAGAATCCCAGAGTACTAAGCAAGATAAGCTCAAAACAAAACACCCCCAAGACACATATTAATCAAAGTAACAAAAATAAAACACAAAGAACAAATATTAAAATCAGCAAGGGAAAGGCAACAAGCAATATACAATGGTATAACCATAAAGATAACAGATGATGTTTCAGTAGAAACTCTTCAGGTCAGAAGGGAATGGCAGGACATGCCTTAAGTGATGAAAAAGAAAAACCTACAACCAAGAATACTCCACACAGCATGGATTTCATTAAGATATGAAGGAGTAATCAGAAGCTTTACAGACTAGCAAAAGCTGAGAAAATTCAGCACCACCAAACCAGCTCTTCAACAAATGCTAAAGGATCTTCTCTAGATAGGAAACACAGAAAAAGTTTATAAAGACAAACCCAAAACAACAAAGCAAATGGTAACAGGATGACACTTATCAATAATTACCTTAAATGTAAGTGGGTTAAATGCTCCAACCAAAAAACAAAAAACTGGCTGAATGGATACAAAAACAATACCCCTATGTATGCTATCTATAACAGACCCACCTCAAACCTAGGGACACATACAGACTGAAATTGAGGCTCTAGAAAAAGGTATTTCATGAAAATGGAGAGCAAAATAAAGCAGGAGTAACAATACTCATCAGAAAAAAAAAGACTTTGATATAAATACCATAATAAGAGACACAGAAGGACACCACATAATGATCAAATGATCAATCCAAGAAAAATATATAATATATTTATAACAATTATAAATATATAGGTGCCTAACAGAGGAGCACCTCAATACATAAGGCAAGTGCTAAAAAGTGTGAAAGGGGAAATTAACAGTAGCATTATAAGAGTGGGGGACTTTACTACCCCAACCACACCTATGGATAGATCAACCAAACAGAAAATTAGCTAGGAAACATGAACTTTAAATGATACAATGGACCAGTTAGACCTAACTGATATCTAAGGGCATTTCACCAAAAACAATGGATTTCACCCTTTCTCAAGTGCACACAGAACATTCTCCAGGGTAGATCACATCGTGGGCCATAAATGTAGCTTCAGTTCAGTTCAGTTCAGTTCAGTCGCTCAGTCGTGTCTGACTCTTGGCGACCCCATGAACTATAGCACACCAGATCTCCCTGTCCATCACCCACTCCCGGAGTCCTTCCAAGCCCATGGCCATTGTGTCGGTGATACCATGCAACCATCTCATCCTCTTTTGTTCCCTTCTCCTCCTCCCCTCAATCTTTCCCAGTATCAGGGTCTTTTCTAATGAGTCAGCTCTCCACATCAGGTGGCCAAAGTACTGGAGTCTCAGCTTCAACATCAGTCCTTCCAATGAATACTCAGAACTGATCTCCTTTAGGATGGACTGGTTGGATCTCCTTGCAGTTCAGAGGACTCTCACTAGTCTTCTCCAACACCACAGTTCAAAAGCATCAATTCTTCAGAGCTCAGCTTTCTGTATAGTCCAACTCTCACATCCATACATGACTACTGGTAAAACCATAGCCTTGATTAGATGGACCTTTGTTGGCAAAGACATGTCTCTGCTTTTTTAATATGCTATCTATGTTGGTCATAACTTTCCTTCCAAGGAGAAAGCGTCTTTTAATTTCATGGCTGCAATTTCCAACCGCAGTGATTTTGGAGCCCAGAAAAATAAAGTCAGCCTCTGTTTCCACTATTTCCCCATCTATTTGCCATGAAGTGATGGGATCGGATGTCATGATCTTAGTTTTCTAAATGTTGACCTTTAAGCCAACTTTTTCACTCTCCTCTTTCACTTTCATCAAGAGGCTCTTTAGTTCTTCTTCACTTTCTGCCTTAAGGGTGGTGTCATCTGCATATCTGAGGTTATTGATATTTCTCCTGGCAATCTTGATTCGAGATTGTGTTTCCTGCAGCCCAGCATTTCTCATGATGTACTACGCTAATAATTTAAATAAGCAGGATGACAATATACAGCCTTGACGCACTCCTTTTCCTATTTGGAATCAGTCTGTTTTTCCATGTCCAGTTCTAACTGTTGCTTCTTGACCTGTATACAGGTTTCTCAAGAGGCAGGTCAGGTGGTTTGGTATTCCCATCTCTTTCAGAACTTTCCACAGTTTATTGTGATCCACACAGTCAAAGGCTTTGATATAGTCAATAAAGCAGAAATATATACTTTTCTGGAACTCTTTTGCTTTTCTGATGATCCAGTGGATGTTGGCAATTTGATCTCTGGTTCCTCTGCCTTTTCTAAACCAGCTTGAACATCTGGAAGATCATCAGTCACATATTGCTGAAACCTGGCTTGGAGAATTTTGAGCATTACTTTTCTAGCATGGAGATGAGTGCAATTGTGCAGTAGTGTGAGCATTCTTTGGCATTACCTTTCTTTGGGATTGGAATGAAAATTGACTTTTCCAGTCCTGTGGCCACTGCTGAGTTTCCAAATGTGCTGGCGTTGAGTGTAGCACTTTCAGAGCATCATCTTTTAGAATTTGAAATAGGAATTTAAAAAAATGAAATCATTTCAAGCATCTTTTCAGATCACAATGTAGTAAGATTAGATGTCAACTACAGGGGGAAAAAACTATTAAAAATGCATGCATATGGAGGCTAAACAACACACTTCTGAATAACCAACAGATCACTAAAGAAATCATAAAGGAAATCAAAATATGCAGAGCAAAAAAAGAAAATGAAAACAATACAACCCACAACTTATGGGATTCAATAAAAGCAATGATAACAGGAAAGTTTACGGCAATACAAGCCTACTTCAAGAAACATCAAATAAATGACCTAACTTTACACCTAAAGCAACTTAAGAAGGACAAAAAACCCAAAAGTAGATGGAAAGAAATCATAAAAATCAGAGCAGAAATAAGTGAAAACGAAATGAAGGAGACTGTAGCTAAAATCAACAAAACTAAAAGCTGGTTCTTTGAGAAGATAAACAGACAAACCGTTCACCAGACTTATCAAGAAAAAAAGAGAAAAGAAGCAAATTAGCTAAATTAGAAATGAAAATGGAGAAATCACAACAGACAACACAGAAGTACAAAAGTTCATAAAAGAATACTGTGAGCAATTATATGCCAATAAAACAGACAACTTGGAAGGAATGGGCACATTTTTAGAAAACTATAGCCTTCCAGAACTGAACCAGGAAAAAATATAAAATGTTAATAGACCAATCACAAGGATGAAAATTGAAACTGTAGTCAAAAATCTTTCAACAAACGAAAGCCCAGGAATGGATGGCTTCAAAGATGAATTCTACCAAAATTTTAGAAAAGAGCTAACACCTATGTTACTCAAACTCTTCTGGAAAATTGCAAAAGAAGATAAGCTACTGAACTCATTCTATCAGGCCACTGCCATCCTAATACCAAAATCAGACAAACATGCCACAGAAAATAAATCTACAGGCCAATATGTACATAAATGCAAAAATCCTCAACAAAATTCTAGCAAAGGGAAAGCAACAATATATTTAAAAGAAAGATCATACATCATGGTCAAGTGGGTGTTACCCCAGGGAGCCAAAAATTCTTCAATATTCACAAATCAATCAATGTGATACACCATATTAACAAATTGAAAAATAAAAACCATATGATTATCTCAATAGGTGTAGAGAAAGCCTTTGAGAAAATTCAGCACACATTTATGATAAAAGCTCTTCAGAAAGTAGGCATAGAAGGAATATACCTCAGCATAAGAAAAGCCATATACAATAAACCCACAGCAAGCATTATCCTCAATGGCAAAAATTGAAAGCATTTCCTCTAAAGTCAGGAACAAGACACATGTGCCCACTCTCACCACTACTATTCATCATAGTCTTGGAAGTCCTAGCCACAGCAGTCAGAGGATAAAAAATAAATTAAAGGAAACCAGATTGGAAAAGAAGTAAAATTCTCACTGTTTGCAGATGACATGATCTATTACATCGAAAACCCTAAAGACACCACCAGAAAACTACTAGAGCTAATCAATGAATATAGTAAAGTTGCAGGATATAAAATTAACACACTGAAATCCTTTGCATTCCTATACACTAACAATGAGGAAACAGAAAGAGAAATTAAAGAAATAATCCCATTCACCATTGCAACAAAAAGAATAAAATACTTAGGAATAAATTTACCTAAAGAAACAAAAGACCTATATATAGAAAACAATAAAACACTGAAGAAAAAAATCAAAGATGACACAAATAGTTGGAAAAATATACCATCTTCATGGGTTAGAAGCATCAATATAGTGAAAACGAGTATATAACCCAAAGCAATCTATAGATTCAATGCAATCCCTCTCAAGCTACCAATTGTATTTTTCACAGAACTAGAACAAGTAATTTCACAATTTGTATGGAAACACAAAAAACCTCGAATAGCCAAAGCATTCTTGATAAGGAAGAATGGAACTGTAGGAATCAACTTCCTTGACTTCAGACTATACCACAAAGGTACAGTCATCAAGAGAGTATGGTACTGGCACAAAGACAGAAATATAGATCAATGGAACAAAATATAAAGTCCAGAGATAAATCCATGCACTTATGAGTATCTTATCTTTGAGAGAGGAAAAAATATACAATGGAGAAAAGACAACCTCTTTAACAAGTGGTTCTGGGAAAACTGGTCAACCACTTGTAAAAAAATGACACTAGAACACTTTCTAACACCATACACAAAAAGTAAATTTAAAATTTATTAAAGATCTAAATGTAAGACCAGAAACTGTAAAAGTCTAAGAGGAAAACATAGGCAGAACACTCGATGACATAAATCACAGCAAGAGCCTCTATGACCCACCACCCAGAGTAATGGAAATAAAAACAGAAATAAACAAATGGGACCTAATTAAACTTAAAAGGTTTAGTGCAATGAAGGAAACCATAAGCAAGGTGAAAATGTAGCCTTTAGAATAGGAGAAAAATAATAGCAAGTGAAACAACTGACAAAGAATTAATCTCTAAAATATGAAAGCAGCTCATGCAACTCAATACCAGAAAAATAAACGACCCAATCAAAAAGTGGGTCAAAGAGCTAAACAGACATTTCTCCAAAGAAGATATACAGATGTGTAAGAAATACGTGAAAAGATGGTGAACATCACTCATTATCAGAGAAATGGAAATCAAAACCACAATGAGGTACCATCTCATGCCAGTCTGAATGGCTGCCATCAAAAAGTCTACAATCAGTAAGTGCAGGAGAGGGTGTGGTGAAGAGGGAGCCCTCTTTCACTGTTGGTGGGAATGCAAACTGGTACAGCCACTATGGAGAACAGTGTGGAGATTCCTTAAAAAACTGAGAATAGGACTGCAATAAGGCCCCACATTCCCAGTGCTGGGCACACACACCAAGGAAACCAGAATTGAAAGAGACACATCTACTCCAAGGTTTGTTGCAGCACTGTTTACAATAGGTAGGACATGGAAGCAACCTAGATGTCCATAGACAGATGAATGGATAAGGATGTTGTGGTACATATACACAATAGAATATTACTCAACTATAAAAATGAACACATTTGAGTCAGTTCTAATGAGGTGGATGAAACTACAGCCTACTATACAGAATGAAGTAAGTAAGAAAGAGAACCACCAATACACTATAATAATGCATATATATGGAATTTAGAAAGACGGTAATGACGACCCTATATGCAAGACAGAAAAAGAGACACAGTTGTAAAGAGCAGACTTTTGGACTCTGTGATATAAGGTGAGGTTGTGACTTTTTGAGAGAATAGCATTGAAACATGTATATTATACCATATGCAAAATAGATTACCAGTGCCAGTTCAATGCATGAAGCAGGTCACTCAAAGCCAAACCTTTGGTGAAACCCAGAGGGATTGGGTGGGGTAGGATGTGAGCAGGGGATTCAGGATAGGGGAACACATGTACACCCATGGCTGATTCATGTCAATGTATGGTAAAACCCATCACAATATTGTAAAATAAGTAGCCTCCAATTAAAATAACATAATTAATTTAAAATAAATAAATAAATGCTAGTGGAGGTGCCATCCTTCAATTTCTAGTATAGTGGTCAAAAAGAAACCATCAACTGGAAAGAAGGAAGTGAGCAAAATCTGAAGGAAGTGAGGTAATGAGCCATCAGGGTATCTGGGGAAGGAACCCAGCATTGATTTGGGAACATGTCTGGTATATTTGAGGAACAGATAGTGTAGGACCTTTGGCTCTTGCTCTGAGTTGGGAAGTCGTCAGTGGGCATGCCTGCTAAAGGGGTATTTAGGCAAGAATGGTCACAAACCTCCACCATGTTGGAGGTTCCTGAGGGTCTCTAGCAGTCACTGGAGCCAACCACAATTTACCTTCCCACTTATCAACCTGCCTCATTGCCTCTCTTCCAGAAACAGCTGATCCCTGACTCCCAGGAGCAGTCAGTCTGGCTCATTTACTCCTATGACCCAGAGCTCCCCACATGGGGAAGTTGCAGAAGCAGTCAGGTTGGCAGGCAGGGAGGCACAAGCAGATGGCTGCAATCTGATAGCAAGCAGTGAATTCCATAGAAATGAGCTGGTGAAAGGAAAGGATATCTGTCAAGCTCATAAAGTAAGGGACTTTATGTGGAAAAAATATGCTTATCTCTATCTGGGCTGGTGTTCAATGACTGTAGATGACTGCCAATATAGAGTAAAGATAAAGCAAAGATGTCCATTGCAGAAGTTGGTGTCCTTCTGCAGGCATTCTGCTTTATGGGATGTCTAGTAGGATCAGAACAAGGAAACCTTTACAATCTTTGGGCACAAGTACCACTTCGGAGTTGTTGACATATTATTTGCATCTCATTTGCACCAATTCAGTTGGTAGGTCTGACAATGTGTGGTGATTACTTGTTTTGAGAGATATAAATAACTGAGCCCATTGCCCAGCACAGTAAAAGTTAGATTTTATCATTGCCTATCAAGTGAAGGCCATGTGTTACTTTTGTTATTAGAGCTGAACGTTACCATTAAGAAATTGTATAAGCTTAATAAATTTTCAAGTTTGGGTTTGTTGTTATTTTGGAGGGGGTTACTAATGAAACTCTTTTTTTTCCCCAGTAATTTTACAAAGAGATTCAACATATATATGAAAAAGTAAAAGTAGTATTTTATTAGTACAGAAGTATTTTTCAAGTTCAAGTTTATAATGTTTACTTATAAAATCAATCAGCAAGTATGAAGGTGTTTTGATGAGCCAAATGAATGAGCATATACTTATTTTATGTTTTTTATAGTTCATTTATTGTCAATTTAGGTCATTTGCTTATCTTATTAAAGCTGAAACCCTATTTTAAAAAGAAATCCCAGACCAAATATTTGCAAAGCTTTTGAAATACTTCTCTTGCATATCACTCTTTAAGAAACACAATTTGAAAGCCATAAATATGGGACAAAATTTAAAACTGTACCTATTTGTTTTGGAGAAACACTCCAAAGTGTTTCTCTGGAATGAAGGGCAAGTGATGTTTCATTTTACCTCTCCCTTCCATCCTAACTTGCTTTAGTCAGATTAGCTCTACTCTGATAGACTTCCACTAAAGGTTTTGTTTGACAGACACACTCCATCACTGATAGTGGCAGCATAGTATTTCATTACATGAAGTGTGGGGATAGTGTGAGGAGAATCTATTATAAGACAGTTTCCTGGGCTTGGAAAAGCTTGAAAATAACTCATTTTTGTCACATATTGATTACTCAAATGAAGAAACTAAGTCTTGTTTATGAGACAAGTCTCTCACCTATGGCCACACAGTGTTTCAGTGGCAGAATCTAGGTAACAGTGGCTCTCTGTTCAAAGGTGTGCAAAGGCTCCTGTCCCACTCATAATAAAAGTCAAAATCCACTTCCCTTTTCTTTTGTTACTTCTCTGCCTCATTCTTCCACCATTCTTTTCCTCAGCCTCACCACTTCAGTCACATTTGCCTGCTTACTATTTCATATACACAACAAGCAAATTTCTAACTTACCCTTAAAAGTTGCTTCTATCAATACATGAACTGCACTTTTCCCAAATAGCTTTATGGCTTACTCCTTTCCCTTCTTCAAATATTTTCTCAAAAGAAACCTGACCGCTGTATATAATACTGGAAACTGCTTCCATATACAGCATTCCTGATGCACCTTACCTTGTTTTCATTTTTCTATTTTCCATATAATGTATCATCTTCAAATATAAGATACAGTTTACTTATTTATTAGCTTTGCTACTTTGTCTTTTTTTTTTTTTTCTGGCATATGAGTTCCAAAAAGGCAGATATTGTCTATTTTGTTCCTTCTGTGTCTTATTAGTAAGTATTCAATAAATATTTGTAGTTGAATAGTATCTACTCTCTCTGTCTAGGTTGTCTTCTAGAGCCTCTCTTTCCAGCTCAGTGTATTGTCATTCCCTGAATCTCATTCTGCATTTTGAATGCCACAGAGCACATGGCCTTCACTTGATAGGCTATGAAATCCTCATGACATTTTGGGCTCTAGTGACTGTGGTCACATATGGCTTGAATGTAGGGCTATAAATAGTTAAGAATGTTCTGGATATTAAGATTACCATGGCCTTCCTGTCTGAAATCAACAAAGCGAATTGCCTTCTTTTCTTCTGCTGGCAGAAGAGATGAAATTGACCAGGTAAAATGGCAAGAATAATTGGATTCCCTTATCAGAGGGAAACTTCCCCCAAACTAGTAGCTGTTAAAGGGAAAATGTACAATAGAATCATTTTATTAATTCTGTAGACATCAAGGGTTAATTATGAAAAAAAAAGAAACCCAAATCTCTTCACACAATACATCTATTAATTTCAAGGGAATATTAAATCTAAAAAAAATAAAATATATGTCTGTATTTTGGAGATGCACTCACTTTATGGTAAACAAGTAAAGGAAAAAGCAAACCCATATTTTTCACTCTTGGGAATATAAAGAGGAAACTTGAATTGTAGGATCCAAACCTATTGCCTTCCTTGGGGAAAGTCAGCATTGGTGAAAAATTCCACAGATCTGAAGCAATGGCATGGAGAAAATAAGGTGAGGAAGGAATGACTGGGATCAAACCAGACCACGTAATTATTCAGGAGGTCAAAAAATGGGAAGAGGGGTAGAACTTAATGATCTGTTTAGTAATACATGTGTGAAATTGGGTTTGGGGTAGTAGATGATGGTTTAGAGCATATGGAAGAGAATTTTGTTGTCTTTCTTAGGCATAGGTAATGGGAGAAGTCCTACCAGAGATTGGAAGGTAAATGGCTCAATGTTGTGCTTAGAACGTTCCAAATCCCTGGGAATATCCATATAGCATAATTTCAGGAGAACTGTTTCAAAGGAGAAAACTACTAAAATACCTCTGGTGCACCTTATGTATTTATCTTTTCGGCAAAGGCCCAACCTTACTCCCATTACACACATAGATGAAAAGATTCATAGCCTTTGAGTCCCTATGTACCTTATGAGATAAGTTGACTCAGTTTCACTTAGCTTAAAGAATAGCAGGAAAAGAAATTAAGATATATTTAATATATCCACACTGCCTAGATGAAGGCCAATAATAGCCACCCTTAACCATTGAGCTCCTTGTACCTATTGTAGATCTATTAAGATTGAAACCTTCACTCTCTATCCTCAGTGGTTCCATGATTATGCTTGTTCCATTTTTCTTCAATGAACAGATTCCCATTAACCCCACAAAATGTGTGCTTCCAAAAAATTTCTCTAGCTCTTCTCCTTTATTCAGCAGCCTATGCTCCATGTACCATTTCTTTGACTCAGAATCTCCTTGAATGAATTGCTCTGGGGATATATAGGGAGAAAATGTTTGGATATGAGGGGTATAGGCAACTGGGAAGTCAGGGCAGAGAATGGCTTTTGTAAGAGGTTTGGAAAAAAAGCTTTTCAGTTTTGCCACCCTTGGTCCACTGAATGTCACACGCGTAGATGTCAAAAACAAGCATTATTTGAGATTAATGACCAATTGTTAGTTATGAGTTAGAACCAGTTCTTAACCATGGTTGCTTTTGATTGACCTCAGAACAGAAACTAAGACTGAATTGATAATTAACTAATACAGAAATATCCCTTTAATGAGAAATAGAGTGGAAGAGGATATGAGGAGGGGCAGAGAATAAACTCCCCTAATTAAATGTTTAGTTTATAGAGAGATTTTTGAGCACATTATTCCATCATTCCTGTTCTTGAGTCATAAACATTGACACTTACAATCTTATTTACTCTTTCTGAAACCCTAATGAGGGAATATTGCTATCTCTTTTCTGGAGATAGAAAAAAGAAGGCTCAGAGAGGCTTTAGCTGACTAGATGAAGGTCACATAATTATTAATTGAGTTGAGACTGAAAGTCAGTTCTTTGACTCCAAATTCAGTTGTTATTGTTATTTATAAATTAGATTCTGTCACTATTCATCTAAGAAATGTTTGCTGTAGAAGAATTGAAATATCAGAAAACACTCTTAAAAATGAAAATTTCAAAACCATAGTGTAATCATGGACCCATAATAATGGCCACCACTTACTAACTTCTTATGTTCTAGGCTTTTTACATTTGTCATTTTGAATACCCCTAATTTTATAGAGAAGGAACTAGTGGTTCAGAAAGGTTAGCATACTGTATAATTTATTTATTTGTTATGTCTATTATTTATTGTATCCCTCCCTGAAGTAGATTAGTAGGTTGCAAACTCCATGAGGACAAGGATCCCCAATGTTTAGAACAATTCTCAGCATACTGTAAGTGCTCTAATAAAAAAGGTTTTTAATGTGAGTGCCAGTATCATTCAGACTTCTCCAGAGAAACATAACCAACAGGATATTTATGATTTCTTTTAAGCAATTGGCACATATGGTTGGGAGGTTTGTGGTCCAAAATTTATAGGACAAGCTGGCAGGCTGGAAACTCAGGTGGGACTTGATGCTATAATCTTGTCACAGAATTGCTTCCTCAAAGAACCTTGTTTTTTGCTGTTAAGGCCTTCAACTGACTGGATGAAGAAGTGAAATGATAGTCACTCAGTTGTGTCCGACTCTTTGCAACCCCATGGACTGTAGCCCTTCAGGCTTCTCTGTCCATGGAATTCTCCAGGCAAGAATACTGGAGTGGGTAACCATTCCCTTCTCCAAGGGATATTCCCAACCCAAGGATCGAACTCAGGTATCCTGCACTATGGGCAGATTCTTTAACATCTGCACCACCGGGGAAGACTGATTGGATGAGACCCCACCTATTATTGAGGGTAATCTTTATGTAAAATTGACTGCTTGTAGAGGTTAACTAACCATTTACACAACATACCTTCACCAGGATCCCCTATATTAGTGTCTAATTAAACGTCTGAGCACTACAACCTTGTCAAGTCGACACATGAAGCTAAAAATCACAGTGCTCAAGTTAATATAGTTAAGTAAGTAGTGTTGCTGAGACTTAAATAAAAATCCAGGTTTCTGTGATTTTGAAATCTATCATTTTTTCCTTTATACCACAAGAATATATAACCTGGAAGGAATTTCACTGATCATCTAGTCTAATTCTACAATAATAGATATGAGAATATGGAAGATGTGTATAGAGAGAAGGAGAGGTAAGGCACAGGAAGTTACTCAAATTCACCCTGAGATTTCTGGACTTCCTTCCCCTTTTATGTTAACTAGAATTTGCATAATCTGTTTTTAATTCTTGCTGTTGTGGTCAAGGACTGGGAGGAACACTGGAGAGGGTGTCAAAACTGTGCTAAATGTGTGGCATAGGCCATACATACTCTGGAAATAGATTTGGTAAAAGATTGTTGAGCTTTTTGACTGTTATTTCCATCTGTCTTTTAAAGTTGACCGCAGATACTTAATGCCCCTGCACTAAGTTTTTAACCTTAAAAGTGTGAAATGTTAATTTTCATGGTATGTGCATTTTTACACAATAAAAATGGATTTTTAAAAAGTTGATCAAAGAGTAGGAATACAAACTTGAATTAAGAAATCAAAAGACTTATGTATTAGATTGGTGTCTACTCTATTCCAGGAATTCTACATAAACATATCGATTCAGTTCAGTCTCTTGGTTGTGTCTGACTCTTTGAGACCTCATAGACTGCAGCACATTAGGCTTCCCTGTGCATCACAAGCTCCTGGAGCTTGCTCAACCTCATGCCCATCGAGTGGGTGATGCCATCTCACAATCTTATCCTCTGTTATCCCCTTCTCCTCCTGCCTTCAATCATTCCCAGCATCAGGGTCTTTTCTAATGAGTCAGTTCTTTGCATCAGGAGGCCACAGTATTGGAGGTTCAGCTTCAGCATCAGCATTTCCAATGAATATTCAGGATTGAGTTCCTTTAAGATTGACTGGTTGGATCTCCTTGTAGTCCAAGAGAGTCTCAAGAGTCTTCTCCAACACCACAGTTCAAAAGCACCAATTCTTCAGGGCTCAGGTTTCTTTATAGCCCAACTCTCACATCCATACATGACTACTGGAAAAACCATGACTTTGACTAGATGGACTTTTGTCAGCAAAGTAACGTCTCTGCTTTTTATACGCTGTCTGGGTTGGTCATAACTTTTCTTCCAAGCAGCAAGGGTCTTTTAATTCCATGGCTGCAGTCACCATCTGCAGTGATTTTGGAGCCCCCCAAAATAAAGTCTCTCACTGTTTCCATTGTTTCCTCACCTATTTCCCATGAAGTGATGGGACCAGATGCCATGATCTTCGTTTTCTGAATGTTGAGTTTTAAGCCGACTTTTTCACTCTCCTCTTTCACTTTCATCAAGAGGCTCTTTGATTCTTCATTTTCTGCCATAAGGGGGGGTGTCATCTGCATATCTTAGGTTATTAATATTTCTCCTGGCAATCTCAATTGCAGTCTGTGCTTCTTTCAGTCCAGCATTTCACATGACATACTCTGCATATAAGTTAAATAAGCAGGGTGATGATATACAGCTTTGATATACTCCTTTCCCAATTTGGAACCAGTCTGTTGTTCCATGTCCAGTTCTAAATGTTGCTTTTTGACCTGAAAACAGATTTCTCAAGAGGTAGGTCAAGTGGTCTGCTAATCCCATTCCTTTAAAAATTGTCCACAGTTTGTTGTAATCCACATAGTCAAAGGTTTTGGAGTAGTCAATAAAGCAGAAATAGATGTTTTTCTGGAACTCTCTTGTTTTTTCAGTGCTCCATCAGATATTGACAGTTGTCAAATGTCTGGTTCCTCTGCCTTTTCAAAATGCAGCTCAAATATCCAGATGGTCACAGTTCATGTACTGTTGAAACCTGGCTGGGAGAATTTTGAGCACTACTTTGCTAGTGTGTGAGATGAGGGCAACTGTGCAGTAGTTCGAAAATTCTTTGGAATTGCCCTTATTTGGCATTGGAATGAAAACGGATCTTTTCTAGTCTTGTGGCCACTCCTGAGTTTTCCAACTTTGCTGGCATATTGAGTGAAGCACTTTAACAGCATTATTTTTTGGATTTGATGTAGCTCAACTGGAATTCCATCACTAGCTTTGTTCATAGTGATGCTTCCTAAGGCCCACTTGAATTCTCATTCCAATATGTCTGACTCTAGGTGTGTGATCACACCATCGTGCTTATGTGGGCCATGAAGATCTTTTGTATAATTCTGTGTATTCTTGCCACCTCCTCTTAATGTCTCCTGTTTCTGTTATGTCCATACCACTTCTGTACTTTATTATGCCCATCTTTGCATGACATATTCCCTTGGTATCTCTAATTTTCTGGAAGAGATCTCTAGTCTTTCCCATTCTATCGTTTTCCTCTATTTCTTTGCATTGATCCCTGATGAAGGCTTTCTTAAATTTCCTTCATATTCTTTGGAACTCTGTATTCAAATGGGGGATATCTTTCCTTTTCTCCTTTGCCTTTAGCTTCTCTTCTTTTCTCAGCTATTTGTAAGGTCTCCTCAGACAATCATCTTGCCTTGTTGCATTTCTTTTTCTTGAGGGTGGTCTTGATCCCTGATTCCTGCACAATGTCGTGAACTTCTGTCCACAGTTCTTCAGGCACTCTATCAAGTCTAATCCCTTAAATATATTTGTCACTTCCACTGTATGATTGTAAGGGATTTAATTTAGGTCATACCTGAATGGTCTCGGGGTTTTCCCTACTTTGTTCAATTTAAGTCTGAATTTGGCAATAAGCAGTTCATGATCTGAGCTACAATCAGCTCCTGGTCTTGTTTTTGCTGACTCTATAGAGCTTCTCCAGGCTTCCCTGGTGGCTCAGAGGTTAAAGTGTCTGCCTGCAATGCAAGAGTCCTGGGTTTGATCCCTGGGTCAGGAAGATCCCCTGGTGAAGGAAATGGCAACCCACTCCAGTATTCTTGTCTGGAGAATCCCATGGAGGGAGAAGCCTGGTAGGCTACAGTCCATGGGTTTGCAAAGAGTTGGACACGACTGAGCAACTTCATTTTCATAGAGCTTCTCCATCTTTGGCTGCAAAGAATATAATCAATCTGGTTTCAGTATTGACCACCTGGTGATGTCCATGTGTAGAGTCTTCTCTTGTGTTGCTGGAGGAGGGTGTTTGCTATGACCAGTGCATTTTCTTGGCAAAACTCTGCTAGCCTTTTACTCACTTCATTTTGGACTCCAAGGCCAAATTTGCCTGTGATTCCAGATATCTCTTGACTTCTTACTTTTGCATTCCAGTCAAGTATAATGAAAAGAACATCTTTTTTTTGGTGTTAGTCCTAGAAGATCTTGCAGGTCTTCATAGAACCGTTCAACTTTAGCTTCTTCAGCATTACTGGTTGGGCCAGAGACTTGGATTACTGTGGTATTGAATGGTTTGCCTTGGAAATGAACAGAGATCATTCTGCTGTTTTTGAGATTGCATCCGAGTACTGCATTATGGATGTTGACTATAAGGGCTACTCCATTTCTTCTAAGGGAGCCTTGCCTATAGTAGCAGATATAATGATCATCTGAATTAAATTCACCCATTCCAGTCCATGTTAGCTCACTGATTTCCTAAAATGTCAATGTTCACTCTTGCCATCTCCTGTTTGACCACTTCTGATTTGCCTTGATTAATGAACCTAACATTCCACGTTCCTATGCAATATTGCTCTTTACAGCATTGGACTTAACTTCCATCACCAGACACATCCACAACTGGATACTGTTTTTGCTTTGGCTCTCTCTTTTCATTCTGTTATGCCCGATGTCCGAATCCCCGAGCAGAAAGAGAGAAGGCTTCCAAGACAATGCAACTCGCAGGAAGGGAAGTTTATTACTGACTCGAGCCAGGACTCTCCGCCTGCAACCAATGCAGTAGTGTGAGTCAGAGAGCCCCGAGCCCAAGCTGTTACACAAATTTATAGGGTGAGAAGCGGATTGGTTACACGTTTGCAAAACAATTTCATTGGTCAATACTTTTGCGTGTGCGGGACTTTCCTGGGGGTTTCCACCCCATTCCTAATTTCCTAATTGGCTAACATCGGTCAGTGTTAAGTGAAAGCTAATTGGTCCTAATTGGCAAACAGTGGTCATTGTTAAGCGAAAGCTACCTGATAATCTTACCAAGTAGGAAGGCCTACTCCTAATCTAAGTTGCATTACTTCTGCTCGCCTCACAATTCTTTCTGGAGTTAGTTCTCCAATCTTCTAGAGTAGAATATTGAGCACCTACCAACCTGGGCAGTTCATCTTTCAGTGTCATATCTTTTTGCCTTTTCATATTGTTCATGGGGTTCTCAAGGCAAGAGTACTGAAGTGGTTTGCCATTTACTTCTCCAGTCGACCACATTTTATTAGATCTCTTCACCATGACCCATCCATCTTGGGTGGCCCTACATGGCATGGCTCATAGTTTCATTGAGTTACACAAGGCTGCGGTCCATGTGATAAGTTTGATCATTTTTCTGTGACTGTGGTTTTCATTCCTCTGATGGATAAGAATAGGAGACTTATAGAAGCTTCCAGATGGGAGAAACTGACTGTGGGGGAAACTGTGTCTTGTTCTGATGGGTGAGGCCATGATCAGTAAATCTTTAATTCAATATTCTGTTGATGGGTGTGGCTGTTTTCCCTTCCTGTTGTCTGACCTGAGACCAAACTATGGTGGAGGTAATGAAGATAATGGCGACCTCCTTTAAAAAAGTCCAATGCATGCAGTGCTGCACTCAGCGACCCCAACCCTACAGCAAGCCACCTCCAGCCCACGCCTCTGCCAGAGACTCCTGGACACTCACAGGCAAGTCTGTGTCAGTCTCTTCTGGGGTCAATACTTCTTTCTCGTGGATCCTGGTGTGCTTAAGGTTTTGTTTGTGCCCTCCAAGAGTCTGTTTCCCCAGACCTGTGTAAGTTCTCATGGCTCTATGGTAAGATTAATGGTGACCTCCACCAGGAGGGCTTTTGCCACACCCAGGTCTGGTGCACCCAGAGCCCCTGTCCCTGCAGCAGGCCACTGTTAACCCATATCCCACAAGGACTCTCAAACACAGATCTGGCTCAGTCTCTGTGGGGCCTCATGGTGTGTACAGGTTTTGTTTGAGCCCTCCAAGTGTCTCTGGCAGGTATATGGTTCCAAAATTATAATTCACTGCTGAACAACCACCAACAGGAGAAAGCTGGATCCTACAAAAAATAGATACCCCATGTGCAAGGGCAAAGGAGAAGCCACAGCACGATGGTAGGAGGGGCGAAATTGCGTTTGGAATCAGACCCCATACCTACACATATAAATTACCTTATTTAATCCTTAGATCAACAGTGTGAAGTAGTAAATATTATAAATAAACTTTGACCCAGAAAAAGTTAAATAACTTGTCCATCGTTAGAAGATAGGAGGGCCAGGACTTGAAATCAAGTGTCTTAACTCTTATCCATTTCAATAGCAACATGAAAATTAATGATGATGATGATGATTATAATAAGGTATTATATATGGAGAACACTTATTGAAAGACATATTGAGAAGGTCAGAGTCATCTTTTATCATTTATATGCTTGTAATTAGCAATATATATATAATTAATTATAATAATTTTATTTATCATTAATATTTTAATACAAATTCATTTCTCAGAAATATTAAGTTTCTTGGCAATAGGTTGAATAGACAGAACATAAGATAGGTAAATATACCAGGTGACAAAGGACTCAGTTGTAGAATGTTGGAGAGGGTAGGCATTGATGGCACCATATAGGGAAAGCTGAGTATTTAATAGGGCAGATAAATACAACCTTTGCTTGTCTTTCAGACATGCTGATAGCTATACATTTCGACTCCATTTCCTCCTTTTTCATGGACCAAAGGAATTACAATCTTTGCATTACTTTTGTAAAGCAAAAAACAGAAGCTAATAAGCTAATGGTGTCTGGAGTTGCCACAGCTAGTACTCAGTTGTTACAATGGCTGCTTATTTTCTGTTCTGGCTAGAAAACAAGAAAACATAAGTACTTCACAGGAAATTGATAGAACTGAATGGTAAAGAAATCAACTAAGCTCACTGGCTAAGAGTGACTCATGTAGCCTAAATTGGGGCTATGGTAAGTGGTAAGATACGACTAGGGAAATGGATCCAGCAAGTCAGGGCAATCAGGGCACTTTTTGAGTGTGTGGATTTCTTCCTCAGGAACCACAGAAACAGATCTTGCTACATAGTGAAAGTGAAAGTGCTAGCTGCTCAGTCATGTCTGACTCTGTGACCCCATAGACTGTAGCCATCAGGTTTCTTTGTCCTTGGAGTTCTCCAGGCAGGAATACTGGAGTGGGTAGCCACTCACTTCTCCAGGGGATCTTCCCGACTAAGGGATCAAACCTGGGTCTCCTCCACTGCATGCAGATTCTTTACTGTCTGAGCTACCAGGGAGTCCCCTACAAAATAGGCATCAATAAATGCTTGCTGAATGAATACATAAAAAATAATAGTAGTTAACCTTTTTGAGCATTTACTATGTACCAGGCCAGAGCTGCAATCTCATCTGAGAAACCTAGAGGACAAGGCCCTGTCTGATTTATCTCTGTGCTCTTGAGGTTGTCACTATGATCACACAGTAAGTAACTGATGGAGCCAAGATTCAAATCCAGGATGGCTTGCTCCAAAATCCATACTCTTAAATAAGTACACTCATACAGCAGTTCACAAAGAGCAGTTATTCCGTAGGTACATCACATATATTTGCAGAAAAACAGACTTGCATTGATAAGTATGTTAAGTTATTTTGTACCCTGGCTATGTTAAGAACGTTACCAGGTAAGGGAGCAGTTTTACATCACCTCAACAAAAGGAGGAGTCATAAGGATAGAATAAATAAGTTTCAGGATCTGGAGTGTGCTAGCTTTGTGTGTTTTGGGTAAGAATTTCCATTTCCTCATCTATCAAGTAGAGTAAATAAGTAAAAACTCACAGTATTGTGGTGTACACAGTGAAAAGGAAAATGTGAACGCCTCTAGCACTGTGCTTGGCAGATCTGAATCCTAATTCAGAGTTTTACTTTCCTTTCCTGGGAGAAAATGAGAGGCAACTTACACAAATGGGAACAGGAGAAAGGGTTAGGGTTGAAAGGTTGTTGCTGAACGATAAGACGCGGGATTCTTGGCCTCCGGAGGAGACGAATTCAATCCGGGGCCAGAGACGAGGCTGGATCGCTCAGAGCTTTTGTGTAATAAAGTTTTATTAAAGTATAAAGGAGATAGAGAAAGCTTCTGACGTAGGCATCAGAAGGAGGCAAAAGAGTACCCCCCTTCTAGTCTTTATCTGTATGTTTTATAGTCACTCACAGTCTGTTAATGAAAAGAATGGAATGTCATAAAATCTAGAATGGCACCAGATAATTCATCCCAGGCCATAAAACGATTGACTTGAATCTTGTAGAAGGGCAGAATACCAACAAATAGTTCTGTTTACATAGATTAGGGGAACAATACCTGAATAAGTAAGTTAGGCCGTTTGGCGGAACCAACTTGAAGATAGAGTCTGGGGTTCATTAACATATCTTAAGACAACATTTCCATACGAAAAAGAAATGTATTGGTTAACTCAAGGTTTGAGAGTAGTTAGCTTTAGGTGAGACCAGGTGTCATGGCAACACAGAATGTTAAGAGAAACCTCCTTTTAAATTTGTATAGAGAAGGAAAAACAGATCGCTGGTTTGTTTCTTCCTGCCGCTTAAGAGAGAGAAAAATGTCTGGCATTTGCAGCCTCTTTCCTCCATTTGGAGACCCCTGGCCTTCCTGCCTGTTACCCTCTCAGGGTGAAGCAAGAAAACTCAGGAATATGGGTGTGCTCCTAGGAAGATGGAGAAATGAAGGGGAAATATTGCTTCCCAAGATTACCCTCATGGAGTTTCTCTGGTCTTAAAGCTTGTCTTTAGCATGTCAAAGAACTCATGAATTCTATCAGTTTTTCTCAAAACTTTTATTTCATAGACTACTCAAGTAGCCAGGTGATACAAAAGCCACAGTCTTCTCCCTTTTTCCCTGAAATATCTGGCATAATGTAGAGCCAGAGAGTCCATAAGTTTCCAGCTGGTAAAGTTTGAAAGAAGCCAAATGTCTTCCTTTTGGGGAGGGACATTTCAGTGCTGGATCAAATTTTGCTTACCAGTACAATGTCTGGCACATAGTGAATGCTCTATAATTGTTTGGTGAAGAGATCAATGTATTATTTTTTCCAGAAAGGGTAACTTGCCAAAGCAAAGATTATTTTTGTCAATTGTATTGGCTGGTTTTATATAGCTACACCCTCCCAACCTTTTCATCTAGGAGCCAGTGACAGAAGGCAGATTGTCAACAGATAGACACATGGACAAGGGATGAGAAACTATACATATTAAAAGCTCTCTGTAAGTCAAGGAATAAGTGCCTATTTCTTAGTCTTCTCTCTGTCTCTCACTCTTTGTGCACTTAGTACAGAGAGGCTGCCATTTCATATTCCAAATTCCTGGCAGTATTTTCCACAAGTCTGCTTTCACAGAGATGTGAAAATTAATTTAGTTAAAATAGAGCCATTGAGTCAAAGGCCCATAGAACATAAGACCTTTAAGGGCTTTTGACTTCAAATTCTTCATTTTGCTAAGTAAGGACAGAAGGGCCAAGAAATGGCCCTGTAAAATGTGGAGAGTAGTCCCTATTCTCACAAGATTTTGAGGCAGAACCACATAAGATTGTATAGCACAGGGCCTGGTGTGGGACTGTGCTCAGGCACTATGAATTTTGCTTTTTTCTCTTCTGTTATCAACATCACTAGTAACCCCTAGGGCAGAGAGTACTGGTGACTGCAAAGTGGCCTTGAAATCTATGTACTTCACAAGGAACAAAAGGGCACATGATGATAGGAGGGATAGGGATAGAGGGTTAGAAGTGGAAATCCAGCCAGAAAAGCAAGATTTCAGGCAGAGCTGTACCAAAAAAGGCCTTGGGCAAAGGGAAGTCAAGGATTGAGTCAGGTGAGGGATCTGAAATCCTGAGTCATAGATTCCACTCTGAAACTCGGTGTCATCATTCATAAAACGGGGAGGGAGTATGGGATTGTGGTAGAAGGTAGTCGCTGCACTATAAAACCTGTAAAGTTCCTGTGGCCTTATGGTTTACCTGATTTATAGCATTTAAGACCAGTATTTCCCTTGACTCTAAGGTTCAGCCCTATCTTTAGAACCCAAAGAGGTCTTTACCAGTCTTGGCTTCCTCTAGTGTGAGAAGACTCTCCTCCCTAATCTTCTTAGTACTTGGAAGGTCTTAATCTGCAACACAAAATTGATAGCTTCTATATTTTGTCTGACAGCCTATTTTTCCAAGGAAGAAAATGGGGTATGGCAGATACACAGAACTAGAGCTAACAAACCAGGACTTAAGGTAAATTAGGCACTTTCCAGGGCCTCGGTCTTATCAATTATAAAACAATGATGGTAAAACCTATTTTCCTGGGCTGCTGTGACAAGTAAATGAGAGAATAAAAGTGTCATCACTTGGTAATCTGTGAAGGACAGTAAACATAGGAGAAATTAGAAAATGAACTTTCATTCTACTTTAGTTATAAGAGCAAGGGAGAAATTATTTGTCTGTCATGTTTTAGAGTCAGAAATTGACCTATCTTCCTTCCCAGATTTTGACCTCCCAGTGATTCTAAACTGTATCATAGTTATCTTCAACCCTGAGGATAGAACTTGGTACAGAGCAGACACAAAGTCAGCCTGCAACAATACATTTGACTCAATAGAACTGAACCCCAGAAGAAATAATATTTTCATTTTATAATTCAGTCATATAAAAAGAAATTTTATTTCTGTACAAACTATTAATGTTGCTAATTATGTCTTCACTGACAGGAAGCTCAAGATACAGTGATTAATTACTCTTGTCACAATAGTCTGAATTATCCTCTCCTTGGTCCTCATTTTCTTCTGTTATGTAAGGTGCAGTAAATATTTGGTGGAATTACACATGGATTCAGACACACCTGTATTTAAATCCTGTATCTTGTCTGGGTGACTTTAGAAAAATTGCCTCTTTCCTTTGAGCTTCATTTTCTCTTATCATAAAAGAAGGTGATAATTTGTACCTCAGAATGATATTGTAAAACATAATGAGGTAATACATAGTGTTTGGCATACCACCAGCAGTTGGGAATCAGTTAATATATGAAATATGCACATGCATGGCTTTTCTGCTTGTCTTTTCTCCAAGAAGTAGGTAAAGGTGAATGTACACATCCATAATTGCATTCTGTTTTGCTGCTTCCCACTTCTGGCACCAGACTTAAGGGTAGTGGCTATCCAGTGCCATAAGAAGGAAACAGCAAGTCAGAGAATATATCACTCAGGGCATTAAAGTAGGGGTAGGAAAATTAAAGCCCATGTACCAAAGCATGTAAGCAAATAAATGGCTGTTAAATGTTAGAAAAAGGAGAAGGAGGAGGAGGTGGTGGAGGAGGGGAAGGAGGAGGAGAAGGAGGAGGATAAGAAGGGAGTGGGAAGGGGGGGAGTATAAATCACCTGTTGCCCATAAAGCCTAAAATATTCTCTATCTAGTCCTTTATGGAAAAAATGTTGTTGACTACTGATCTAAAGAGGAAGAGCCATAGCCACCCTTGCCAAAGACAGATAAAGGAATAGTTGTAGTACTAGAATGGGGCTCTTGAGTTAAAATCCCTGGAGTTTTATTCTACAGAGCTTTCCTTCACCCTACAGTTCAGAGTGTGAGGGTCAAAAGGGATAATATATCTGGCACTCAGTGTAAGTGTAGTTTTCCTTTCCCCCTTATTTGTTTATGTAAATTGATAAATGCTTATGAAACTGGGTTCATAATTCTGGGAATATCTAATTTTATTCTCCTTTTTTCAATCCTTTCTCTTCAATTGGGTTATTTCTACTAGAGGAGCAACCTATCAGGTTCCCAGTGAGAACTCAATACATATACTTCCTTATTACTTTATATTGAAATATCAGAAATGTCTCTAGTGAAAGGTCTTCCTCCTGTTTGACACCTCATTCCCTGGGTTACATTCATGAGACTATAGACTGACTTGAATGCCATGAGAACCATCATCACTTCTGGCTTCAGTTAGATGCTATCCTTGTGTTCTCTCTAATCCTCAAACAACTCTGTAGCAAAGCAATGCTGTCCTCTATTCATATGAGGACACTGAAGTTCTGAGATGTTATAGCACAGTAACTGACTGAAGCCCAATCTTGTATGTGCCCCATTTCTTCTTTATATTTTCCCTCAGTAAACTGTTAGAAAAGGCTTCTTGGAGAACTAAGTTTGAGGAACGAGAAACAGTATGCCATGACCTTTATTCCCAGGGATTACTTGAACTGAGAAATTTGAGGATGTCAGGCCAAAAGAGTAGCCTTCTCGAAACTGATATTTTTTTTTCTCCACCAATGGGACTGATGAGGAAGATGTATGGATTCTGAGAATTATGTAGATAAAGTATATAAGCTCCTCACATATGATTTAAATAATTATATCTGCTTTGTATTATTCAAAAGGCTATTTTGAATCTTAAAAATAGAAAATGGATGTAGAAGAGAATTGTAAACTTCAAAAGACTATATTAATGTGAGGATCTCCTGGCTTTAGGTTACATGATGGATCTGTGTTAGAACCATGTTTAATTTCCCCATCTTCCTACCCTTGGGCCTAGCACTTCTACCAGTATTCCCACACCAATCTCCACAACTAATGTCCTTAGAGTGTTAGATGATAGAAGAAAGAAGGTGGGTGTATCCTGAGCAGGTATCATTAGCATCTCACCTCCTTTCAAAGGAAGACTGCAGTGCTGATTCATGCTTACAGTGCCAACTGTATTGCTGTTCACACTGTTTGCTGAACCCAGGGTAGGCAAGGCATGAGCTAAGAGGCTGAAAGGAGACTCAAGGAGCCATAGGAACTACAGACATATTTATTCTTTCCTGGCTGGCATAGCAGCCTTAACACAGCCTTTCTCCTGGCTGATGCAGCAGCTGGAGCAGCAGCCACAACATAACCATAATGCAACCATATCACAGCCATAATGTAGCAATAGCATAAACTCATGTAACATAACCATGATGTCACGTCAATGTAGCCCTAATGCAGCATCAGCCAGGGCTTTCATGGCGAAGCTCATACAGCTGTACCACAGAAAGTAGACCATGACCAAGTGAGTACCTTGTGCCATACATGTGTCATGCTATAAATGATCTCATCTGTTACATTATCATTATTTACAAAACATGGAATGGGAGAGCCTGAACATGCCATCTTGGCTAATTTACTCTCTCGTTACAAAGACCATCAGGCCAGCAAGCATATTTCTGTGCCTTTCTCACTCCCCTGCTATGAAATTCTTATGTTTGCCTTCCATCATGTACTTGGGGAGGAGGAGAGCTGAATAAGTGGAAGAGGAGGAAAAAAGCCATTCCAACAAAGAAAGGAAGCTTCCAGACCATATTTGGCATTCTATCACTACCATTCAGGTAAAAATCCTTGGCAAATACTCCCTAAGAGTTTCCTCTGATCAAGTCAAAATCACATTCCAGAGTTGAATATGACTTTGCCCTGTTTTCAGAAACCTTGCAGTTTTATGGTTGTTTTTCAGTCGCTCAGTCATGTCCAAGTCTTTGAGACCCCATGGTCTGCACCATGCCAAACTTCCCTGTCCTTCTCTATTTCTCAGAGTGTGCTTAAACTCATGTCCATAATGTCAGTGATGGCATCCAATCATCTCATCCTCTGTCACCCACTTCTCCTCCTGTCCTCAATCTTTCCAGCATCAGGGTCTTTTCCAATGAGTTAGCACTTTGCATCAGGTGGCCAAAGTATTGGAGCTTCAGCTTCAGCATCAGTCTTTCCAATGAATATTTGGAGTTGATTTCCTTTAGGATTGACTGGTTTGATTTCTTTACTGTCCAAGGGACTCTCAAGAGTTTTGTAATCATGGCTTCTAAGTTCAGTTACAGCTTTAATACTGCACAAAATACCTAAGTGGAGGCAACATGATGGGATAGGGAGAGAGAAACCTACAGGTACAAAGGTCTCCCCCACTCTCATG
The DNA here is from genome assembly GCF_963930625.1 of Muntiacus reevesi. Classification (NCBI taxonomy): domain Eukaryota; kingdom Metazoa; phylum Chordata; class Mammalia; order Artiodactyla; family Cervidae; genus Muntiacus; species Muntiacus reevesi. The sequence goes on from NC_089271.1 coordinate 57,295,918, forward strand.
TTACTCCCAGGGATTATCCTGACCAAGACCCATACAGTTTGACAGACCTGTCCCCATCACCAGGTCTGGAAGTGATAAAAATAATATAAACAACAACAACATTATTTCTGCCAGCTACTGCATCAAGCATTTGTCACATTAACTTCTTGACTCCTCCCAGAAATTCTATGTAGGAAACATATTAATACCCCAATTTTTTGAATAAGGAAACTAAGGCATGAGGAAGTCCTCAGGAGACTACAAGAGAACTAAGTCATCCTGATTCTTTGAACATCAAGCATCCACTTTGTGCTAAACTCTGTGGGTCCTGGGAATACATAGCACCATGAGAATACATAATCTCAGTCATGTGGGAGAGTAGAAAAGTAAACAGTCAGACAGGAAGTCATCAATTATATTTACATTTATATGCTGCTGCTGCTTAGTCACTTCAGTCATGTCTGACTCTGTGCAACCCTATGGACTGCAGCCTGCCAGGCTCCTCAATCCATGGGCTTCTCCAAGTAAGAAGACTGGAGTAGGTTGCCATGCTGGAGCAGGCTCCAGGGGAATCTTCTCAACCAAGGGATCAAACCCAGGTCTCCTGCATTACAGGCAGATTCTTTACTGCTGAGCCACCAGGGCATCCCCATACATTCATATATGCAGTGCCTATTACATATCACGAACTATGCTAAGCCCTGAATTTAGATGATAAACAAAGCAGATACAGTGTTACAGCACAGAGTGGCAAGTGCCATGGCAGAGGTAAACATAGGGGTTATGGAATCTCAGCCTGGGGAGTGGCAGGGGGAGTCATATAAGAATTCCTGGAGAAGTTGATCCTTTGGGCAATTTCTGACCCTCAGATATTTAAAAGAGAACAGCCTAGTCTCCTCTTTCCCAACAGAACAGCCAGGTCCCTCACTCTCCATCTCTCTAGCCCCAGAAGGTTCACAGTTAACTTTTTTTTTAGTGTACATCAAGTTTGAGGGGCTTTCTAACCACAGGTAGGTCAGAGAATTCAGTCCCAGAAGCCTCCCTCTCAATTCTCCTCTCCCTGGCAATAGGTACAATCTGTCTATCTGGTTTGCCTTAAAAACATCCTGCAAGATGACTAAATAAAAAGGAAAGATTGGCATCTCACTGCAGTGCCTGGCTCATTGTCTCCATGGGGAGTACCTTCAGACAGCTCTTACCCGGAAGTTTTGTCTACAGCATTTTTTCTATCCTTTCATTATATTCATATTTATTACAAGGGCATAAGCAGCGTCTGAGAGTTTGTCTGCTCAGCACAGCAATGAAATTTTTCTTAACAGGGCATTTTTTTTTTTATCAAGTGCTCTAACCCTTAGCAAGAATGGATATCTAAGTATATACACATGGGTATGTGGGGAAGGGGAGCTTTTGTATATGACTATATACAAAATACTGTGTATGTTTGTAAGCGTTTCTGTGTGTGTGTGTGTGTGTGTGTGTGTGTGTGTGTGTCTGAAGTTGGGCTGATTTACATGTCTGGAAGCCTTTTTGTAAATTTCCTGAAAATTGTCTTTCCTTTAACTTTGTGGAGAGAGAGGGCATGAGTAAGTGTTGCTAGCTGAGATGATTCTGTTCATGGAAATTATTTTCCAATAAGTACAATAATTATTATTATTACCCCTAATATAATTGAACTTAGTTCTATTATAAACTCTTTACATAGGCTAGCTCATTTCATTCTCAGAACAGTCCCATAAAAGGGGCGCTCTTTCCCCATCATTTTATAGATGAGGAAATTGAGGGTCAAAGATGTTAAATAATCTGTTTAAGGTTGTACAGTTCAAAAGTGATATAAAGAGGATTCCAATGCAGAATTCTTAATTCTAGGATCCCAGTCATAACCACTACACTCTAGATTAAGTTTTCTAGATTTAAATTTAATCTCCTAGATTAAAGTCAAGCCAAGCCAAACCATTCAATGTTGAATGTATGTGAAAGTTGCTCAGTCGTGTCCAATTCTTTGTGACCCCATGGACTGTAGTTCACCAGGCTCTTCCATGCAAGGGATTTTCCAGGCAAGAATAATAGAGTGGGTTGCCATTTCCTTCTCAAGGGAATCTTTCCAACCCAGAGATCAAACCTGGGTCTCCTGCATGGCCGGCAGATTCTTTACCATCTGAGCCACCGGGAATCCCGAGTGCAGCTAGAGCATCTCATTGAAGATTCTGAGGACCAGAATGTGGAACTTAGAATTAGTATGGAAATCACTGGGAGCCACTGACTTTTTTTGATCAGGGGAGTGTGTTGAGAGAGGGGCTTTGGGAAGATGGATTTCTAGAAAGAGGAGGCAACAGTCTTGAACCAATTATCTATGTGTTTAATACCCTGGTTTGTGTGATCCAATCAAGAAAACAAGAAGCAAATTGGGCTTTATTGGGACAAATTACCTTTCTAGAATTCATTGTAATCAGTCTTGCGGAGGTGCTGATATAGGGCGAGAACACAGGATTTTGACTTTCAGGAAAAATCCTAGATGATCTTACTGCAGTTGTCTGGAGGCTGACTGCTGAATCACTTGCCCTTTAGAAGCTTCCAGGGGTTCTTACTTTATCTCCATACTTGATTTAAGTTTTCTGGGTCTTATCTGAGCTCCGCTTATTAGATGTGCAAGCTACTTAACTTCTCTGAGTTTCTGGAAGCTAGTTTGTTGTTCCTTTTCAGTTCTCTACTCCTAATATTGCCACACACACAAAATTCAAGACTAAATAACATCAAAGGAAGTATGAAGGAGTAGAGTGTAGGCTATTTTTTTATAACAAGAAATTCCATATCGTTGTAACAAGTGATAAACACAAAGACATATAACTAAAAAGCTAATTATTTCCTTCTAGTCTCTTGCTATTCAATCTTCAGGAGATAACTGATATTATCAGTTTGGCATAATTCCTTCCACAACTTTTTCCATACTCTTAATAATTTGTTTAAACAAATATACACACATGTACAGCTATTTCTTTCCCTAGACAAAATGATTCATATCATGTATATGCTTTTACAAACATCATCTAATTTCACCCTCAGATGGATAAAAGCAACTTTCTTTGTTCTTTGAATAGTTAAAAGATCATGGACTTTAGTTCAATAGCCACTGGATTAAAAAAAGAAGCAATAGACTTAATGACATGAAAATAAAAATCTTGTGGGTTGAAAAGAATTAACTCAAATAACGGCACTAATCCTTTATTTGTCATAGCAGTTGCAAATATTTTCTCAGTTTTTATTTGTTTCTTGATTTTTATTTTTCTGTCTTTTGTCAGAGAGAACATTTGCATAATCTTGGAGTGAAAGAGACCTTTTTAAGGAGAAGGTGTTCAAAGAAGACAGAAAACTCAGATGCTATGAGGAAAAAGAAAGGCATGCTTGACTATACTGAAGAAGAAATGTTAAGGCTTTTAAAGTTTCTCTCTCCAAACATGTTGAAGAAAGGTAGAATTCAGATGAGGAAAAAGAAGTATTAGATTAGCATTTAAGTATCAATAGCTATAGGGAAAGCAGTTTGACCTGTATTTTGAGAGTGTACCCAGAACTAGCAAGTAATATAAGAATGCCTGTGTGTGGAACAGTGGTGATAAGGAGTGATTCATTGCGTAAATGAGAGTAAAGAGCTGGAAGAAAAAACTTTCCTCAGATAAACACAACTCCCTACCTAATCAAATGAAATGTTGACAATGATGGGTCAGTGTTGGGGGTAATTTAGACAATCAGATGGTCTTGAGGCCATGAGGCTTCCAGCAAGATAGCCTCTAAGTGTCTCTGAAGGTTTCCTCTGACTGTGGTCAGAAGTTTTACAATCCTAAGAACTTCATGGAATCCATCGAAGCTTTCCATATTCACTCCCCATTTCAGACTCCAGAACCAGATGTTCTTGATACAGGTCATTTTAATGATCACTTTAGCAGTAGAATGAGCAAAAGCTTTTGGACCCTTAGAGTTGTGTAGTGTGAACCTGGCTCTCACTAGCTGTGTGACTTTGGCCAAGTTATTTTCCCTCTCTGAATTTGAGTTTCTTTTTTTGAAGAAAAAAAAAGTTAATACTGACTTTAAAAGCTTTTCAAGGAAGTCAGAGGACTGATGCATATTAAAAGGCTTCAGGGAGTGTAAAGGCCAATAAAAATGTAGGTAATTACTGTGATGCCAGTTTAGGTGATAAATAACCTGAAGTAAAAAAAGGCATATTGAGTAGAGTAGTAGCTTTCCCCTACTCTTGGCATCTGCAGACCATTTGTGGTTGGATGGGTTCAGAGAAGGTACTGAAGCTTTCAGAGCCTACCTGCTACTAGCATCACCATTGTCCTTCATCCATGCAACTCATGGGGTGAATGACACAGTTTGTTAAGACATCAGTGAGATGATGTCTAGTATTAGCAGACAGTTCTTAATTCAGTCCAAAGAAAAGCAGAAAATATGTCATATTATCATCACAAATGCTGAAAATGAGATAAATTTCTGGAACTCTAGGAAGTCCAGAGATATACATCAAAAAGGTCTGAGCTCTCAGGGATAAATCGACCAGCCCATATGGTACAAGAGCACATAAATATACAGTCTTAGATCTAGCTGGGAGTATGGGAGTAAGTGGCCTGGATGAGGGTACAACAAAGAGATTATATTTTAGCTCTTACCTCTGAAAGGACTCTGGAACTAGAATTCCTTGGTAGAAATCCTGGCTCTGTTGTTTACTATCTGTGAGGTGCTAGACAAGTTAATTAATCTATGTGTGCCTGTAATAGTACTTATCTTACAGTATTCTTTTAAAGGTTAAATAAATTAATATCTATAAAGTGCTTAGAATAGTGGCTAGTGCATAGTAAGTGTCACATAAATATTATTTTTAAATATTAATAAAAATATATGCTTTCTTTATTAGGGCATTAAGTGGTTTTTTTTTTCCTTTTATCAGGCACCTATGTATCTCTCCATCCTCACTTCTTACTGTTTCCTCTTAAAATTGCATTCTCCAAGAATGAAATAGGTACAGCACTGTCCAATCATACCAGGTGATTTATCCTTGGTCTGAAATGCTCTTCCTACTATGTTCATTAAGAAAATTCTTCTTCTCTTTTCAAAAGTCAACTCAAGCACCACCACCTCCAGGAAGCCTTTCCTAATTATAACCACCTTGTTTTCTCATCTTCTTGATCTAGATATTCACTTATTTTCACAATTTCTTTGTCATTCACCCCATGAGTTGCATGGATGAAGGACAATGGTGATGCTAGTAGCAGGTAGGCTCTGAAAGCTTCAGTACCTTCTCTGAACCCATCCAACCACAAATGGTCTGCAGATGCCAAGAGTAGGGGAAAGCTACTACTCTACTCAATATGCCTTTTTTACTTTAGCTTGTTTATCACCTAAGCTGGCATTGTAGTAATTACCTACATTTTTATTGGCCTTTACATTCCCTGAAGCCCCTTCATATACATCAGTAACCTGACTTCCTTGAAACTCATGCGCAATTCTATAATGATGGCTCACATTTGTACTTCAATTATTTGTTTATGGGACTATATGCTATGGTTAGACTATGAGATCTTAAATGGTCACCATAATCACAATAACCTCATTGATTTTTTTCCCCCAGCCTTGAGCCTATAGTTTGTTACACAGTAGAAGCTCCAACAGTGTTGGTTGACAAGACTTAAATGCAAAGCATTTTTAATAACTACTGATCTTGTGTCATTTTTGCAATGACCTGGTATAATAGACATTATTATTAGTCCTGTTTTAAGGATGAAGAACTTGAGGTTGAGAGAAATTAAGGGTACATCAAGGTCTCAACCAGCGAATAAGTAACAGAGCTGGAAGTTAGTGCCAGGCCTTTTTAAAAATTTTTTAAACACAATGCTCTTTCCACAGCAATGCTTTTTTATCTGCCTGATTTTATTATTAGTAATAATGGCTAACGTTTATCGATTACTTGCTTTATTTAAAGCACTAGGGTAAACCCATACCATAAATTGTATCATTTAATCTTCTCAGCAATGCTGCAAGCTTATCCCATTATGATACTCCTTAACAAATGAGGAAACTGAGACAGAGAGAGGTGAAGTAATTTGCTGGAATTAATTTGAATGCAGTTTAAATTTATAGAAAGAATTTTTATCTGTCATCCCCTAGTAATTCTCAGCTGATACTTAGAGAAAAGTTACTTCTTCAAAATTCTACTAGGAGTGAATAGACTTTTGAACCCAGATCCTGGTACCTCTGGAGATCTTCTCTTTCCATCACAACGTGTGGCTGCGTTAGTGGTCCAAAAGCGAAAAACTGTCTGAGGGGGATATTTCTGGGTAACTGGGAGTTCAGTTACTCAACCTGAGATGTGAGGATCATGGCTCCTTATGATATAGAATTTTGAAGCAATGTAAGAGAGGAGAATGAGACTGAAGTACATGGCCTGTCTTCTGTTCTCATAGATTTGTGATGAGTATATTACCTACACTGATGAGAAGAGGAGACAGATATAATGTGAAATGGGGTTGGAGGAAAAATAAATTATTGAAATGAGGCCCCAGCCGAGCAAACTTTCAGCAATATGATATTTTCATCTTCTTCTTGCCCAGTGATAAATATCCCTAGGCCAGTTTAACAAGAAAGGACAAGGGAGGCCATTATTTTTATTTTATTTATTTGTGGCAGTCATTGGAAGTACCCATCTTTGGATCAGCAGTTATAAATAAAGTATATCATCTGATATTCCAGATTTATGAACAAGGATGCAACAATCAGAATTGCCTCTGGGTATCTAAGAATACTGCATAAACACAATAAAGGAGCAAGGCAAAGAGCAGAATTTAGGAGCTTCCTGGTTAGGAGAGAACTTGCTAAGTAGGCAAAGGGACCCATTTGATAAAAGTGTGTGATAGAGTGAATATACCAGAGCCAGCCAAGCTCAGTGATTCAAGGCATCACTCAATCATTAAAAATGCTGCCATGATCCTAGGTCTGCAGACTTCCTTTTGACAAACTGACTTAGCTCACTGGGAGATAGGGGAATAAGTGGAAATAATCATGCTTGAGAGCATTGTAATCTGGGTTTACCTTAGCAGGCTAGGGAGATTCTTGTTTCTTGGCCTGAGAGCATGAACCATGCAGGAAACATCTCTAGGGTGCCCGATTTACAGATATGTTAATTTTGAGCATTACTTTGCTAGCATGTGAGATGAGTGCAATTGTGCAGTATTTGAACATTCTTTGGCATTTCCTTTCTTTGGGATTGGAATGAAAACTGATCTTTTCCAGTCCTGTGGCCCCAGCCAAGTTTTCCAAATTTGCTGGCATTTTGAGTGCAGTACTTTTAAGATTTGAAATAGCTCAGCTGGAATTCCATCACCTCCACTAGCTTTGTTTGTAGTGATGCTTCCTAAGACCCACTTGACTTCACATTCTAGGATATCTGGCTCTAGGTGAGTGATCGCACCATTGTGGTTCTCTGAGTCATGAAGATCTTTTTTGAATAGTTCTTCTGTGTATTCTTGCCACCTCATCTTAATCTCTTCTGCTTCTGCTAGGTCCATACCATTTCTGTCCTTTATTGAGCCCATCTTTGCATGAAATATTCTAATTTTCTTGAAGAGATCTCTAGTCTTTCCCATTCTATTCTTTTCCTCTATTTCTTTGCATTGATCACTGAGGAAGGCTTTCTTATCTCTTCTTGCTGATCTTTGGAACTCTGCATTCAAATGGATATATCTTTCCTTTTCTCCTTTGCCTTTAGTTTATCTTCTTTCTTTCTTTTTTTAATGAATGTATTTATTTTCAATGGATGCTAGTTACTTTACAATATTGTGTTCTTTGCCATACATTGACATGAATCAGCCATGGGTGTATGTGTGTCCCCGCATCACTAATCCCCATCCCACTCCCTCCCCATCCCATCCCTCTGGGTTCTCAGTTATTTGTAAAGCTTCCTCAAACAATGATTTTGCCTTTTTTGCATTTCCTTTTCTTGGGGATGGCCTTGATCACTGCCTCCTGTACAATGTCATGAACTTCTGTCCATAGTTCTTCAGGCACAATGACACCATATTAAAACTAGACAGCATATTAAAACGCAGAGACATTACTTTGTCAACAAAGGTCCATCTAGTCAAAGCTGTGGCTTTTCCAGTTGTCATGTATGGATGTGAGAGTTGGACTATAAAGAAAGCTGAGTGCCAAAGAATGGATCCTTTTGAACTGTGGTGTTGGAGAAGACTCTTGAGAGTCCCTTGGACTGCAAGGAGATTCAGCCAGTCAATCGTCAAGGAAATCAATCCTGAATATTCATTGGAGGGACTGATGCTGAAACTGAAACTCCCATACTTTGGCCACCTGATGTGAAGAACTGACTCCCTGGAAAAGACCCTGATGCTGGGAAAAATTGAAGGCATGAGGAGAAGGGGATGACAGAGGATGAGGTGGTTGGATGGCATTATCAACTCAATGGACGTGAGTTTGAGCAAGCTCTGGGAGTTGGTGATGAACTTGTAAGCCTGGCGTGCTGCAGTCCATGGGGTGGCAAAAAGTTGGACATGACTGAGCTACTGAACTGAACCTTGTGCTATGGCAAAATTCATACTAAATACTAGGACCTTCAACCCCAATTTCTGTGTTCCCACCACTTCACCTTAGTTAATTATCTTTATTCTTCATGCCTTAGTGAGGGAAGAGAGGATCTAGATATCTGAACAGACAGTGAACAGAGAACTTCAGCTGGTTCTTACCACCTGTGTTTCCAAATAGACCAGAGATTCAGGAAGGGCAATGGATTTGTGATCAAAAGTCCTAGGGTTCACTCACACCTAAGCCATTACCTCAGTTATCTTGGGTAAGTCCTTTTATTTCCTGAAACTTAGTTTTTCCATATAAAAATGAGAAGAAAGAAGCATGTCTAAGGAGTTCATAAACTCATAGGAACAGGGGTTGTGCAGGCTGTCTGAGGTATGGGAAAACTTTGGAAATATGCTGGGACAGTAAATATAGACACCTCCAAACATTCATTAGCCACAAAAGGTTTTTGGTTTTGTCTTTTAAATGACTTTCATTTTGTGTCCACAAACATTACTTGAACATTTACTTTGCATACATTGCCATGCAAGGTGCTGTGAGAGGTGGAGATATAGGCCTTGGCCAGCAATAATGAAAGGAAAATGAATGATGACTGAAGCACTGAACTTGCAGCAAGTGGGACTCTTGTCTCCAAGACAGTCTTTGAATAGCCCTCACCTGTATCACCATTTAAGTCCTCCTGTTAGTTCTGCTTCTTTTAGTGGCCCCTTTCCTAAACTACCTACCCCGTATATGGTCAGAAGGTGCATCGATTCCAAATTCTTCTACTTGACATTACTGTGTCTCCCCATCCTGGGTAACTTCTCTCTCTTTGCTCCCCAGTATGAACCACCCTTAATCCTCAGGTCTGGTTCCTTACAGAGCCCACTCTCTCCATGACCTCTCCTATTCCCAATACTATCTTCACTGCAATCTCTGCCACTCTACTTGTCTCTCATGCATTTGCCTATACCCAGCCCACTTTATCATCTTTCAGATGCCAGTATAATTTCACTTCTTCTTTAGGATATATCTCCTCTGAGTTCGCAAAATCAGAACCAAGCTGAACTATTAAAGGCTCAGGTGATTCCAGACTGTTTGTTCTGCCCTCTTGAGTCTCAGTTCCTTGAAGGCAGGAATCAACTCTCTTCCATGCATGATGACAGTTTTTTTTTTCCCCTTGCCTCAAAGCTGAAGATATGCAGCCTGATTCTAGTTGAAGTACAACTCAAAGAAAGGCCCTTTGTTTGCCAACATATTGACGTTTCTGGACTATTGAAATAATTTCAGCAGTTTATGATAGGAGTTTTCAACCTGCTTTTAACATTCTAACTTTTAAACACAAATAAAAATCAGCAGGGGAACTCAAAATAGAAAACATATCAAAATGGAGCTGTTCTAGTTGAAGTGAGGAAGTCATCCCTTCTATGTAACTTCTAGGATGCCCCCATAGAATATTTTAGAGTTCATGAGGTACAACTTTGAAATAACTGTTTCAAAAGGCAAATGGGTCAAGAAAAGTTAAAATTAAGATACATGGTTGGTAGCAGATGACTTAATTGGTGAATGTCATAATTCAGACTCAGGGGACCTGAAGGCTGCCATGGGAACATGGCTTATATAACCCATTCAAATTTTGCCTTAGGGGGTAAGAATTATAGTAATCGCCTACACAGATAAATGGGGAAAGCTCCAAAAGGCTTTGGTGAGGCCACAGAAATGTAACAAGCAGCTAACTAAAGCCTAGATGACTAATGAGGGGCCTCTCTTCCCTAGGGAAGGCCAGGACCCCAGGTCCTGCCTTCAGCGGTTCCCCTACTACTCAGTCTAAGCCTCTTCACCGCCAAGGGTAACAAACCCCATGTCTGAGACCCTGCCTCTCTCAAAGTCCATTTCCCACATTTGGAACAATGTCCAATAGTCATCTTACTGTGTTTCCTCTGTGTCTGGCACCAAAAGAGTTCCAAAGAGTCAGACATTTTCCCTGAGAGAATTCAGTCTTTTTAAAGAAAATATGAATGCATATTTAAATGCTTATGTAAGACATCACTTTAGCCATTTCAGGAACAAGCCCTGCAATCTACTTAGATATCAGGATACTCTGGATGATATTTTTTCTGAAAGGTTCACAACCTGTCACACATCCCATATCCAACCACCCAAATCTGGAACACCTTTGCAATGACTTGTGGATTATAAACTATGTTCTCTGTCATTGAGGTTTCACAGAAGTGTCTCGGGATGCAGTAATACTATAAGCCTAGTTCCATGTTTTTGCTTGTTTGTTTGTTTTTGGTTTTTAGTTTAAACAATAAAAAATAACTAATTGGCACTGTTCTAAGTGCTTTTCCTGTATTAACTCACTAAAGTCTCACAAAAACCTTATGAGGTAAGTGATACCTTCTCCTCATTTTTCTTTGAAATTTAGGCACAGAGAAGTTAAGTAACTTGTCCAGAGTGAAACAGCTAAATAGTCACAGGACTAGGATTTAAACATAGGAATCCTCAATTCAGAGCCCACGTTAAATTATCCATACATTGTATTCTCAGGTCAGCTTCTTGAAGAAGAAACTGCATTCTTGAGAAGCAAAGCAGCCTGTCCATATTAGTGAGGTGTTTCTTCACCCACCAAGAAACTGTTTTTAACCACTCCTTGGCTCACTTCTGCCTTCCAGGCAGGACCAGATAGAAGAAAACAGAAATGTTCAGGTTCCCATTATTTTGGATTCAAGTCATTTCTTTGTTTTTAAGTCTCTTTGTGATCCTGGGGAGAAAGATTCTTCCTCTCTTTGGATATCAGTTTCACTGACTGCAATATGATGATTTAGAATTTATCTCAGACTTTCTCCAGTCCTAGTCAAAGTACAAATTTTTTGTAAATTTACTATACCTTAAAAAATTCATCTGTATTTTTTGCATTCCACTCCATAATGAATATGTATTTATTTTAATGTAACTCTTCCAAATCTTCTAGCAAAGTCAGTTCTCCAGGAGAGAGTGGCCCTATAGTTCATGTATCTCCAGTGCATTGGGGAGGACATTTGAGGTACATGCATTCTGGTTTCAGAGTCAGTGATCTAAAAGATGTCTCTAGAGGTTTTCTTTGCTCTGACATTTTACAACATTAAAACATGTTTAACCCTATTGTGCTAGGTAAAGGAAAGTAAGGGAAAAGGGCAAATGGGCTGAGTCTATTCTATGAGCTATCTCAGAATCTTTACTAAACATTTGAAAACAAAATGTGGCATCAAGGAAAAGTCAAGGAGTGGCTTAAGAGGAAGTCAGTTCCTGCTCTGCTACAAACGAATTGTGTTAGCTTTAAATCATATTGTTTGTAAGATTGTTTCATTTAGCCCCTTCATTAAGTGGATGAGGAAATTGAGGTACGGAGATGGGAAGATGTATACCTGAGGTTACACAAAAGTGAGTAGTGAAGTTTGGACTAGAATCGTAGCATCCTGTTAAACTAGAATCATAGTCCCTGTTAAGAGAGCCATACCAGTCACGTCAAGTTCCTAGTCCTGTGTCCTCATCTCTAGAATGTTCTCTCCCTGAGTTATTATGCTGATCTGATGGAGCAGTGAACGTGAGAGGTTTTTGGACTGATCACTTCTTGCCATCAGAGAAGTTGAGGAGAGAGTACCAGAGTTCTGGAAATCTGAGGAGTGTGGTATCTGATGGGGAGTGGGTGCTTGAAGGGAAACCATACATAGAAAGCCTCAGAAAGGAGAGATGGGGATCTCTAAGAAAGCCTCCCTCTTGCTACTGGATTTCTTGGGCTATTGGACTTGTTTAAAATTAAGTGAAAACCCTGTTTGTTCTATTCAAAAATATTATATAGTATTTACTTTATGGCAAGCACTGCTCCTAGTGCTTTACAAATATTAAGTCATTTAATCCTCCTGAAAATATTATGAGGTAGGTTATATGATCATTCTTATTTTATAGATGAGGAAATGGAGGTGCAAAAACAAAGTAATTTACTCAGGTTCACACAGCTAGTAAATGGCAGAGAACAAAACTGAATTCAGGTCATTTTCCTTGAGAGCCTATGCTCCTAACTGTTGGAAACTATTTACTCAGATAAAATTGATTATGTGCAGGATGGTGTTATGGAAAGGCACAGAGTTTAGTATTTTGTTGCTAAAAAGAGACTAGTGATCTTGGATAAGTCGTTCTCCTTTATGCACCTTCCTGTGTCTACAAAGAGATTTCCCTTTCTTTTGCTCATTTCTGGTATTCTAAAAACCCAGAATTCCTTTCTCCATTTAAGAGAATAACCCTATATGCAAAACAGAAAAAGAGACACAGAAATACAGAACAGACTTTTGAACTCTGGGGGAGAACATGAGGGTGGGATGTTTTGAAAGAACAGCATGTATATTATCTATGGTGAAACGGACCACCAGCCCAGGTGGGATACATGAGTCAAGTGCTCGGGCCTGGTGCACTGGGAGGACCCTGAGGAGTCGGGTGGGGAGGGAGGTGGGAGGGGGGATCGGGATGGGGAATACATGTAACTATATGGCTGATTCATGTCAATGTATGACAAAACCCACTGAAATGTTGTAAAGTGATTGGCCTCCAACTAATAAAATAATATTAAAAAAAAAAAAAAAAAAAAAAAAAAAGAGACATTTTCTCAAGCAACAACTTTGGTTTTCTTGTCTCAGCCCCACTCCCAGTCCAACCTGACTTGTACCTCTAGGGAATAATGCTCTCTCAGCATAAAGATAATTCCACTGGAGCAGCTAATCTTTAACTTCTTAGAGCCTCTGGATGCCTCAGCAAGAGTAGAACTCCAGGAAAGTTCACTTTGCTGTTCTTCATTTAGATTTAATAAGATCATTACTGTCCATTATTTAAATATCACTGGGTTATGGAAAACATTAATAATTTCTTGTCTTTCATCCTGTTTGTTTACGGTCTATTTGGGAACAGGGTGTCATTAGCAAGTATTAGGGAACAGATTTTTTCTTTGTGCTATAAATGTTAACGTTAACTTTGACAGGCAACTCAGAACACTGCCACCATTTGCCGACATGACTCTGGACTCACCATTTAACCTTGATGATCCTGGGTAATCAGCCAGCTAGGAAGCAGCTCCCCTCATCACTTAAATACTTAAGTACTGGTGGTCAAAAATTCAGCACTGTAGAGCTGAAACAGACCTTCTACATACACCAACTGCTAACCATTTCACCAATGAGGAAACAGGACAGAGAGAAGGGAATTACCCGTGGGTCCACTGTGAGTGGCCAGTCCAGAAATATAAACTATTACACTGAAAATATTGTGAAGACAGGGACTGGGTCTAATTTGTTTGCTATAGTCTTCTCAATACCAAATATAAAGTTATGCCCAAAGATTGCAGTTGAAAAATATTGTGGATTGCCTGATTGACATAACCAAGGTGTTCTGACTTCCAGGTGAGACATCTTATCAGTAAACCACAATTTTAAGCAGTCTTGTAAATTACCATAACCATAGAGACCAGGGCCTGAAAGAAATCAAACTATGAATATGACAAATTTTTTTCAGCCAAAAAATACAAAACTCTTCCAGCTATCACAATCTTCATAATGCTGATGTTGCTCTTCAAGCTCTAGTCCCCTGTAGCAGCAAATAGGTTATTGTTACTGACATATTGGGTGAAAGAAAGGCTTTGGGACTGATAATCACGGAGGGAGCTTTGGCAGCTGAGGCAGTGAAGATAGTGTGGTACAGGCCACTTTGTGTTTCTGGTTTTGTCAGTTATCCATTTCTGCATAAGTAATATAAACCTGAGCAGCTTCAAGAGTGTCCAGCTATTATTTTACTGTGGGTCATGAAGCCAGGCATGTCTTCCCTGGTTACACCTAGCTCAGGGTCTCTCACAGGCTACAGTCAAAGGATCAGCTGGGGTTACAGTCATCCTAAGGGTCAGTTGCAGAAAAATACATTTCTAAGCTTGCTCATCAGGCTATTGGAAGGATTCAGTTCCTTAATAGCAGTTGACTGAGGACCTCTGTTCCTTGATAGCAATTGAAGAGAGGCCTCCATCAGTTCCTTGCCACAAAGACCTCTCCATAAAGCTGCTCCCAAAATAGGACCCAGCTTCATCAGATAAAGCAAGTAAGGGAGCAAGAAAGGTATAGTAAGATAGTGTAGGAAAAGAGCAAATTAGCCAAGGCGGCAGTGGTCAGGCTTTCTCACCCCATGGCCTCTTGCTCTTGCCCCACATTTTGTGAATACATGGCTATGTAGCATTTGAGATCACTTATAGCACTGTCCATATGCATCCTGATGTACTCACTTGGCCGCAGGTCTCTTTTGTTCTGTAAACCTATATAAGCTCCACCAGAAAAGCACTTGTGGCTGCATTATGGCTATGTCTGCTGAATCAACCACGAGAGAATACAGCATGTCTACTGAATGGCTGCTGTGCCAGTCAGGAGAAAATAAACATATCTGAAGTTCCTATGGCTCCTTAAGTTTTCTTCCAGCTTCCCTTCTCGAACCTTGCCTACTGTAGTTTCAGTGAACAGTGAGATAGAGCAAGACAGATGGAAAATGTGATCTTTTGTAACCTAACCTCTGAAGTGACATCACATCACTTTTTGCCACATTCTTAATTAGAGGTAAGTCACTAGCTTCAGTCTATACTCAAGAGGAGGGTATTGCAGAAGAGCATAAATATACCATGAGGCAGGGATCATTGCATGCCAATTTAGAAGCTATCTGCCACAGTGGTTTTTTTCTAGTCCAAGCTTTGCACAAGATAAGCACACTATGAACCTAGGGGTAGAAAATGGCATTGATCAGAACATTGGAGAATTTGGCCATAGTCCTTGCTATACCACTTAATCCATAACTTTGATAACTTATCCCAATTTTCTGAGTTGCACTACCCTCACAAGCAAAATAGAGATAAATTGCCTGCCTCACAGGGTATTTGTGGTAATGCAATGAGATTGTGGATTTCAAAGAGCTGGTAATTTAACAAGGGGGAGGATTATATGCACTCTTTTGTAGAAAGGATTCATATCTTATATCAGAGTCTCAAGGGGACACTTGACTCCTTCAAATGGAATAATTTATTGCACATTTAGCAAATTTCACTATTCATTTGTTCAACCACTATTTATTGAGCACCAATCATGTACATGGTACTGTCTTAGGCACTTAGGATGACAGAGTGGAGAAATCAGTAATCCCTGACAGTTACACACTGGTGAGGATGACAGAAACAAGGACAATAAATAAAATATATGGTATACAGTAATTAGTGCTAGTTCAGAGAAAAATAAAGGAGACCATGCAGATAAGAAATATTGGGAGGGTGGGTATAAACTTAGATAAATGGCCAAGCAAAGTTTCCCAGATAAAGTAAGATGTAAGGGCAGAGCAGAAGTAGGTAAGAGTGGGTCATATGTGGGAAGAGAAAATGGCAAATCCAAAGATCATAGCATATCTGAATTGCTCAAGGAACAGCAAATGAGCCAGAGTAGCTAGAATAAGCAAGGTGAAGAGTAGTGGGAAATGACCCAAGAGAGGTGGCAGAGGGTGGGGGTGATCATAAGGGGCCTTAAAGACCACTGTAATGACTTCTCAATGCCATTGTTGCTGCTACTATTTAAACCACACCAGCCTGCCACCACCCACTTCTGATGCCTGCTTAAGCTGCCAGTTTTCTACCCCAGTGCCTTGATTCAGTCATTACCTTCTTAGGTCAGTTAGAGTTGCTGTGGCTGCCCTGCTCTCCTGATCTATTTGTGAACCTTCTCTCCATCATAATTCTCTCAGAAAACCCCTGCAACGAAAGGCTCATGTATTATGCATCATTGAAACCCTAACACCTATTCCATTGTTAGCAAAATCTATGGCTGAGAGGAGGTATTTAGCTAAAATTTGTTGATGGAAACTGTTTTGCTACCTCAAGGCTGGAAGTGCTCTAAAATAATATGCTATGCTACTAGGTTAGGTTATCTAGGTTAGGATATCTAGTTCAGGATATCTAGTTAGGATAACTAGGTAGGTTATCCTTCTTTCCTGACAAGAGGAGAAAAGTCACAAATTCAGAAATTATTCCAACAGGAAGATTACCCAGCCCAACTCTTTCCTAATCTACTACCTATTAAGTTCCTATTAGGTGCCAGACATGACAGTAAAGTATCTCATTTAGCTTTCACCACAATTACTTTTGGCTTCTCTAGTTGGCTCAGTAGGAGAGAATCAGCCTGCAAATACGAGAGACATGGGTTTGATCCCTGTGTCAGGAAAATCCCCAGGAGAAGGAATGGCAACCCCCTCCAGTATTCTTGTCTGGGAAATCTCATGGGCAGAGGAGTTTGGCAGTCTACAGCCCATGGGGTCGCAAAAGAGTCAGATATGACTTAGCGAATAAACAACAACAGCAACAAAATAACCTTTACAGATAGGAAAACAGAGACCCAGTGCATGCAAAGGGATTTGCCTAGCATCCCACAGTGAATCAATAGTGACGTAATAGGTGTCATTGATGCTATGGGCCCCCAGCAGTAGAAATGGATTTCACTCACTTGCTACCCAGTATCAACTCCTATGCTCAAGAGCACACTTCGGTATGATGGGTCTCAGATGTTGAAGAATGGAGCCTTAAGCCATTGCTTAGACTCAAGTAAAACTTACTGTCTCAAAAAACAGAAGGCAGTCCCCTTTAGAAGTAGACATTCTTAGGACTGAATCGCAGCTCTGTTACTTATAGTCATGTGAATTTGAACAAATTGCTCCTACTCTCAATTTTACTCTCTGTGAGAGGATTATAGCACCTACCTTGGGTAAGGGACATGGAACTGGTGATCAGTGTGTTGTGAATGAGATGAATGGGTATGAAATCATTTAACCCTATATCTAGCACACTGCTTAGATACTCAAGGAATGAGTTTTCTTACTCATCAGCCTTTGCTTGGAACCGCTCCACTCCTGCTAAGGTTGACGGTCTTGGTATTTTATGATCATTCTCTACTTTTTGATCAGTCTTTCCAGCTTGCTCATAAGAACAGTCCAGTCCTGGTTACACTCATCTAACTCCAGGCTTCCTCAAGGCTTAATATTACCTCCCCACACCAGGAACTTTTGACAGCTGAGCACACATGGTTGAACATATATACACAGAGCTCTGAAAAGAAATGAATCTGAACCAAAGCAGTTGCTTGCTAAAGGATAGGTTTGGAGAGGACTTTGGCCCTCTCTTCTGCTAAAATCTCCATTAACCTTTATAAGACACCCTAAATACTTGTTGTGGTCGTGCTCAGTCATGTCCAACTCTTTGTGAACCCATGGACTGTAACCCTCCAGGCTCCTAGTTCCATGGACTATTCCAGGCAAGAATACTGGAGTGGGTTGCCATTTCCTTATCCACCAAATACTCATAGACTGTGTATAAAATCAATATACTTTTCCATATAAATGCCTCCCCCAATTTTCCTTTATGTGAAGATTCTGCAACAACCACTGTCAGGGAAGAGTGAGTATGGCTCAAAACTTACCACCCATTTTCCCCTCCTTCACTACATCTAGAACCCTACTATTATCTGCTGACTGTGACATTGTCCCTGACAAGCAGTTTCTAAGTAAACTCAGTACTACCTTCAGAGGAACTCATACAAGAAACTATGGGTTAGATCTGTAATACTCAGAGCAAGGGAGTATGCTCTTAATATAAGAGTATATGCAAAGTAGAGTGTATAAGTGCATCAGGAGAACTAAGGTCCTGCTCTCCCCAGGACCAATATTTCTAGGGATCAAGGTAGGAACAAAGAGAACTGGCACAGAGACAATCTAGTATATTCCAAATCCAGATGCCAATTATGCCAGGAAAGAGGTACTGCTAGGCATGGAATTGTGGGAAACTAGTTCATCTTTATTTGAGCTTGCAGAATTAGAATGGTGGTACAAAGCATTTAATGCCCAGTTTCTCAAGATAGAGAGACTGATCCTAGGAAAGAAATATATTCCTAAACCTCCTCCCCCTTTTGACACTTCATGCACCTTCTCACTTCATGCACCCCTCAAGTGCGGGCTCATTCCTGGAATTTATCACCTCGCTAATTGGTCAGACTTCATCTGGGGGGGTTGTAACGAACTCTAGGAATGTATGCATGCGTGCAACTCCAGGCATCACACTTTAATAGGAAGACAGCAAAAGAGGGGCAGGTATAAAGAAGACAGAAAGAGAGAGAGATCCCAAGGCTCATGAAAAGCAATTGAAAGAAATGGGATTGTTTGGCAGGAAGAAGAGAAGATTCATGTGATATGATATTTTGGAAGATTTCTGAAGGGATTCTCATGGGATAAAGAGAGCAAGTAGAGTCTGGGAAGCCCAAGTGACAGGAAATAGACATACGGCTGGAACCCACAGGGAGCCAAGTTTCAGTTGAATGAAATGAATAGTTATCTATTTCTCAGAGCAGTCCATGGAAGAAATTAGCCATGTTTATAGGTGAGGATCTGTGTATCACTGTAAGTGTTCAATTAGAGGATAATCAGTTCAGTTCAGTTCAGTTCAGTCACTCAGTCGTGTCTGACTCTTTGTGACCCCATGGACTGCAGCACGCCAGGCCTCCCTGTCCACCATCAACTCCCAGGGCTTGCTCAAACTCATGTCCATTGAGTCGGTGATGCCATCCAACCATCTCATACTCCATCGTCCCCTTCTCCTCCCAGCTTCAATCTTTCCCAGCATCAGGGTCTTTTCCAGTGAGTCAGCTCTTCGCATCAGGTGGCCAAAGTATTGGAGTTTCAACTTCAGCATCAGTCCTTACAGTGACTTTTGAGGACTGATTTCCTTTAGGATGGACTGGTTGGATCTCCTTGCTGACCAAGGGACTCTCAAGAATCACCCCCAACACCACAGTTCAAAAGCATCAATTCTTCGGTGCTCAGCTTTCTTTATAGTCCAAGTCTCACATCCATGCATGACTACTGGAAAAACCATAGTTTTGACTAGAGGACTTTTGACTAGAGGATAATACACACTTTTTCAAATGTCCAGCAATCCTGAAATTCTTAGGTTTCTGTGATCATAGAACTACTCAAAGTTGGAGCCAGAGCTTGGAATGCATAAGTTCTGATGTCTGCTGTTGCACTTTTGACCTCAGAGCCTCTCTTGATCAGGGTGGGAACACAATCCAGTCCCAAGCTCTGGGAAAAGCAATGATACTGCCTAAGGAGGATTGCATCCCCATTCTCCCGAACCTCATTCTCTCATCTCAGAAACTTCTACTACCATTATCTCCATCATGCTGTGAGTGCCTCTGGGCTCCTAGGAATACTCAAAAGAGTCATAGGAAGCTGAGTTCAGGGTTTCTTTGAGACTCGCTGACGACTTTCTCTTTAGCCTACCTGATTTCCTTCCAACGGTAACCATTTCAGAGTATGTGTTTCTGTGGACTGTGGTATAGTATTGGGAGGTTCTAATTTCCCTGGTAAAAGCTGGCCTGCAGGCTAGCCAAGCACCTACAATTTCCTCAGAGAAGAAGACTTGCTTCATGTGCACCAACAACTTAAGAAGCTTCAGATTTCCCTCATTTTACTCAACATTTAGTTTTCTTGCTTTTGACAAAGAAGAAAAATAGGAGGAGGGGAATTAAAAGAGAAAACAACTAAGAAAGGGCTGAAGGGGAGGGTGTAGGGAGCACTAAAACCACTACTATGTAACCAGCCAACAGTGATACTGCAAGTTTATGGGCTTTGGTTGCCATGGAGATGGTTACGTAACTCCAGCTGGTGGTGAAATTTCATACTGCTTGTGGTGGCGAACAATATTTCAGTCACTTAGGGCTACTTTTAAAGAGAACAAATAAAGTAGCCAAGGGGCCCTTTGTCTTGCAGTCTACAACCCGCACTGAGTTTCAGTCCCACACGCCAGTCATTTTCCAGGTTTTTGTGTGTAGCAAAATGTTCCCAATTATTCTCTGAGTAGAGCTGGGTACTTACTCCTCTCTTTGGCCCAAAATGGCTAGGAATGAGACTTGAAGCAAAGAAAAAAAAAGTAAAATGTCCCCTTACTGGAGTAAAGGTCTATGTGGAAAATTTCTACTTGGAAAACTTGCTTTTTTGGAAAATCATGAATTGAGGAGAGGGCATTTATCACTAGGACAGTGTCCAGAAGGGCTAGGTATGTCCTTTGTATTTAACCTCTCTCTCTCACACACACAACTTGAACTCATATGTACAATGATATTGTCTCATTTGTCTTTCCAAACAGATTCTGATGAAAGCATGTATATTCACATTTACAATGCTCTACTGAAAACCTACACCATTAGATTGCACACACAATTTATTTACACACAAATACACATTTGCTTGAACATACACATTCATTTGGGTCTTCCCAGGTGACATTAGTGGTAAAGAATCTGCCTGCCAATGCCGGACACCCCAGTTCAATTCCTGGGTCAGGAAGCTCCCCTGGAGAAGGGATAGGCTACCCACTCCAGTATTCTTGGGCTTCCCTGATGGCTCAGATAGTAAAGAAATCACCTGCAATGGGGGAGACCTGGGTTAGATCCCTGGGTTGGGAAGATCCCCTGGAGGAGTGAATGGCAACCGGTATTCTTGCCTGGAGAATCCCCATGGATTGAGTAGCCCAGTGGGCTACACAGTCCATGGGGTCACAAAGGACAGAAAAGCATCAGACACGACTGAGAAACTAAGCACAGTACAGCAAATCCCTATTGGACACATGAACTATAAGGACACAGAAAAGTGACCCATGTTCACGCTGCAATTAATATGCATAGATTTGAACATGGGCCTTTTGATGACAGATTCAGTGATATTGCCCCTATGACTACTTGCCACCACAGTAGAGTAGAGACATTTTGGGTGAAAAGATTCTGCATAAGAAATTGAAACTGTAAACCTCTGCTTCTGAAAACTATCTGGGAGGTTGAGGTTATGTTTTAGGTGATGTCTCTGTCCCCTTTTGTTTCTCACCTAGCAATGAGGTCAGTTCAGTTCAGTTCAATCACTCAGTCGTGTCCAACTCTTTGTGATCCCATGAGCCACAGCACGCCAGGCCTCCCTGTCCATCACTAACTCCCGGAGTCCACCCAAACCCATGTCCATCAAGTCAATGATGCAATCCATCTCATCGTTTGTCGTCCCCTTCTCCTCCTGCCATCAGCCTTTCCCAGCTTCATGGTCTTTTCCAATGAGTCAGCTCTTCACATCAAGTGGTCAAAGTATTGGAGTTTCAGCTTCATCAGTCCTTCCAGTGAACACCCAGGACTGATCTCCTGTAGGATGGACTGGTTGGGTATCCTTGCAGTCCAAGGGACTCTCAAGACTCTTCTTCAACACCACAGTTCAAAAGCATCAATTCTTCGGTCCTCTGCTTTCTTCATGGTCCAACTCTCACATCCATACATGACTACTGGAAAAACCATAGCTTTGACTATGGCTGTTTGTTGGTAAAGTAATGTCTCTGACTATAGCTTTTTGTTGGTAAAGTAATGTCTCTGCTTTTTAATATGCTATCTAGGTTGGTTGTAACTTTCCTTCCAAGGAGTAAGCGCCTTTTAATTTCATGGCTGCAATCACCATCTGCAGTGATTTTGGAACCCAGAAAAATAGTCAGCCACTGTTTCCACTGTTTCCCCATCTATCTGCCATAAAATGTTGGGACCGGATGCCATGATCTTAGTTTTCTGAATGTGGAGCTTTAAGCCAACTTTTTCACTCTCCACTTTCACTTTTATCAAGAAGCTGTTTAGTTCTTCTACACTTTCTGCCATAAGGGTGGTGTCATCTGCATATCTGAGGTTATTGCTATTTCTCCCGGCAATCTTGATTCCAGCTTGTGCTTCCTCCAGCCCAGCGTTTCTCATGATGTACTCTGCATATAAGCAATGAGGTAAGTAGAGGTAATTCCATTTACCCATATCAGAATTTCCCACTAACTTGGTACCACTTATGTCTCCTTAATTCTCCAGTCATCTCCTACTCTGCCTTGTTGGTCTGGCTGGTGAATAATGTCAACCTCTGTCTTATGCACTGATCTTTCTTATTATTTATATAGTGACAACAGCTTGACTGAATCATACACAGAGGAGCAAGAGACCCAGAAGCAGCTCTGAAGCTAGAATAATTCAGCCACACTGCTTGTACTCCAGATAAATGAATAGGAAAATAGTATTTCAGGATCAGTTTAGTTTTCAGGACAAAGCTTTCTAGAAAGGTTCTGAAGCACTGGAGTTCTGGAGTCAAGTTTTTCTGCCAGGATATTTCTGATTTCAAAAGCTTCTAAGACTAGAAAGTTCTAGATTGGTTGTTGGAGCTCAAAGTCTCTGAAGTCAGAGTATTGGGATCCAAAAGGATGTAGGAATGGAGATAATGAAAGAATAGAATATATTTCATTACAGGGGAAAAGTGGTGTGCTGAGCTACATTCATCAAATTTCTGACTGGCTTCCTTTTGTCTCTCTCTAACTACTCTTCACATTCCTCCAATGTGCTCTCTGGCCCAGGATGCTGACTGGTATACTAACAAGCTTAAGTGCTCTCTCTTCTTTCCAATTGTGCTTGGTTAAGGGGAAATCTGGCAGAAAATTAGAGGGAAGGAGAAAAATCAGAGTTAGGGTCTTTATTCTTCCAGCTCCCTCCCAGCAGTGTCACCTTGAACTGGTTGTACTTTTCAACTGAAGATAACAGCTTGTCTCCTGACAATTCTTTCCAAAGACACTTTCTTTCCAAATTTCAGTAACTCCCTCCTCTCATTCTTTCAGACTTAAGAGTGGTGACAAGGCCCCATAGTGAGTACTGTACTAGGCCTTGAGGTCTCCCTACACCACAATCATACCTTTGTAAACAGTTTTCTTTTATTCAAATTTCTCTATATTCTCCTAATTTGTATGCACCTACTATTTCCTTCTGGGACTAAAGTACAAAGAAAATCTATGGGAAACAGTTATGTTATAGTTTCCCTCAGATCCAGTTAGAGAGAAGAGGGACCAGGATTGATTTTCTGGTGCTTCTCAGGGTGCCCTAAAATGCCCCGTCCTTTTTAGCTTGGGGACCCTCTCACATAGGTCCTCAAGTGGTACTCATGATATTTGCCTGAGGGTTCTTCTGAGCCACAAACCCATTTCAAGAAGGCAGTTCAGTCACTCATTTGTGTCCAAATCTTTGTGACCCCATGGACTGCAGCATGCCAGGCCTCCCTGTCCATAACCAACTCCTGGAGCTTGCTCAAACTCATATCCATAGAGTTGGTGATGTCATCCAACCATCTCATCCTCTGTCATCCCCTTCTCCTCCTCCCTTCAATCTTTCCCAGCATCACGGTCTTTTCCAATGAATCAGGTCTTCACACCAGGTGGCCAAAGTATTGGAGTTTCAGCTTTAGTATCAGTCCTTCTAATGAATATTCAGGACTGATTTCCTTTAGGATTGACTGGTTTGATCTCCTTGTAGTACAAGGGACTCTCAAAAGTCTTCTCCAATGCCATAGTTCAAAAGCATCAATGCTTTGGTGCTCAGATTTCTTTATGGTCCAACTCTCACATCCATACATGACTGCTAGAAAAACCATCACTTTGACTAGATGGATCTTTGTCAGCAAAGTAATGTCTTTGCTTTTTAATATGCTGTCTTTCTTCCAAGGAGCACGTGTCTTTTAATTTCATGGCTTCAGTCACCATCTGCAATGATTTTGGAGCCCAAGAAAATAAACTCTGTTTCCAATGTTTCCACATCTAATTGCCGTGAAGTTATGGGACCAGATGCTATGACGTTCACGAATTTTTTTTTTAACTTTACAATATTGTATTGGTTTTGCCATACATTGACTTGAATCCTCCATGGGTGTACATATGTTCCCCATCCTGAACCCCCCTCCCTCCTCCCTCCCCATCCCATTCCTCTGGGTCATCCCAGTCTACCAGTCCTGAGCACCCTGTCTCATGCATTGAACCTGGACTGGCGATTCGTTTCACATATGATAATTTACATGTTTCAATGTCATTCTCCCATATCATCCCGCCATCACCCTCTCCCACAGAGTCCAAAAGACTCTTCAATACATCTGTGTCTCTTTTGCTGTCTTGCATACAGGGTTATTGTTACCATCTTTCTAAATTCCATATATATGCGTTAGTATACTGTATTGGTGTTTTTCTTTCTGGCTTACTTCACTCTGTATAGTAGGCTCCAGTTTCATTCACATCATTAGAACTGATTCAAATGTTTTCTTTTTAATGGCTGAGTAATATTCCATTGTGCATATGTACCACTGCTTTCTTATCCATTCATCTGGTGATCGGCATCTAGGTTGCTTCCATGTCCTGGCTATTATAAACAGTGCCATGATGAACATTGGCGTACACATGTCTCTTTCAGTTCTGGTTTCTTCAGTGTGTATGCCCAGCAGTGGGATTGCTGGGTCATATGGCAGTTCTATTTCCAGTTTTTTAAGTAACATCCGCATTTTTCTTCATAGTGGCTGTACTAGTTTGCATTCCCACCAACAGTGCAAGAGGGTTCCCTTTTCTCCATACCCTCTCCAGCATTTATTGCTTGTAGACTTTTGGATAGCAGCCATTCTGACTGGTGTGAAGTGGTACCTCATTGTGGTTTTGATTTGCATTTCTCTGATAATGAGTGATTTTGAGCATCTTTTCATGTGTTTGTTAGCCATCTGTATGTCTTCTTTGGAGAAATGTCTGTTTAGTTCTTTGGCCCACTTTTTGATTGGGTCTTTTATTTTTCTGCAGTTGAGCTGCAGGAGTTGCTTATATTTTGAGATTTATTCTTTGATCTTCATTTTTTGAATGTTAAATGTTGAGAACCCCATGAACATTATGAAAAGGCAAGAGGGCAGAGCCCCATCCATTGTAGAAGTATGTCATTTTCTATCATTTCAACTTGGTTCCCAATTCAAAGCCTAAGGCCTGAATCCCAAATTAGAAGAGACATATGCTTTTTTTCCTACCAACCTTAGGAATAGCCCAGAAAAAAAAAATAATTGATGACATTTCACAGGCTACGTGAGAGACACAGGATGTTCAAAATGGGACATGAAGTAAAGACACAGGATAGACTTTCTGTTCTAACAGTCAATATTTCCATTGCTTGAGGCTGCCCATGTTGATTGGTGTTGCCCTCCTAGTGTCAGGAAGACAGAAACAGACCCTGGAAAGGAGGGAAATTAACTTGAAAAAGTTTAGACAGCAAGTCAAGGATGGAATCTGATGAGGGCTCAGGAAATTTTGATTCCTGAAGCTGGCTACACTATTCTCAGTTATAATTTATGACTGTCAATTTCCCTCTCATTTTTATCCTTAGAAGTATGGTTTGTGGGGAGGGGAGCCATTTTTTTAATTTTTATTATTCAGTTTATTTATTTATTTTTCATTTATTTTTATTAGTTGGAGACTAATTACCTTACAATATTGTAGTGGTTTTTGCCATACATTGACATGAATCACCCATGGATTTACATTTGTTCCCCATCCCAATCACCCCTCCCGCCTCCCTCTCCATCCCATCCCTCTGGGTCTTCCCAGTGCACCTGCCCTGTCTCATACATCATTTTCTTGGACTTACTTAGTATCTAACAATCCACCAATGCTCCTGGATTATTTATTTTCTGCAGAATATTAAGAAGGGTGGTTTTAGCATTACCTAAGCCTCTTCTCTATCCCCAGGTGTCCCATTTTTCCTTATCACCATCAACATAAGAGCATCCTATTTAGATCCCCATCTAAAGATCTATCTAAAGATTCCAAACCTCAAGACTATTTAGATCAAAAGTTATCAAATTTTGTTCCCCTAAGGTTATTCAGGGGCTACCATGGGGATGTAAAGATTTGTATTAATAGCAGGTAGGGCTCCAAGGCAGAATCTCCTTCTTTAACCACTGCTGTCTCTACCATCTTTGTCATTCTCACTATCCTCAGCCCACAAGAGCAATCTTGCTGTTTTTATGCATTATATATCAGGTTTTGATTTATGGTTAAATTTTGGGGAAAAAACTAACTTCTGCTTAAAGCAATTAGAAAGCCACTGATTTATTCCAACTCCTTAATTGCATAGGTGAGAAAACAGAGGCTCAGAGAGGAAAACAAATTTGCTTAAGATCACACAGTAAATCATTCAGTAGCATACTTCCAATTGTTCAAGCTGAATTTAGAAAAGGCAGAGGAACCAGAGGTCAAATTGGCAATATCCATTGGATCATCAAAAAAGCAAGAGAGTTCCAGTAAAAAATCTACTTCTGCTTTATTGACTATGCCAAAGCCTTTGACTGTGTGGATCACAAAAAAAACTGGAAAATTCCTCAAGAGATGGAAATACCAGCCCACCTGAACTGCCCTCTGAAAAATCTGTACGCAGATCGAGAAGCAACAGTTAGAACTGCACGTGGAACAACAGACAGGTTCCAAATCAGGAAAGGAGTATGTCAAGGCTGTATATTGTCAACCTGCTTATTTAACTTATATGCAGAGTACATCATGAGAAACACTGGACTGGATGAAGCACAAGCTGGAATCAAGATTGCTGGGAGAAATATAAATAACCTCAGATATGCAGATGACACTACCCTTATGGCAGAAAGTGAAGAAGAACTAAAGAGCCTCTTGATGAAAGTGAAAGAGGAGAGTGAAAAAGTTGGCTTAAGACTCAATATTCAGAAAACTAAGATCATGGAGTCTGGCCCTATTAATTCATGGAAAATAGATGGGGAAACAGTATCAGACTTTATTTTTTGGGGCTCCAAAATCACTGCAGATGTGACTGCAGCCATGATATTAAAAGACACTTGCTCCTTGGAAGAAAATTTTTGACCAGTGTAGAAAGCATTTGGACTCTGTGGGAGAAGGTGAGGGTAGGATGATTTGAGAGAATAACATTGAAGCATGTATATTATCATATGTGAAATTGGTAGCCAGTCCAGGTTTGATGAATGAGACAGGGTGCTCGGGGCTGGTGCACTGGGATGACCCTGAGGGATGGGATGTGGAAAGAGGTGGGAGGGGGATTCAGGATGGGGAATACATGTATACCCATGGCTGATTCATGTCAATGTATCACAAAAACCACTACAATATTGTAAAATTATTAGCCTCCAATTAAAATAAATTAATTGTAAAAAAGAAAGAAAGAAAATGAAAATGGGAGATATTACTTTGCCAACAAAAGTCTACCTAGACAAAGTTATGGTTTTTGCAGTAGTCATGTATGGATGTGAGACTTAGACAATAAAGAAAGCTGAGTGCCAAAGAATTGATGCTTTTGAACTGTGGTGTTGAGGAAGACTCTTGAGATTCCCTTGGACTGCAAGGAAATCCAACAAGTCTATCCTAAAGGAAATTCGTCCTGAATAGTCATTGGAAGGACTGATGCTGAAGCTGAAACTCCAATAATTTGGCCACCTGATACAAAGAACTGACTCATTTGAAAAGACCCCTAAGCTGGGAAATATTGAAGGTGGGAGGAGAAGGGGATGACAGAGGATGAGATTGTTGGATGGCTTCACCGACACAATGGACATGAGTTTGAGTAAACTCCAGGAGTTGCTGATGAACAGGGAGCCTGGCGTGCTGCAGTTCATGGGGTCACAAAGAGTTGGACAGGACTGAGTGACTGAACTGAAATGAGCACATTTAGTCAGGTCAGGACTAATGAAGATCCTTGCTGCATGACTTCAACCCAATTATCATTGTGTTGGCATTACCCTCACAGTCTTCCCTCCCAGAAGCTTTGGAGTGGACAGTGAGATGAACTAACACATTAGTCCTTGAGAATATGACTGTGAAAGGGGTGCTACTGTTTGGGTGCTCATGGTGCCTGCAGAAATGAGTTCCCCTACCCACAGTCTCCTCCCCCATGGATAGTTGCTTGCTATGCCTAGGACTGAATTGGACAAGACTGCTGTCTCTGGCCTGGCAGCCACACTTTCTACACTCAAGGTCCTTAGTCCATTAAAGAGGTTTCTACCCAATCAAATATATTTTCTACTTGGAACACAAGCTTTAACCTACAGAGTGACAGCTAGAGAAATGATGCTGACTATCTTCCAAGGCAGAGAGGGATTTTAGCTATTACTAATAGGAAAGTGGAAGCTGCAGCTGTGTTTGGAGTAAAGTTCATTGAAGAATTCTTACAGATGATGATCCACTGCCGGAGCATTACACAACATTGCCCTCTTCACAGGCCTAAAGTTATTGGACACAAAGGTAAAAGGGAAAAGTTGAAGCAGTGGGTATTTGCAGCCCTGAGACAGAATGGTTCTGGTCTCTGGTTTGGACAGGCCCTGACATGAAAGAACAGGAGTTTCAAATTGTTGCTTGCTCCACTCAAGTCTAGCATTACCAGTGTTATCTGATGTAGCAATAAGGGGTAGGGACTTTAAAGTTAGGCTGTTTGGTTCAAATTCTGGCTCTACAATTTATTGTCTGTATGCTTTGGGTAAGTTATTGAACCTTTCTATACCTCAGTTGTTCTATATGTTAAATAGGTGTAATAACCTATACCACAGGGTAGTTGTGAGGATTAAATGAGATGGTATACGTAAAACACATAGGTCACTGTTTAGAGCTATAGTAAGATAACTCTATGTAAAATTCAACTATTTTTACTACTTCCCCAGATCTTGGACCCAACTCAGAGTATTGGGCGCAAGGATCCAGACAAGTTACAACCTATTTAAGAAGCAGATGCCAGAGAAACAGTTTCTGAGAGGGAATGAAAGATAAAAATAAGAAAATTATTATTTATCTCTTATACCCATTCTGTGGCAGATATTTTATGCTAACATCAAATTTTTTTCCATTTATTTTTATTAGTTGGAGGCTAATTACTTTACAATATTGCAGTGGTTTTTGCCATACACTGACATGAATCAGCCATGGATTTACATATGTTCCCCATCCTGAATCCCCCTCCCACCTCCCTCCCCATCCCATCCCTCTGGGTCATCACAGTGCACCAGCCCCGAGCACTTGTCCCATGCATCCAACCTGGACTGGTGATCTGTTTCACACTTGATAATATACAACTAACATCAAAATTATACCACTGAATTCTCAAGAAATATTTGCAAACTATGTACTATATAACCTTTTTTTTCATATGAAGAAATTGTGGCTGAGAAAAGTTTAATAATTTTCAAAAGCTTACCTGGAATCAACAGTCAAACCCACACGTCTGTTTGACAAGTCCCATGCATGTTGTTTCTACTTATGGCCAGGTGGATCTGATGGCAAACTCAGATGACAGAATTGCCATTGGAAATACAAAAGCAATGAATTAGAGGTAGTGCCATTTTGACTCTGCCTCAAACTAATTGGGAAATTTTTAAAGCAAAAGGAAAGTTATGGGAAGCTCTTGCATACTGTTTTAGCATCTCTACTGTTCTTGCCTTTCCGAATGGTATCTGATGACCATGCCCATTTCCTCCTTCTCTGTTTTATGCATACTCAGGATGGAAGGCACTGGGACAGTCTATCAGTTATGACATTTCTGAAGAGCACTTGTGTGCTGTGGGCTCAGGACATTCTCAAGTGTTAGAACCAATTCCTCTGAAACTTCATTTGTCAATTGATGATCACACAAAATCCTAGATAAAGGGAATTGGAGTAAAGTCAGAAAAAAAGTTGGAGAATATGATATAAAACCACCAGAGCTAAGACTGTGGCAGAATAAAGTCTGTAGTTCCATCTGTTTCTTGATCATTCTACCCTGAAACACGACTTCTGGGAATGGGAAAACCCAGGGCTGGTTATCCACTTTTGCCTGTGACATGAAATATGCATTCTGCTTCTAGTAGTGAAAAAATAGGGTCAAGAGAAGTAGACATATTACTCTTTCTTTGTATATCAGTGTCAGGTCATGGGCTGGAAGAAGAAAATGTGAACTGAGCTGGTAGAGACAACTGTAAACTGGGAAGCAGTTTTCTAGCTTGGGAATAGGGTGACAGAGACATGGATAATGAGGAAGTTGTCATTCAAGCAGAAAGACTTTGGCTAGCTCACCGAGGAGTTATGTGAAACTCACAGTAGGCACCAATATCAACACATACAGATAGTAGCACACTGGAGAAACAAGAAAGAATAGCATTGAGCAAGCAAGGAGAGAATTTCAGCTGACCGATAAAGCAGAACAAGTTCATACATCAAACATGGCAACAGTAAACTCTGGGAGATGATTAGATATGAGTGGAGGGTGTTCATGGTCTTCAGAGGGACAAAAGGTCAGGATAAGAGAAAAGATGGTACTGGACTCAAGCTACAATTCCTTCACCAGCTTCCAAGTCCAAAGTGCCTTAGAGTGCCCAGCTTGCTATTAGCATTCAGCAAAGGATATTTATTATCATGCTCATAAGATGAGACAGGCAGGAGTCATGAATCTTGGCAGGAAAACAAAACCAAA
The DNA here is from genome assembly GCF_963930625.1 of Muntiacus reevesi. Lineage (NCBI taxonomy): Eukaryota > Metazoa > Chordata > Mammalia > Artiodactyla > Cervidae > Muntiacus > Muntiacus reevesi. The sequence continues at coordinate 57,326,859 of NC_089271.1, forward strand.
AGATTTGCTTTGACTAAAAGTCGTATAACTGGAAAGGTTTATTGCTGAACTGATTATGTAAGAGCAGTATTTAAGATAAAGATTTGAAGCCCTTAGGCAGATTTGCAAAGAGAGTTTGGGAAAGGACTGAATGCATTAATAGGCCATTTAAGAACTGCCTGCCTTTTAAACCTAGTTTCAGACTATAAAGGGGGAAGGCAGTGGGGCATGATAAAGGACACTAATTTGGAGTCAAAAGACCTGGAATCAGTCAATGACTCACTGTAACCTCAAGCAAGCCTTTCCCTTCTCTGTATATATGCATCACATACATACTGGGTGGTGAAGAAGGAACAGGAGCTAGATTTGAGAGTCATTAAGCTTCCTTTTATGTCTGACACCTTAGGTTTTAGAGTAACCCTACCTTCAACACCCAGGTGTTTGACTTCCTACAACCTCCAGAATCCTCCAAAGGACCTAACTGGATCAATTCTCCAGGTGGGCATCCCTCCATTCATCCCTTCTCTCTTGGTCATATCCAGTTTCTCTTGGCCTAACCCAGTAGTTTTCCACTCTGGCAGTACTCACACAGGAAACTTTAAAAAGGCCAAGGCTCAGGCCCCATTCCAGAGATTCTGACTTAAAAGCTCCCCTGATGATTCCCATGTACAGCCAGGGTAAAGAACCACTGGCTTAGACAAGCTCTCTGGTGGACTTAATGTAAACAGCCTTAACTTCCTTAACCTTGGTTTCTTGCCTCATTTGTTATTGTCTTCACATTTGCTCTGTGGCCTTTTGATCAGTCACAAACCATACAATTCCAATGCATTTTCTACCCATGGCTTATTGTTTTAGCAGTGATCAGTTCTTGAAACTAAATCTCCTAATCACTCCACCAGGCTCAGATCCATTTTTAGGACTCTTATCTCTAGGCACTTAGGTAATTAATGTTAAATTAGTTGGGATTTGCTGATTCACAGCTTTGTAAAATACCTCATTCATGTATAATGTATTAGTTCGAATTTTGTGCTATTTGGCACAGGGTTGAACCTGTATTTATCTCTAATTATCTAAATTTATTCAATTACTCATTAATTATTTATTTTAAGGATCTTTATAGAAACATAATTTACATACCATATAAATCATCCATTTAAAATATATAATTCAATGTGTTTTTAAAATATATTTGTAGATATGTACAACCATCACCACAGTAAATTTTAGAACATTTTCATTATCTCGAGGAGAAATCCTATACTCTTTAACTATTGCCCACCTAGCACCTGCACCTCAACTTACACCCGTAAGCAACTACTAATATACTTTCTGTCTCTATAGATTTCCCTATTTTAGAGTTTCATATGAATGAAATTATATAGTATGAGATCTTTTGTAATTGGTTTCTTTCACAACATGTTTTCAAGAGCTATATATGTTATAGCATGTTCAGTTCAGTTCAGTTCAGTCACTCAGTCGTGTCTGACTCCTTGCGATCCTATGAACTGCAGCATGCCAGGCCTCTCTGTCCATCACCAACTCCTAGAGTCCACCCAAACTCATGTCCATCAAGTCGATGATGCTATCCAACCATCTCATCCTCTGTCGTCTCCTTCTCCTCCTGCCCCCAATCCCTCCCAGCATCAGGATCTTTTCCAATGAGTCAGTTCTTCGCATCAGGTAGCCGAAGTATTGGAGTTTCAGCTTCAACATCATTCCTTCCAGTGAGCACCCAGGACTGATCTCCTTTAGGATGGACTGGTTGGATCTCCTTGTTGGACTATAAAGAAAGCTGAGCGCTGAAGAATCGATGCTTTTGAACTGTGGTGTTATGGTATGTATTAGTGCTTTATTCATTTTTATGGCTGAATAATGCTCCTTTGTACAGATAGGCCACATTTTCTTTAGTCATTAGTTGATGGACATTTGAATTGTTTCCACCTAACTGAGCAAATAAGCATGCATGCACATTGTGTATTATAAAAGATTATTAACAAAATTATGTCTGGACATATGTTTTCATTTATTTTGATTATAGACCTAGGAGTGGAATTAATGAGTTATGGGGTACGTTTATGGTGAACAATTTGAGGAGCTGCTAGACTGTTTTCCAAGGTGGATGTATTACTTATATTTCCACCAACAGTGTATGAGTGTTCCAGTTTCTCCACATCCTAACCAACATTTCTTATTTCTGAGATTCTGATTATTCTATTCGTGCTGCTGCAGCTAAGTCTCTTCAGTCAAGTCTGACTCTGTGCGATCCCATTGCCAGCAACCCACCAGGCTCCTCTGTCCCTGGGATTCTCCAGGCAAGAACAATGGAGTGGGTTGCCATTTCCTTCTCTGATGCATGCATGCATGCATGCTGAGTTGCTTCAGTCATGTCCAACTCTGTGTGACCCCATGGACAGCAGCCCACCAGGCTTCTCTGTCCACGGGATTCTTCAGGCAAGACCACCAGAGTGGGATGCCCTTTCCTTCCCCTCTATTCATGCTTATGGGTGTGAAATTGCATCTTGTTTAATTTGTATTTGCCAGGCCATGCTAAGTCACTTCAGTCATATCTGACTGTTTGTGCCCCTATGGACTATATAGCCCACCAGGTTCCTCTGTCCATGGGATTCTCCAGGCAAGCATACCAGAGTGGGTTGTCATGCCCTCCTCCAGGGGATCTTCACGACCAGGAATTGAATCCACTTCTCTTATGTCTCCTGCATTGGCAAGTGTGTTCTTTACCACTAGTGCCACATAGGAATTTGTATTTACTAATTTGTATTTACCAGGTGACTAATGATGTTATGCATCTATTCATTTATTTATTGGTCACTGATGTATCTTTGGATAAATGTATACTCAGATATTTGCCTAAAAGGTCCATGTAGTCAAAGCTATGGTTTTTCCAGTAGTCGTGTATGCATGTGAGAGCTGGACAATAAAAACGGCCGAGCACCAAATAATTGATGCCTTTGAACTGTGGTGTTGAAGAAGACTCTTGAAAGTCCCTTGGAGAGCAAAGAGATCAAACCAGTCAATCCTAAAGGAAATCAACGCTGAATATTCACTGGAAGAACTGATGCTGAAGCTGAAGTTCCAATACTTTGTGTATTTGAAAACAATACACATCACTCTTCACCTGATGTGAAGAGCTGACTCATTGGAAAAGACCCTGATGATGGCTAAGATTGAAGGCAGGAAGAGAAGGGGACAACAGAGGATGAGATGGTTGGATGGCATCACCAAATCAATGGACATGAGTTTGAGCAAGCTCCAGGAAATTGTGAAGGACAGGAAAACCTGGCATGCTGCAGTACATGGGGTTGCAAAGAGTCGGACACAACTGAGTAACTGAACAATAACAACAGTACATCTTTCACCAATTTTTAAATCTGGTTGTTTATCTTTCTATTATTGATTATTAAGAATTCCTTATTATATTTGTAAACATGTGACAATTAGCTTTTTTTTTATAATATAAGTGCCAGATATTAAGCTGTTGATTGCTAGACATCCATCTTGAATAAATACATTGTTTATATAACTAGATAAAGAGCCAGACCACCCTACTCGTGATATTCCCCCCATTTCAGAATTCTCTGATTGACCTAAACAACTGACTGTTTGACTGTTTACTTTTCTCTTTTCATGCTTTAATTTCCACTCTAATATTTTAAATTCACCAATTAGGAGTGAACCTGTAAAATCCTACGTACTCCACTCTTGATTCTAATAAAGGCAGATCCCTCAGATTCACTCAATTTCCCTCTCTACCCATGACCATGCTGTGTGGCCCCAGGTGTGCTATGTGCCTTTCAGAATCTGTGAGTAATAAACCTTGTTTGTTTTTTTTTCCCCAAAGTTTCCTGATGGTTGGTGCTGAGGTGTATCTAACAGTCATAAGAACCACAAGGGCTGGTTCAGCCACAACACTGACTCTGTTCTAGGAAATGCCTGTGGGAGGCTCACTCACAAATATTTAGTATGAGCCCAGGTGAGTGCTCCCAGGCATTACTAACTAGTAGTATCACTGGCTGGGTTTAGTCCATGAGGTTCCATGACAGAGCAACTTTCACTTTCAGCATCACTATCCATAGGCTGAAACCGACCCAAAATACTTACATATTCTAGATACAAGTCCCTTATCACATACATGTTTTTAAAATATTTTCTTCCATTCTTTGGACTGTCTTTTCATTTTCTTGGTGGTGTGTTTTGAAATTAAAAAAATAATATTTTTTAATGAAATTCAACTATCTGTGATAACCTATATGAGAAAAGTATCTGAAAAAGAATGAATATTTGTACATATAAGATTGAATCTCTTTGCTGTACACCTGAACCTAACACAACATTGTAAATCAGCTATACACCAATAAAAATTCAATTTATCTCTTTTTTCTTTTGTAGCTAGTGCTTTGGTGTCATTATGCTTTGGTGTCATATTTACAAACCCTTTGGCAAACCCAAAGCCATGAAGATTTACTCCAATTTATTCTTCTAAGAATTTTATAGGCTTTGAACTTACATTTAGGTCTTTGATCCATTTTGAGTTCTAATGTCATCCATTTGCATGTGGCTGCCCATTTTCTCACCATTATTTGTTACAATGATTCATTTTGTCAACCTTCTTGAAAATCAGTGTCAATTTATTTCTGGGCTATTTCATTCCATCAATCAATATATCTATCTGTTTGTCACTTCCACGCTGTCTTGATTGCAACTGCACTGTTGTAAGTTGTGAAATAGGGATGTGTGATTGCTTGTGCTTCATTCTTCCCTTTCAAGACTATTTTGACCATTTTGAGTTCCAGAAATTCCACATGAATTCTAGAATCACCTTGTCAATTTCTACTAATAACTCAGCTGTGAATCTAATATGGCTTGTATTGAAATTGTAAATTAGCTTAGGAAGCATTAGGGATTCCCTGGTAGCTCAGCTAGTAAAGAATCTGCCTGCAATGCAGGAGACCCCAGTTCGATTCCTGGGTCGGGAAGATCTGATGGAGAAGGGATAGGCTACCCACTCCAGGATTCTTGGGTTTTCCTGGTGCCTCAACTGGTAAAGAATCTGCCTGTAATGTGGGAGACCTGGGTTCGATCCCTGGGTTGGGAAAATCCCCTGGAGAAGGGAAAGGTTACCCACTCCAGTATTCTGGCCTGGAGAATTTCATGGACTGTATAGTCCATGGGGTCACAAAAAGTCAGACAAGACTGACAGACTTTCACTTTCACTTTTTTGCTTTAGGAAACATTGCCCTCTTAACAATGCTAAGTCTTCTGATCCATGCACACACATCACTTTTCCATTTATTTAGATAGTCTTTAATTTCTTTCAAGAACTTTCTGTGGCTTCCAGGGTATAAATTTTCTAGCTCATTAAATTTATTCCTAAGTATTTCACTCTTTTTGACACTATTGTGAATGATTTTTTCTCTTTATTTTATCTTTGAATGTTTTATTGCAAGTGTATATAAGCACAACATTTTGATTTCATTGATTTTTCTGTATTGTTTTTCCATTTTCTATCTTATTAATTCCTATGCTATTCCATTCTTTCTGCTTGTTTTAGGTTTCAGTTCAGTTCAGTCACTCAGTTGTTTCTGACTCTTTGAGACACCATGGACTGCAGCACTCTAGGCCTAACTGTCCATCGCCAACTCCCAGAGTTTAGTCAAACTCATGTCCATTGAGTCAGTGATGCCATCCAACCATCTCACCCTCTGTTGTCCCCTTCTCCTTCTACCTTCAATGTTTCCCAGCATCAGGGTCTTTTCCAGTGAGTCAGTTCTTCACATCAGGTGGCCAAAATACTGGAGTTTCAGCTTCAGCCAGTGAACATTCAGGACTGATTTCCTTTAAGATGGACTAGTTTGATCTTCATGCAGTCCAAGGGACTCTCAAGAGTCTTCTCCAACACCATAGTTCAAAAGTATCAATTCTTTGGTGCTCAGCTTTTTTTATAGACCAATTCTCACATCCATGCATGACTACTGGAGAAACCACAGCTTTGACTAGACAAACCTTTGTTTTAGGTTTAGGTTGCTATTTATTTAGGATCTTATTTCTTTCTTAATATAGGCAATTACATGTATAATTTTGCATCTAAGCACTGCTTTAGCTATAACCCTTAAGTTTTGGTATGTAGTGCCTTCATTTTCATTGATCTCAAAGCATTTTCTCATTTTTCCTTTTGATTTAATCTTTAACCCACTTATTGTTTATGAGTGTGTTATTTAATTTCCAAAATTTGACAATCTCCCCAATTTTCCCAAATTATTGACTTCTAATTTCTTTTCATTTGGATCAAAGAAGACACTTTCTATTATGCTATGCTTTAAATTTTATTGAGGTCATATGCTTAGAAATAGCACATGATCTATTTCTAAGAATGTTCCATGTGCACTTAAGAATAATGTATTCTCTGCTGATGTTGGGTTTCTGGGTGGAATATTCTAGAGATCTGTTAGATCTAATTACTTTATAGTATTGTTCAAGTAATTTATTTTCTTGTTGGCTTTGTCTTGCTGCTGCTGCTGCTGCTAAGTCCCTTCAGTCATGTCCGACTCTGTGTGACCCCGTAGACAGTAGCCCACCAGGCTCCTCTGCCCTGGGATTCTCCAGGCAAGAACACTGGATTTGGTTGCCATTTCCTTCTCCAGGCTTTGTCTTACTATTTTATAATTTATTGAAAGTAAAGTATTGAAGTCTCCAACTGTTTGTTTTTTAGATTGTCTATATCTCTCTTCATTTCTGTCAGCTATTGTTTCATGTATTTTGATGTGCTTTTATTCAGTGCACATAACGTTTATAATAGTATATATTCCTGATAGACTGACACTCTTGAGTGCATGTATGCTACTCTTTGAGTTGGTTGCATCCAACTCTTTGCAACTTTATGGGCAGTAGCTTGCCAGGTTTCTCTGTTCATGGGATTCTCTAGGCAAGAATACTGGAGTGGATTGCCATGCCCTCCTACCGGGGATCTTCCCATCCCAGGGATCGAATCTGCATCTCTTATATCACTTGCATTGGCCAGCGGGTTCTTTACCACTAGTGCCACCACAAAGTAGCTTAATTTATCTCTAGTTATATTTTTTGTTTTAAATTATATTTCACCTGACATTAACATAGTCTCTCCAGCTTTCCCATAGTTGATGGTGTACATGTTGTGTCTTTTCCTATCCTTTTAATTTCAATTTGTTTGTATCTTTGAATCTAAAGTATGTGTTCTGTATACAATACACAGTTGAAATTTTTTTCAAGTCTGACATTTTTAGTCTTTTGTTTGGATTAATATATTTATGTTTATTTTTTATATATTTGGAATTATGTATGACATTATACTTTTTGTTGTCTATATGATTTTTTGTTTCTTTATTCCTTCCTTACTGCTTTGTTTTGCTTGACTAATATTTTCTAAAGCAGCATTTAAAAAAATAAATTAAAAAATAAAGCAGCATTTTAATTACATTAATGATTTGCATTTTATTGTAAAATTTTTATTTTTAGTCATTAGCTTAAGGTTTATCATGTGCATCTTAACTTATCAGAATCAGCTTCAGCTTTATACTTATATGATTCTAGCAATACATATATAGAAATGTGATTCCTGTATTTCTCTATTCTTTTTTTACCAGTTTTTGTGGTACTGTTGTTAAAACTATTATATCTATTAATACGACAAACCAAACAGTACATTGTTATAATTATTTTATCATTTGTTGTCATTTTTAGCCCATTACAACTTTTCTTCCATATATTGATACTTGCTTTGTGCTATTATTTGCAAATACATTGCCCATACATTGTTTTTCTATAGTTATAGGTCCAATGCATTCTATACATATTTTACACAATTGTTTCTTTAAAATCAGTTAAGACAAAAAAGGAGAAAACCATATCTATTCATAGTTTTAAAAATAATTATATAATTAGTTTTATGATATTTTTATTTATGTGGATTCGAATCACCACCCAGAGTCACTTGTTTTCAACCTTAGGACTTTTTTTAGTATTTCATGTAAAGCAGGTCTGCAAGTATAAAATTATCTCAATTTTTGTTTATCTACAAAATCTCAATTTTGCCTTAATTTTTGAAAAATAGCTTTGCTAAATATAGAAATTTTGTTTAACAATTTATTTATTTAAGCATGGCTTATGTGTTATCTCACTGTCTTCTGTCCTTCATTGCTTCTGCTGAGTGCTGAATTTCTAATTTTATTGGGTCTCCCTTGTAAATGGTGTGTCATTTTTCTCTTGCTGCTTTCAAGATTACCTCATCAGCATTTTACTGTTTTATGCTTATTTATAGGTTTCCTTGCATTTATCTTATTTGAAGCTTGTAGAGCTTCTTGAATAATTAGGTTATTTTTTATCAATAAATTTGAGATTACAGATATTACTTCTTTTTATTGAAACAGAGTTGATTTAAAATATTGTGCTGCTTTCAGGTGGAAAGCAAAGATATTCAGTTATATATATTCTTGTTGCTGTTAGGGTCGCAAAGAGTTGGACATGACTGAGTGACTAATACACACACACACACACACACACACACACATATATATATATTTTTCTGGTTTCTTTGTGGCTCAGTAATAAAGAATCTGCCCGGGGAGAACAAGATGGTGGAGGAGTAGGTGGACATGGAGTATATCTCTTTCCATGGGTACTTCAGGAATACACCTTCAGACACAGAAGTGCATGCAGAACACCAGCTGAGAGCAGACAGGAGTAACTGACGCAAAACTAGGTAGAATGAAGGAACTAGGAGGAAAACAGGAGTGTTAGCAGGACTGGACCTGCCCTTGGTGGGTGGGAGAACTGAAACAGGGATCTGATCCCCATATCAGGGCAACTGTCTGAGTCAGAGAAGAAACATTTAAGGCTGCAAGTGAAACACCTGATTTGTGGCAGCCTAAATGGAATGAGAATCAAACAGTCCTTGCCACAGTCATACATACCCCAGACAGGAATGTAGATCCCCTGGAAGGGGCAGTGGCTGAGAGCTGGACTTTAGGGATTGTGGAGCAATCCCAGGGCAAGGGATGGTGTTGATTGTGGAGAGACAGATCGAGGAGATGTGAGGGAGGAGACTGTGGTGGAAAATGCCTATGGAGCAAAGCAGGGCAGGCATGGAAGCAAGCCAATACTGCTGAGTCATGCATAGGGGGTGGAGCCATCAGCGTAGACTCTCTCCCCTCCACACGGCAGTATTGGCAGCTTAACAGTAGAGAGCTGGCCCATCAATCACCTCATACAGTGAACTACAGAGTAGGACCCCTCCAAGGGTGCCCTTTACTTGCCTGATGCACTGATCTACAGAGTAGGGCCCCAGCCAGGGGGAACCTCTATGTGCCTGATGTGCTGAACAACAGAGAAGGACCCCAGGCACGGGAGCTCTCTAAGGGTCTGAACAGAGGGAGCTATGGAGAAAGACTGGCCAAAGAGGCCTTCTGATCACCAGCTACAAGAGGCTTGAAAAAATACTGATGGGCCCGTAACTCCTGCAGTGGAAGTAGTCCATGTCCCTGAACACTTGACATGACCAGGGTCCCTGCAAATCAAGCAGCCATGCCACCTTCATGTTCAACTCTCATTGGGGCAGAGCGGCCACAGGCCGAAAACGTCTTGCGTCTATGCATGCAAGGTCTCTTCGGTAGTGTCCGACTCTTTGCGACCCTGTAAACTGTGACCTGCCAGGCTTCTCTGTCAGGGAGGGGATTCTCCAGGCAAGAATACTGGAGCATATTGGCCAATACTTGTTGACCTACCCTTCTAGAGCACTATATTTGCTGCTGCCCTAGCCTCCAATCCCCCTGAGTACCTGGTGCTGCCAGAACCCCTGCAACCCAAGCAGCTGCACCACCTCCACACCTGGCCCTCACAGGGGCAAACCCAAGTCCTCCAGGGCAGCCTCAGGAACAAACCCCAGCGGGTGACCCACATGCAGAGGTGGAATTAAAACCACAATTGAAACCCAGGGGCAGTGTGACTAAGGAAGAAGACCCCAAGCCTTCTGACCAGCTGTACAAACTGCATATTAAATCCACAAGATCAACTAGGCAGACTCTGTGTCTATGCAATATATAAAAGGTCCTTGAGAGCTCCCACAAAAGAAAATGCACTATTTCTGATAGCTGTGGACATTGGAGGCAAGAACATAGAGAAGTAGGGCTGGATTAGAATCTGAGCTGCCCCCACAACAGGTCCAGAGATCAGCACAGTGTTGGAGGGCATCCTAGGGAGGTGAGGTGGACTCTGACTCCCAGTGAGGGGAAGGACTCTGACAGCAGTGACTCAAGAAAAAAAACGTTTATTATCCTTATGTTTTGACTTGCTCTGTAGATTCTTTTGGATTTTTTTCTTTTTCCCTTTTCCCCCTTCTGTTGTAGTTGTTGACTTTATTAGCACTATGAAATCTAATTAAGCTTTTGAGCTGTTTTTTTCCTCAGTCACAGTTATTGTTGTTGTTATAACCCCCTGCCTCTATATTGGGCTTTGCAGTTCTGTGGCCTTTCATTGTATTTTTAATTTTAATTTTTAATTTTTTAAACCTATTATTTTTTTCTACACTTATTCTTTTGTTTGCGTTTCCTACTGCTCTTTTCCCCTTGCAGTTAAACTTTAATGTATATATGTTTAACATCTTTATCTACCTCTATTTAGCTTTGAATAGCTATTCTTTCTTTCTTTCCTTTCCTCTCAACATATTTGTCAGTTTTATTTTCATTGCTTTGTTCCCCAGTTGGCACCTTGTTTTAGTTTTGTTTTCCAGTTTGTGTTTAATTAGTTTTGTTCTGGTAGATATGATTTTTGGTTTCCTTTGTTCACCATGTTAATCTATTGTACTTTATTTTTGTTGGACTGCTTTGGTTCTGATTATGTGTGTATAGGTATATGTGTATATTCAGTCACACATTTTATTGTTGTTATAAACCTCTGCCTCTACATTGGGTTTTTGCAGTTCTGTGGGGTTTTAATTTTTTCCCCTCTTTCTTTTCCCATTTTTTTCTTTTCTCTTGTTTATAATTTAAAATTTTTAAAACTTATTATATTTTCTATATGTAATCCTTTGTTTGCCTTTCCTACTGTTCTTTCCCCTTGAAGTTAACCTTGAATGTATATAAATCTTCTTCATGTATCTCTATTTAACTTTACATATCTATTCTTCCTTTCTTTACTTTCTTTCTTTCCTCTCAACATATTTGTTAGTTTTGTTTTAATTGCTTTATTCTTCACTTGGCATCTTGCTTTAGTTTTACTTTCTACTTTGTGCTTTAGTTAGTTTTGTTCTTAACTGGTAAATATAATTTTTTATTTCCTTTGTTCACCAGGTCAATCTACTGTACTTTATTTTTGTTGGACTGTTTTGACTTTGTTAATGGGTGTATATTCCATTATTTTAAGTATCATTTGCTTGATTTTGTAACTGCCATTTTTCTGGGGTTTATCTTTGGTTTCTCGTTTTTTGGATATTTGTTTTAATCTCATTTAATGCAATAATAAACCACTTGTGGAATCTTCATTCCTGACCAGAGATCAAGCCCTGAGCCTATGGAGTGGGAGCACTGACTCCAAGACCCTAGACTACCAGAGAACTAACCCTGAAGTGAAGTGAAGTCATGTCCGACTCTGCGACCACATGGACCATAGACTACCAACCAGGGTCCCCTGTCCATGGGATTTTCCAGGAAAGAGTACTGGAGTAGGTTGCCATTTTCTTCTATAGCGGATCTTCCCGACCCAGGGATTGAATCCAGGTCTCCTGCATTGCAGGCAGATACTTCACCATCTGAGACACCAGGGAAGCCCAAAACTAACCCTAGAAAGTACCAAATAGTGAGAACTCACATGAAGAAAACTACTTGAATACAAGACCCAGCATCACCCAACCATCAGTAGCACCCTGTGCAGGACAACTTATCTAAACAAAAAGCAAAACAAATATACAAACCCAGTCATCAGCAGACAGGATCACCACCATTCTCAGCCTTTCCCATCAGAGGAAAAACAGACAAACAAACAAAAACTCGGCACAAATCTCACCCTATACAAAGCTTACACAAACCACTGGACCAACCTTAGAAATGTGGAAACCAAAAGGAAGAAATAATACAACCTTGAAGCCCGGGAAAAGGAGATCTCAAACATAATAAGTTAAAAAATATATAATGTAACGTGAGGGTGGGATGTTTTGAAAGAACAGCATGTATATTATCTATGGTGAAACGGACCACCAGCCCAGGTGGGATACATGAGTCAGGTGCTCGGGCCTGGTGCACTGGGAGGACCCTGAGGAGTCGGGTGGGGAGGGAGGTGGGAGGGGGGATCGGGATGGGGAATACATGTAACTATATGGCTGATTCATGTCAATGTATGACAAAACCCACTGAAATGTTGTAAAGTGATTGGCCTCCAACTAATAAAATAATATTAAAAAAAAAAAAAAATATATATATAATGTAAAGGCAGAGAAATACTACACAAACGAAGGAACAAACTAGAAACACAGAGGTTCAAATAAATGAAGAGGAAATAGGCAAACTACCTGAAAAATAATCCAGAATTATGATAGTAAAGACGATCAAAAAGTTTGAAAGCAAAATGGAGAAATTGCAAAGATCAATTAACAAAGACCTAGAAGAATTAAATTATAAACATGCAGAGACAAATAACTCAATTACTGAGATTAAAAATACTCTAGGAGGAATCAATAGCAGAATATCTGAAGAAGAAAAACGAATCAGTGAACAGGAAGATAAAACGGTGGAAATAACTTCTGAAGAGCAGAATAAAGTAGAAAGGATGAAAATAACAGGATAGTCTCAGAGACCTCTGGGACAATATCAAATGTGCCAACATTAGAATTGTAGGTGTCCCAGAAGAAGAGAAAGAGAAAGGGTATGAGAAAATTTTTGAAGAGATTAGAGTTGAAAATTTCCCCAACATGGAAAAGGAAATAGTAAATGAAGATCAAGAGGCACAAAGAGTCCCATGCAGGATAAACCTGAGGAAAAACACGCCAAGGCACATACTAATCAAACTAACAAAGACTAAATAGAAAGAAAGAATACTAAAAGCAGCAAGGGAGAAGCAACAAGTAACATACAAGGGAAATCCCAGCTGATCTTTCAGCAGAAACTCTGCAGGCCAGGAGGGAATGGAAGGATATATTTAAAGTACTGAAAGGGAAAAATCTACAACCAAGATTACTTGTACAATGCAAGGATCTCATTCAAAACTGAGGTAGAAATAAAAATGTTTTCAGAGAAGCAAAAGTTAAGAGAATTCAATACCACCAAACCAACTTTACAACATATGTTAAAGGGGCTTATAAAGTCAACAAATACAAGAGGAGAAAAAAATCAACAAAATCAACTCCAAACAATTAAGAAAATGGCAATGGGAACATATATATCAATGATTACTTTATTTTATTTTTTTTTAAATTTTATTTTATTAGTTGGAGGCCAATTACTTCACAACATTTCAGTGGGTTTTGACATACATTGACACGAATCAGCCATAGAGTTATACGTATTCCCCATCCCGATCCCCCCTCCCACCTCCCTCTCCACCCGACTCCTCTGGGTCCTCCCAGTGCACCAGGCCCGAGCACTCGTCTCTTGCATCTCACCTGGGCTAGTGATCTGTTTCACCATAGATAATATACACGCTGTTCTTTTGAAACATCCCCCCCTCACCTTCTCCCACAGAGATCAAAAGTCTGTTCTATACTTCTGTGTCTCTTTTTCTGTTTTGCATATAGGGTTATCATTATTACTTTAAATGTAAATGGAGTAAATGCTCCAACCAAAAGGCAGACTGGCTGAATGGATACAAAAACAAGACTCATATACATGTTGTCTACAAGAAACCCTCTTCAGACCTAAAGTTACATATAGACTGAAAGTCAGAGAGTGCAAAATATATTCCATGCAAATGGGAAGCAAAAGAAATCTAGAGTAGCAATCCTCATATCAGACAAAATAGGCCTTAAAATAAAGAATATTACAAGAGATAAGGAAGAACACTGTATAATGATTAAGGGATCAATCCAAGAGGAAGCCATAATTGTAAATTATCTATGCACCCAACATAGGAGCACCTCAATACATAAGAAAACACTAACAGACATAGAAGGGGAAATTGACAGTAACACAATAATAGCAGGAGATTTTAATAACACCCCCTCACAGCAATGGACAGAACATCAAAACAGAAAATTAATAAGGAAATACAAGTCTTAAATGATACATTAGGTGAGATGGATGTTATTGATATCTTCAGGACATTCCATCGAAATGCAGAAGAATATGCATTTTTCTCAAGTGCACATGGAACATACTCCAGGGTAGACCACATCCTGGGTCACAAATCAAACCTCAGTAAATTTAAGAAAATTGAAATTGTATCAAGCATCTTCTCTGACCATGTTATGAGACTATATATCAATGACAAGAAAAAAACTGCAAGAAACACAAACACATGGAGATTAAACAGCATGTTTCTAAATAACCAACAGATTGCTGAAGAAATCAAAAGGGAAATGAAAAAAATTTCTAGAAACAAATGACTATGAAAACATGACAACTCAAAACCTGTGGGATTCAGCAAAAGCAGTTCTGAGGGAAGTTTATAGCAGTACAATCCTACTTCAAGAAACAAGAAAAACATTGAATAGACAACCTAACTTTACACCTAAGATAATTGGAAAAAGAAGAACAAAAACCAGCAAAATCAGTAAAAGGAAAGAAATCATAAAAATCTGAGCAGAAATAAGTGAAAAATAAATGAAATTAACAATAATAAAGATTAATAAAACTAAAAACTGGTTCTTTGAGAAGATAAACCAAATTGAAAAACCTTTAGCCAGACTCATCAAGAACAAAAGAGAGAAGAATCAAACCAACAAAATTAGAAATGAAAAAGGAGAAGTTACAACCTACAATGCAGAAATACAAAGGATTATAAGAGACTATTATGAACAACTATATAGCAATACAATGGATAATCTCAAAGAAATGGACAGATGCTTAGATAAATTTAATCTCCCAAGACTGAACTAGGAAGAATGAGAAATTATGAACAACCCAATTACAAGCATTGAAATGGAAGCTGTTGTCAAAAATCTCCGAAAAAACACGACCCCAGGACCAGATGGCTTCACAGGAGAATTCTAACATTTAGAGAAGAGATAATGCCTATCCTTCTAAAATTCTTTCAGAAAATTTCAAAGGAGGGAACACTTCCAAACTCATTCTGTGAGGTCACCTTGATACCAAAACCAAACAACACAAAAGAAAACTACAGGCCAATATTACTGATTAACATAGATGAAAAAATCCTCAACAAAATTTTATCAAACAGAGTTAAGCAACAGATCAAAAAGCTCACACACAATGGTCAAGTTGGGTTTATTCCAGGAATGCAAAGATTATTCAATATATGCAAATCAATAAATGTGATACACTGTATTAAACAGTTGAAAGATAAAAACCATGTGATAATCTCAATAGATGCAGAAAAAATATTTGATATAATTCAACACCCATTTATGGTTCAGTTCAGTTCAGTCACTCAGTCGTGTCCTACTCTTTGTGACCCCATGAATTGCAGCATGTCAGGCCTCTCTGTCCGTCACAAACTCCTGGAGTTTACTCAAATTCATGCCCATTGAGTCGGTGATGCCATCCAGCCATCTCATCCTCTGTCATCCCCTTCTCTTCCTGCCCCCAATCTCTCCCAGCATCAGGGTCTTTTCCAATGAGTCAACTCTTTGCATGAGGTGGCCAAAGTATTGGAGTTTCAGCTTCAGCATCAGTCCTTCCAATGAACACCCAGGACTGATCTCCTTTGGGATGGACTGGTTGGATCTCCTTGCAGTCCAAAGGGCTCTCAAGAGTCTTCTCCAACATAACAGTTCAAAATTATCAATGTTTCAGCGCTCAGTTTTCTTCACAGTCCAACTCTTACATTCATACATGACTACTGGAAAATCCATAGCCTTGACTAGATGGACCTTTGTTGACAAAGTAATGTCTCTGCTTTTTAATATGCTATCTAGGTTGGTCATAACTTTCCTTCCAAGGAGTAAGCGTCTTTTAATTTCATGGCTGCAATCACCATCTGAAAGTATTTCCCCTAAAATCAGGAACAAGACAAGGATGTCCACTCTCACCACTATTATTCAACATCGTTTTGGAAGTCCTAGCTATAGCAATCAGAGAAAAAAAAAAAAAAGTAAAGAAATAAAAGTAATCCAGGCCAGAAAGGAAGAAGTAAAAACTCTCATTGTTTGCAGATGACTTGATACTGTATATAGAAAATCTTAAAGATATTATCAGAAGATTACTAGAGATAACCAGTGAATTTAGCAAAATTGCAGGATACAAAATCAATACACGGAAACCACTTGCATTTCCATATACTAACAATGAAAAATCAGAGAGAGAATTTAAAGAATCAATCCCATTCACCATTGCAACAAAAAATAATTAAATATCTAGGAATAAACTTACCTAAGGAGAAAAAAGAGCTGTACACAGAAAATTGTAAAACACTAATGAAAGAAATCAGAGACATTTTTTCCAAAGAAGACATACAGTTGGATAACAAGCAGATGAAAAGATGCTCAGCATTGCTCATTATTAGAGAAATGCAAATCAAGACCACAGTGAGCTATCACTTCATACCAGTCAGAATGGCCATAATCAAAGTCTATAAACAATTAATGGTGGAGAACGTGTGCAGAAAAGGGAACACTCTTGCACTGACGGCTGGAATGTTAATTGATACAGCCACTATGGAAGGTGGCATGGAGATTCTTTTAAAAATCTGGGGATATTGAGCATCTTTTCATGTGTTTGTTAGCCATCTGTATGTCTTCTTTGGAGAAATGTCTGTTTAGTTCTTTGGCCCATTTTTTGATTGGGTCGTTTATTTTTCTGGAATTGAGCTTCAGGAGTTGCTTGTATATTTTTGAGATTAATCCTTTGTCTGTTTCCTCATTTGTTATTATTTTCTCCCAATCTGAGGGCTGTCTTTTCACCTTACTTATAGTTTCCTTTGTTGTGCAAAAGCTTTTAATTTTCATTAGGTCCCATTTGTTTATTTTTGCTTTTATTTCCAATATTCTGGGAGGTGGGTCATAGAAGATCTTGCTGTGATTTATGTCGGAGAGTGTTTTGCCTATGTTCTCCTCTATCACTCATCATCAGAGAAATGCAAATCAAAACCACAATGAGGTACTATTACACGCCAGTCAGGATGGCTGCTATCCAAAAGTCTACAAGCAATAAATGCTGGAGAGGGTGTGGAGAAAAGGGAACCCTCTTACACTGTTGGTGGGAATGCAAACTAGTACAGCCACTATGGAAAACAGTGTGGAGATTTCTTAAAAAACTGGAAATAGAACTGCCATATGACCCAGCAATACCACTTCTAGGCATACACACTGAGGAATCCAGATCTGAAAGAGACACGTGCACCCCAATGTTCATCGCAGCACTGTTTATAATAGCCAGGACATGGAAGCAACCCAGATGCCCATCAACAGATGAATGGATAAGGAAGCTGTGGTACATATACACCATGGAATATTACTCAGCCGTTAAAAAGAATTCATTTGAATCAGTTCTAATGAGATGGATGAAACTGGAGCCCATTATACAGAGTGAAGTAAGCCAGAAAGATAAAGAACATTACAGTATACTAACACATATATACGGAATTTAGATAGATGGTGGCGATAACCCTATATGCAAAACAGAAAAAGAGACACAGAAATACAGAACAGACTTTTGAACTCTGGGGGAGAACGTGAGGGTGGGATGTTTTGAAAGAACAGCATGTATACTATCTATGGTGAAACGGACCACCAGCCCAGGTGGGATGCATGAGTCAGGTGCTCTTGCCTGGTGCACTGGGAGGACCCTGAGGAGTCGGGTGGGGAGGGAGGTGGGAGGGGGGATCGGGATGGGGAATACGTGTAACTATATGGCTGATTCATGTCAATGTATGACAAAACCCACTGAAATGTTGTAAAGTGATTGACCTCCAACTAATAAAATAATATTTAAAAAAAAAAAAAAAAAAAAAAAATCTGGGGATAAAACCAATATATGTCCCAGCTATCTCACTCCTAGGCATATAACCAGAGGAAACAGAAATTTAAAGAGACACATGCATCCCATTGTTCATTGCAACACTATCTACAATAGCTAGAACATGGAAGCAACCTAGATGTCTATCGACAGACGAATGGATAAAGAAGTTGTGGTACATATACACAATGGAATGTTACTCAGGCATAAAAAGGAACACACTTGAGTCAGTTCTGATGAAGTGGATGAACCTGGAGCCTATTATACAGAGTGAAGTGAGTCAGAAAGAGAAAAAGAAATATTGATATTTTTCCTGGCAATCTTGATTCCAGCTTGTGCTTCTTCCAGCCCAGCATTTCTCATTGATCAAAACTCTTCAAAAAATGGGCATAGAAGGAAACTACCTCAACATAGTAAATATCATATTCTAACACACATATTTGGAATCTAGGAAAATTCTACTGAAGAATTTATTTACAGGGCAGCAATGGAGAAATAGACATAGATAATAGACTTATGGACATGGGGAGAGGGGAGGAGAGGGTGAGATGTATGGAAAAAGTAACATGGGAACTTACATTACCATATGTAAAATAGATAGCCAATGGAATTTGCTCTACAGCTCAGGAAACTGAAATAGGGGTTCTGTATCAACCTAGAGGGGTGGGATGGAGAGGGAAATGGAAGTTCAAAATGGAGGGGATATTATGTATACCCAAGGCTGATTCATGTTGTGGTTTGACAGAAAACAACAAAATTCTGTAAAGCATTTATCCTCGATAAAAAAAAAAAAATGAATTAAAAGAAAAAGTAGCTTTTCCTTAACAGTTATTAAATATTTACAGAAGAAACAAATTAATGGAAAAATTCAATGAGGCTTTGGGAATGTTGATTTGGAACAATGTTGTAATAGTCCCTTTGGTATGAACAAAGTGTGTAAATAATAACACATCAGTCACTTTGATATTGGATACCTGGACCTCACGTTCATTATCTTGCTTTTTGAATACACATAATTATTGTATGTGTCCCTTGATTGGTGACTGAATAAATATAATTTGGCTATTTCCATATTTATTAATTGTACTATGTAGGGTGTTAAATGGTGTGTCTTTTTCAGCTATGAGACTGCTTTCCAAAATAAATGCTTGACATAAGAATATTAAAAAAAAGAAAAAAAAGGAATCTTCCTGCCAAGCAAGAGACATGGGTTCAATCCCTGGGTCAAGTCAGGAAGAGCCCCTGGAGGAGGAAATGGCAGTTTACTTCAACAACAATATATGTTGTTGAACTCATTCCTTTCTCCAGTTCTCTTCATTATAGGTTATTACAAGATATTGAGTATAAATCCCTATGCCTATAGTAAATCATTGTTGTTTTTCTATTTTATATATGGTAGTGTGTATTTGTTAACTGTTCCTAATTTATCCCTCCCTACCCTTTACCCTTCGGTAAAGGTAAGTCTGTTGTCTATTTTTTGTTGTTGTTCAGTCTCTAGGTCATTTCCAAATCTTTGTGACCCCATAAACTGCAGCATACCAGGCTTCCCTGTCCTTCACTATCACCCAGAGTGTGCTCAAACTCATGTCCATTGAATCAGTGATGACATCCAACTGTCTCATCCTCTATCGCCCCCTTCTCCTTCTGCCCTCAATCTTTCCTAGCATCAGGGTCTTTTCCAGTGAGTTGGCTCTTCACCAAAGTGGCCAAAGTTGTGGAGCTTCAGCTTTAGTATCAACCATTCCCGTGAATATTCAGGGTTGATTTCCTTTAGCCTTGTTTGTTTACAATGTGTAAATAAATTCATTTGTATTATTTTGTAAATTTAGATATACGTGGTAGCATGTAATATTTGACTTTCTCTGTCTGACTTACTTTGCTTAGTATGGCATTCTACAGGTTCATATATATATATATATATATATATATATATACCATATCTTCTTTATCCATTCATTTCTTGATGAACATGAGAGTTGCTTCCATTTCATTGTTATTGTATATAATGTTGCTATGAACATTGGAGTGTGTGTATCTTTTAAAATCAAAGTTTCATCTTTTCTACATATATGCCAAGAAGAGGAATTGATTAATCATAAGGTAACCTTGTTTTTAGCTTTTTTTAAAACCTCAATACTGTTTTCCATAGTTGCTGCACTAATTTACATTCTCACCAACAGTGTACAAGGGCTCCCTTTTCTCCACCCTCTCTCCAGTCTCTTTATTATTTGTAGACTTTTTGACAATAGCCATTCCAACTGGTGTGGAGTTAATACCTAATTGTAGTCTTGATTTTTATTTCTCTAATAATTAGCAGTGTTGAGCATCTTTCCTTGTGTCTGTTGGCCATTTTTTTGTCTTCTTTGGAGAGGAAGATGTCTTATTTGGTCATCTACCCATTTTTTATTGGGTTATTGCTTTATATTGTGTTGTATGAACCATTTGCTTATTTTAGATATTTAAATTACTTGTCATTTAGATCTTTCGCCAACACTATCTCCAAATCCATAGGCTTCTTCTGTACTTTTTTTATAGCTTCCTTTGCTGTGCAAAAGCTTTTAGGTTTGATTAGGTCCCATTTGTTTATTTTTGCTTTTATTTCTTTGGCCTAAAAAACATATTTCTACATTTATATAAGATAATGTTTTGGTTATGTTCTCTTCTAGGACTTTTATAATGGCATGTTTTATATTTAGATCTTTAAACTTTTTGAATTTCTTTTTGTATATGGTGTGAGGGAGTGTTCTGATTTCATTGATTTACATGTGGTTGTCCAGCTTTCCCAAAAGCACTTCTTGAAGAGACTATTTTCTCCATTGTATATTCTTGTCTCATCTGTCTAATATTAATTGATTGTAGGTGGATGGATTTATTTATCAGCTCATTATTTTTTTCCATTGAACTATAGGTCTGTTTTTGAGACAATACCATGCTGTTTCAATTACTGTGAAAATGAAAGTGAAGGTCTCTCAGTCATGTCTGACTCTTTGCGACCCCATGGACAATGGAATTCTCCAGGCCAGAATACTGGAGCGGGTAGCCTTTCCCTTCTTCAGGGGATCTTCTGAACCCAAGCATCAATCCCAGGTCTCCTGCATTGCAGGCAGATTCTTTACCAGCTGAGGCACCAGGGAAACCCAAGAATACTGAAGTGGGTAGCCTATCCCTCCTCCTTCAGGTCTTCCTGACCCAGGAATCAAACTGGGATCTCCTGCATTGCAGGTGGATTCTTTACCAACTGAGCTATCAGGGAAGTCTTTGCATTATTATATGAAGTGTGGGAGGTGTATGCCTCTAGCTTTCTTTTTTTGTCCTCAAGATGGCTTTGACCTTTCTGGGCCTTTTGTAGTCATAGTAATAGTAGTGAAAAGTCGCTCAGTTGTGTCTGACTCTTTGCGACCCCATGGACGACTGTAACCTACTAGGCTCCTCTGTCCATGGAATTCTCCAGGTAAGAATACTGGAGTGGATTGTCATTCCCTCCTCCAGGATATCTTCCCAACCCAGGGATAGAACCTGGGTTTCCTGCATTGCAGGCAGATTCTTTATCATCTGACCCACCAGGGAAGCCTTTGAGCCACCATGGAAGCCAGGGTCTTTTGCGAATCCATATAATACTTAGGATCATTTGTTCTAGTTTTGTGAAAAATGCCATAGGGATTGCATTTAATTTGCCAATTTATTTGTGTAGTATGACCATTTTAACAATATTAATTCTTCTCATCCCAGGGATATGGGATATCTTTCCATTTCTTTGAATCATCCCCAACTCCTTTATCCATGTTTTATAGTTATCAGGGCATATGTTTTTCAAGCCTTGGTTTGGTTTATTCCTAGCTATTTCATTTTTTGACATAATATTATATGGGAATGCTTTCTATTCTCTTTCTGACATTTCATTGTTAGTGTAAAGAATGCAACAGATTTCTGTAAATTAACCTTGTATCCTATTGCCTTGCTGAAGTCATTTATTAGTTCTAACAGTTTTTGTGTGGGGTTCCTAGGGTTTTCTATGTACAGTATTATGTCATCTGCATATAATGACTATTTTACAAATTCCCTTATGATTTAAATATATTTAATTTATTTTTCTTATCTAATTGATATTGCCATTACTTCTAATACTATGTTGAAAGAAATGGTGAGAGTGAATGCACATTCTTATCTTGTTCCAGAATTTAGCAGGAAGATTTTGAGCTTTTCACAGGTGAGTAGTATATTGACTGTGGGCTTGTCATAAATGACTTTTATTGTGTTGTGCTATGTTTCCTCTATACCCACGTTGGTGAGAATTTTTATCTTGAATGAATGTTGAATTTCATCGAAAGTTTTTCTGCATCTGTTGAGGTGGTCGTGTAGTTTTTTTCTTTTCTTTTGTTAACGCAAAATATCACATTGTTTCATTTGCACATAGTGAATGATCCTCATGACCCTGAAATTAATCCAACCTGATCATGATATATGACCTTCTTATGCATTGTTAGAATTTTGTTGAGAATTTTTGCATCTGTATTTTGTCTCATAATTTTCATTTCTTTCTTTCTTCTTCTTCTTCTTTTTTTTTTTTTTTGGTAGTGTCTGGCTTTGTTATCAAGTTGATGGTGGCTTCATAGAATTATTTTAGAAGAGTTCTCTCTGCTTCAATATTGTCAAACACTTTGAGAATAGGAATTCCCTGGTGGCTCAGATGACAAAGAATCTGCCTCTAATGCAGGAGACCCAGGTTTGATCCCTGGATCAGGAAGATACCCTTGAGAAGGGCATGGCTACCCACTCCAGTTTTCTTGTTTAGAGAGTTCTATGGACAGAGGAGCCTGGCAGCCTACAGTCCATGGAATCACAAAGAATCAGACATGACAGAGTGACTAACCTTTCACTTTCACTTTGAGAAATTCTTCATTGTATGTTTGATATAATTCCTGAGAAGTCACCTGGTCCTGGATTTTTGTTTGCAAGGAATTTTTTAATTATATATTTTATTTTGCTTCTAATGATCAATATGTTCAAATTAATTTTTTTCTTTTCTTTTTAAACTTATTTTTAATTGAAGAATAATTGTTTTACAAAATTTTGTTGTTTTCTGTCAAACCTCAACATGAATCAGCCATATGTATACATATGTCCCCTCCCTCTTGAAGCTCCCTCTTTTCTCCCACCCCATCTCACCCCTCTAGGTTGATATAGAGCCCCTGTTTGAGTTTCCTGAGAAATACGGGGAATTCCCATTGGCTATCTATTTTACATATGGTAATGTAAGTTTCCATGTTACTCTCTACATACATCTCACCATCTCCTCCCCTCTCTTCATGTCCATAAGTCTGTTTCCGATGTCGGTTTCTCCACTGCTTCCTTGCATATAATTTCATCAGTTCCATCTTTCTAGATTTCATATATATACATTAGTATACAATGAGTATTTTTCTCTTTCTGACTGACTCCCCTCTGTATACTAGTCTCTAGGTTCATCCACCTCAAATGCATTCATTTTTTTGGCCATTTTTTTAAATTGATTTTTTTAATTGAAGGTTTATTGCTTTACATAATTTAAACATGTTCCTTTTTTTATAGCTGCAATCTCAAAACTGACAGAATGATCTCTGTTCGTTTCCAAGGCAAACCATTCAATATCATGGTAATCCAAGTCTATGCCACAACCAGTAATGCTGAAGAAGCTGAAGTTGAACGGTTCTATGAAGACCTACAAGACCTTTTAGAACTAGCACCCAAAAAAGATGTCCTTTTCATTATAGGGGACTGGAATGCACAAGTAGGAATTCAAGAAACACCTGGAGTAACAGGCAAATTTGGCCTTGGAGTACGGAATGAAGCAGGACAAAGGCTAATACAGTTTTGCCAAGAGAACACACTGGTCATAGTAAACACCCTCTTTCAACAACACAAGAGAAGACTCTACACATGGACATCACCAGAAGGTCAACAGCAAAATCAGATTGATTATATTCTTTGCAGCTAAAGATGGAGAAGCTCCACAGAGACAGCAAAAACAAGACTGGGAGATGACTGTGGCACAGATTATGAACTCATTATTGCTAAATTCAGACTTAAACTGAAGAAAGTAGGGATAACCACTAGATCATTCAGGTATGACCTAAATCAAATCCCTTATGACTATACAGTGGAAGTGAGAAATTAGATTTAAGGGACTAGATCTGATAGACAGAGAGCCTGATGAACTATGGACGGAGGTTTGTGACATTGTACAGGAGACAGGGATCAAGACGATCCCCATGGAAAATGAATATAAAAAGGCAAAATGGTTATCTGAGGGGGCCTTACAAATAGCTGAGAAAAGAAGAGAAGCAAAAAGCAAAGGAAAAAAGGAAAGATATTCCCATTTGAATGAAGAGTCCCAAAAAATAGCCAGGAGAGATAAGAAAGCCTTCCTCAGTGATCAATGCAAAGAAATAGAGGAAAACAACAGGCTGGGAAGAACTAGAGATCTCTACAAGAAAATAAGAGATACCAAGGGAACATGTCATGCCAAAATGGGCTCAATAAAGGACAGAAATGGTATGGACCTAACAGAAGCAGAAGAGATTAAGAAGAGATGGCAAGAATACACAGAAGAACTCTGTAAAAAAGATCTTCATGACCCAGATAATCACAATGGTGTGATCACTCATCTAGGGCCAGACATCCTGGAATGTGAAGTCAAGTGGGCCTTAGGAAGCATCACTACAAACAAAGCTAGTGAAGGTGATGGGATTCCAGTCGAGCTATTTCAAATCCTGAAAGATGATGCTGTGAAAGTGCTGCACTCAATATGCCAGCAAATTTGGAAAACTCAGCAGTGGCCACAGGACCGGAAAAGGTCAGTTTTCATTCCAATCCCTAAGAAAGGCAATCCCAAAGAATGCTCAAACTACCGCACAATTGCACTCATCTCACACGCTAGGAAGGTAATGCTCAAAATTCTCCAAGTCAGGCTTCAGCAATACGTGAACTGAGAACTTCCAGATGTTCAAGCTGGTTTTAGAAAAGGCAGAGGAACCAGAGATCAAATTGCCAATATTCACTGGATCATGGAAAAAGCAAGAGAGTTCCAGAAAAGCATCTATTTCTGTGTTATTGACTATGCCAAAGCCTTTGACTGTGTGGATCACAATAAACTGTGGAAAATTCTGAAAGAGATGGGAATACCAGACCAGCTGACCTGCCTCTTGAGAAACCTGTATGCACGTCAGGAAGCAACAGTTAGAACTGGACATGGGACAACAGACTGGTTCCAAATTGGAAAAGGAGTACGTCAAGGCTGTATATTGTCACCCTGCTTATTTAACTTACATGCAGAGTAAATCATGAGAAACGTTGGGCTGGAAGAAGCACAACCTGGAATCAAAATTGCCAGGAGAAATATCAATAACCTCAGATATGCAGATGACATCACCCTTATGGCAGAAAGTGAACAGGAACTAAAAAGCGTCTTGATGAAAGTGAAAGAGGAGAGTGAAAAAGTTGGCTTAAACCTTAACATTCAGAAAACTAAGATCATGGCATCTGGTCCCATCACCTCATGGGAAATAGATGGGGAGACAGTGGAAACAGTGTCTGACTTTGTTTTTTTGGGCTCTAAAATCACTGCAGATGGTGATTGCAGCCATGAAATTAAAAGACGCTTACTCCTTGGAAGGAAAGTTATGACCAACCTAGATAGTATATTAAAAGCAGAGACGTTACTTTGCCAACAAAAGTCCGTCTGGTCAAGGCTGTGGCTTTTCCAGTGGTCATATATGGATGTAAGAGTTGGAATGTGAAGAAAGCTGAGCCCTGAAAAATGGATGCTTTTAAACTATGGTGTTGGAGAAGACTCTTGAGAGTCCCTTGGACTGCAAGGAGATCCAACCAGTCCATCCTAAAGGAGATCAATCTTGGGTGTTCATTGGAAGGAATGATGCTAGAGCTGAAACTCCAATACTTTGTCCACCTCATGCAAAAAGTTGACTCGTTGGAAAAGACCCTGATGCTGAGAGGGATTGGGGGCAGGAGAAGGACACGACAGAGGATGAGATGGTGGGATGGCATCACCAACTCGATAGGCATGAGTTTGAGTAAACTCTGGGAGTTTTTGATAGACAGGGAGGCCTGGCGTGCTGCGATTCATGGGGTCACAAAGAGTTGGGCACAACTGAGTGACTGAACTGAGTATTCCATTGATGGGAGGTGTGTTGTGAATTTTGCCAATGTCAGTAGAAGACTTTGCCCTTAAGGAAAGTGGTAGCTAATTTAATAGGGACAAATTATCTCTGTTCCCAGAATGTTCCCTAGATTGTCAGAGATGTAGCAAATGAAAGGTGTCAAAGGATCATTTAATACATCTTTATTGTTCTGATGGCTACTTTCAAATACTAGAATTATTTCACCTTTTTTGGAAAAAGTAATTTCAGCATAATATTTCTCTGAGATGTCTTGGCCTAATAAATGGATAGTGTTAGAGGAACTAAGGCAAAAAAGAGCACAAGTCTTCCCTGCTTGTCCAGTGGTTAAGAATCCACCTTGCCATGCAGGGGACATAGGTTAGAACCCTGGTCCAGGAAGATTCTACATGCTAAGAAGTCCATAGTAGCTACAATTACAAAGCCTGTGTGCCCTAGCTGGTGATCTGCAACAAGAGAAGCCACTACAATGAAAAGCCTTGAAACTACAACTAGAGAGTTGCCCCCTTCTCCACAAGTAGGAAAAGCTTGTGTGCAGCAACAAAATTCACCACAGCCAAACACTAAAATAGATAAATAAATCTTAAAAAAAAGATTGTGTATCTGTTTCTAAGGCTCTGAATGAAGAGGAATAGGTTCAGAGACAAAAAACTCTTGAGGTCCATTAATGATTCATACTGTTTGAATTGTTTTAGTACTTTGAGGCAGGGGCTATTTTATGGTAGTTTGATTGAGCACCAAGGGTTTTGTTCAGTGCCAATGAGGATTGGAAGAAATTCATCTCCAATCTGGAATTATTTTCTGAACTGATTAAGAGAGAAGATTGGGATGAGCCCCTAATGTTCCTTGGAGACCCATTATTGAGAAGTAGGAGGACTTTGGAAAGCTTGTAGCAGTGATGAAGGCACCCAAAGTGCTTGTGTTTGTGACAGTTTTCCAATAATAGCAGAAGCTATTAACAGGAAGGTTTTAGTTTTGTTTAGCTTTCATTTGCTAAAGTTGAAGATGAAGTTGAGGATTAAGAATTTTGGCAGCTTCCTTGGAAGTGAGTCATCTAGAGTACAAGACAGCTGGATTGCTAGATTAACTAAGTCTAGAGTAGATATGGTTTCCCATTCTATATTGGTCTTTTTATACTAGAAAGGAAAGTGAAGTGAAAATCTCTCAGTTGTGTCTGAGTGACTCTTTGTGACCCCATGGACTAAACAGTCCATTGAATTCTCTAGGCCAGAATACTGGAGTGGGTAGCCTTTCCCTTCTCCTCGGATCCTTCCAACCCAGGGATCGAATCCAGGTCTCCCACATTGCAGGTGGATGCTTTACCAACTGAGCTGTCAGGGAAACCCTCTGCTCAATCCACTGATAGAGTTAAAAGCTTCTCAAGTAGAATCAGAATCTGAAGGAAGACCAGAATTTTCTTTAAAAACCAATCTGAAGACTCCTCACTGGTAAACACTAGTTTGTTCTCTATATCTTTGAGTCTTCCTTGTTGTTGTTATATTAACTAGATTCTGCATATAAGTGATATCACACAGTATTTGTCTTTCTTTGTCTTATTTCCATTTTCATAAGGAAATATAGGAATGAGCAATTGGGAGGTACAAACTATTAGGTGTAAGATAGGCTACACAGCTGTATTGTACAACACAAGAAATATAGCTAATATTTTGTAACAACTGTAAGTGGAGTGTAACTTTAAAATT
The DNA here is from genome assembly GCF_963930625.1 of Muntiacus reevesi. Taxonomy (NCBI): domain Eukaryota; kingdom Metazoa; phylum Chordata; class Mammalia; order Artiodactyla; family Cervidae; genus Muntiacus; species Muntiacus reevesi. The sequence continues at coordinate 57,354,822 of NC_089271.1, forward strand.
GTATAAAGCGTAGGAGCTAAGATGGCAAAGGAATAGAACTGGGAGACCACTTTCTCCCCTACAAATTCATTGAAAGAACATTTGAATGCTGAGCAAACTGCACAAAACAGCTTCTGATCGCTAGCAGAGGACATCAGGTACCCAGAAAAGCAACCCATTATCTTCGAAAGGAGATAGGACAAAATATAAAAGATAAAAAGAGAGACAAAAGAGGTAGGGACTCAGACCCATCCCGGGAAGGGAGCCGTAATAGAGGAAGTTTCCAAACACGAGGAGACCCTGTCACTGGCGGGTCTGGGGGAAGTTTTCAAATCTCGGAGGGCAACTTAACTGGGAGGAAAAATAAATAAAACCCACAGATTACATGCCTAAAAGCAACTCCCAGCAGAAAAGTACCCTAGATGCTCGCATCCACCACCAGCAAGGGGGCGCTGAATGGAGAACAGCCTGGAGCCTGAGCAGTGTAGATGGGGAAAGCACACGTGTTGTGAGTGGGGGCAAACCCAGTGTGGCCGGAGCACTGCATGTGCTCCCCACACAGGCCAGCGATATTTGTCTGCAGTGCCCCTCCCTCCCCACAGCACGACTGAACAAGCGAACCTAAATAAGAGACCACCTCTGCCTGCTTGTGTCAGGGTGGAAATTAGACAATGAAGAGACCAACAAACAGAAGCCAAATAAACAAAGGGAACCGCTTCAGAAGTGACCACTGCAACATATTAAAATCCCTGTAGTTAACACCGGCTACACCGTAGGGACCTATAGATATTGTGAATTGTAAGCTGGAACAAGGAGCTATCTGAAACTGAACTGAACCCACACTGCCTGCAGCAGCTCCAGAGAAATTCCTAGATATATTTTTACTATTTTTTTTAAATTAAAATAAATTTTTTCTTGTCCTTTTTTCTTTTTAATTTAATTTAATTTAATTTCAAAATTCCCTATTACTCCTCTATTACTCCTTAATTTTCATATTTTTTTTACTATTTTTTAAATTAAAAAAACTTTTTTCCCCTTTTTCTTCTATTTTCTTTTAAAGCCCACTATTACTCCTCTATTACTCCTTAATTTTCATTTTCATTCTCATATATATTTGCCATTTTTTAATTATTTTTTTTTCTTTTTTTTAACTTTTTCTTTCTTTTATTTTCTTTTTAAAGTCCTCTATTACTCCTCTATTACTCCTTAATTTTCATTTCACTATAACTTTGCAAAAAAAAAAAAAAAACCCTATTTTTAAAGCAAACTTCATATATATTTCTTAAGTTTTTCTGTGTTTTTGTTTTTAATATTGTATTTTTAAGAGTCTAACCTCTACTCTAGATTTTTAATCTTTGTTTTTCAGTATTTGATATCAATTTTGGACATTTAAGAATCCAATATGCAGTGCCCATTTTTACTCAGGATTGTGATGATTAATCTTTCCCCCTTTTGACTCGCCTTTTTCTCCCCCAGATCACCTCTATTTCCTCCTTCCCCCTTCTCTTCTCAGTCCAATTCTGGGAATCTCTGTGGGTGTTCTCGGCTATGGAAACACTTAGGGAACAGACTACTGCGTAGATCTGTCTCTCCCCACTTAAGTCCCCCTTTTTCTCCTCCTGCTCATCTTTATCTCCTTCCTCCCACTCCTCTTCTTCATATAACTCTGTGAACTCCTCTGGGTGTCCCTCAATGTGAGGAATCTTTTCACCGTTAACCTAGAAGTTTTATTATCATTGCTGTACAGTTGGAGAAGCCTTGAGGCTACCGGAAGAATAAAACTGAAAGTCAGAGGCAGGAGACTTAAGCCCAAAACCTGAGAACACCAGAGAATTCCTACTACAGGGAGCATTAAGTAATAAGAAATCATCCAAAAGCCTCCATACCTACACTGAATCCAACCACCACCCAAGAGCCAATAAGTTCCAGAGCAAGTCATACCACACAAATTCTCCAGCAATGCAGGAGTATAGTCCTGAGTGTCAACATACAGGCTGCCCAAAGTCACACCAAACACAAAGACCCATTTCAAAACTCACTACTGGACACTCCATTGCACTCCAGAGAGAAGAAACCCAGTTCCATGCACCAGAACACCGATGAAAGTTTCCCTAACCAAGAAACCTTGACAAGCCAGTCGTCCAACCCCACCCACTGGGAGAAACCTCCACAGTAAAAAGAACCACAGACCACCAGAATACAGAAAGGTCACTCCAAAAACAGCAATCTAAACAAGCTGAAAAGGCAGAGAAATACCCAACAGGTAAAGGAACATGAAAAATGCCCACCAAGTCAAACAAAAGAGGAGGAGATAAGGAATCTACATGAGAAAGAATTTATAATAATGATAATAAAAATGATCCAAAATCTTGAAAACAAAATGAAGTTACAGATAAATAGTGTGGAGACAAGAATTGAGAAGATGCAAGAAATGTTTAACAAGGACCTGGAAGAAATGAAAAAGAGTCAATTAAAGATGAATAATGCAATAAATGAGATTAAAAACACTCTGGAGGTAACCAACAGTAGAATAACAGAGGCAGAAGATAGGATAAGTGAGGTAGAAAATAAATGGTAGAAATAAATGAAACAGAGAGGGAAAAAGAAAAAAGAATCAAAAGAAATGAGGACAAGCTCAGGAACCCCTGGAACAATGTGAAATGCCCCAACATTCAAATCATAAGAGTCCCAGAAGAAGAAGACAAAGAAGAAAGGCCATGAGAAAAAACTCGAGGAGATAATAGCTGAAAATTTCACTAAAACGGGGAAGGAACTAGTTACACAGGTCCAATAAACCCAGAGAGACCCAAACAGGATAAACCCAAGGCGAAACACCCCAAGACACATATTAATCAAATGAACAAAAATCAAACACAGAGAACAAATATTAAAAGCAGCAAAGGAGAAACAACAAATAACACACAAAGGGATTCCCATAAGGATAACAGCTGATCTATCAATAGAAATTCTTCAGGCCTGATGGGAATGGCAGGACATACTTAAAGTAATGAAAGAGAATAACCTACAACCTAGATTACTGTACCCAGCAAGGATCTCATTCAGATATGAAGGAGAATTAAAAAGCTTTACAGACAAGCAAAAGCTGAGAGAGTTCAGCACCATCAAACCAGCTCTTCAACAAATGCTAAAGGATCTTCTCTAGACGGGAAACACAGAAAGGTTATATAAACATGAACCCAGAACAACAAAGTAAATGGCAACAGGACCATACCTATCAATAATTACCTTAAATGTAAATGGGTTGAATGTCCCAACCAAAAGACAAAGACTGGCTGAATGTATACAAAAGCAAGACCCCTATATATGCTGTCTACAAGAGACCCACCTCAAAACAAGGGACACATACAGACTGAAAGTGAAGGACTGGAAAAAATATTTCATGCAAAAGGAGACCAAAAGGAAGCAGGAGTCGCAATACTCATATCAGATAAAAGAGACTTTAAAATAAAGGATGTGAAAAGAGACAAAGAAGGACATTACATAATGATCAAAGGATCAATCCAAGAAGAAGATATAACAATTACAAATATACATGCACCCAACATAGGAGCACCACAATACGTAAGGCAAATGCTAATGAGTATGAAAGGGGAAATCAACAATAACTCAATAATAGTGGGAGACTTTAATACCCCATTCACACCTATGGATAGATCAACTAAACAGAAAATTAATAAGGAAACTCAAACTTTAAATTACACAATGGACCAGCTAGACTTAATTGATATCTATAGGACAATTTACCCCCAAAACAATCAATTTCACCTTTTTCTCAAGTGCACATGGAACCTTCTCTAGAATAGATCACATCCTGGGCCACAAATCTAGCCTTGGTAAATTCAAAAAAATTGAAATCATTCCAGTCATCTTTTCTGACCACAATTCAGTAAGACTAGATCTCAATTGCAGGAAAAAAAAAAAAACTATTAAAAATTCAAACATATGGAGGCTAAATAACAGGCTTCTGAATAACCAACAAATCATAGAAGAAATCAAAAAAGAAATCAAAATATGCATAGAAACAAATGAAAATGAAAACACAACAACCCAAAACATATGGGACACTGTAAAAGCAGTGCTAAGGGGAAGGTTCTTAGCTTTACAGGCTTACCTCAAAAAACAAGAAAAAAGTCAAATAAATAACCTAACTCTACACCTAAAGCATCTAGAGACGGAAGAAATGAAGAACCCCAGGGTTAGGAGAAGGAAAGAAATCTTAAAAATTAGGGCCGAAATAAATGCAAAAGAAACAAAAGAGACCATAGCAAAGATCAACAAAGCTAGAAGATGGTTTTTTGAAAAGATAAACAAAATTAGCAAGACTCATTAAGAAACAAAAGGAGAAGAACAAAATCAACAAAATTAGAAATGAAAATGGAGAGATCACAACAGACAACACTGAAATACAAAGGATCATAAGAGACTACTACCAGCAGCTCTATGTCAATAAAATGGACAACTTGGAAGAAATGGACAAATTCCTAGAAAAGTATAACTTTCCACAACGGAACCAGGAAGAAAGAGAAGATCTTAAAAGATCCATCACAAGCACAGAAATCTAAACTGTAATCAGAAATCTTCCAGCAAACAAAAGCCTAGGACCAGATGGCTTCACAGATGAACTCTATCAAAAATTTAGAGAAGAACTAACACCTATCTTACTCAAACTCTTCCAGAAAATTGCAGAAGAAGGTAAACTTTCAAACTGATTCTATGAGGCCATCATCACGCTAATTCTAAAACCAGACCAAGATGCCATAAAAAAAAAAAAAAAAAACTGCAGGCCAATATCACTGATGAACATAGATGCAAAAATCCTTAACAAAATTCTAGCAAACAGAATCCAACAACATATTAAAAAGATCATACATCATGACCAAGAGGACTCTATCCCAGGAATGCAAGAACTCTTTAATATCCGCAAATCAATCAACATAATACACCACATTAACAAATTGAAAGATAAAAACCATATGATTATCTCAATAGATGCAGAAAAAGTCTTTGACAAAATTCAACATCCATTTATGATGAAAAAAAAAAAAACCTCTCCAGAAAGCAGGGATAGAAGGAACATACCTCAATATAATAAAAGCTATATATGACAAACCTACAGCAAACATTATCCTCAATGGTGAAAAATTGAAAACATTTTCCCTAAAATCAGGAACAAGACAAGGTTACCCACTCTCACCACTACTATTCAACATAGTTTTGGAAGTTGTGGCCACAGCAATCAGAGCAGAAAAGGAAATAAAAGCAATCCAGACAGGAAAAGAAGAAGTGAAACTCTCGCTGTTTGCAGATGACATGATCCTCTATATAGAAAATCCTAAAGACTCTACCATAAAATTACTAGAGCTAATCAATGAATATAGTAAAGTTGCAGGATATAAAATTAACACACAGTAATCCCTTGCATTCCTATACACTAACAAAGAGAAAACAGAAAGAGAAATTAAGGAAACAATGCCATTCACCGCTGCAACAAAAAGAATGAAAAACTTAAGAGTATATCTACCTAAAGAAACAAATGGCCTATACATAGAAAACTATAAAACACTGATGAAAGAAATCAAAGAGGACACAAATAGATAGAGAAATATACCGTGTTCATGGATTGAAATAGTCAATATTGTGAAAATGAGCATAATATCCAAAGCAATCTGTAGATCAATGCAATCCCTATCAAGCTACCAATGGTATTCTTCACAGAACTAGAACAAATAATTTCACAATTTGTATGGAAATACAAAAAACCTCGAATAGCCAAAACAATCTTGAGAAAGAAGAATGCAGCTGGAGTAATCAACCTGCCTGACTTCAGACTATGCTACAAAGCCACAGTCATCAAGACAGTGTGGTACTGGCACAAAGACAGAAATATAGATCCGTGGAACAAAATAGAAATCCCAGAGACAAATCCACGTACCTATGGACACATAATCTTCGAAAAAGGAGGAAAGAATATACAATGGAAATAAGGCAACCTCTTTAACAAGTGATTCTGGGAAAACTGGTCAACCACTTGTAAAAGAATGAAACTAGAACACTTTCTAACACCATACACAAAAATAAACTCAAAATGGATTAAAGATCTAAATGTAAGACCAGAAACTATAAAACTACTAGAGGAGAACATAGGCAAAACACTCTCTGACATAAATTACAGCAAGAACCTCTATGACCCACCTCCCAGAATATTGGAAATGAAAGCAAAAATAAATAGGATCTAAAGAAACTTAAAAGCTTTTGCACAACAAAGAAAACTATAATCAAGGTGAAAAAACAGTCTTTAGAATGGTAGAAAATAATAGCAAATGAAGAAGCAGACAAAGGATTAATCTCAAAAATATACAAGCAACTCCTGAAGCTCAATTCCAGAAAAATAAATAACCCTATAAAAATATGGCTAAAGATCTAAACAGACATCTCTCCAAAGAAGGCATACAGATGGCTAACAAACACATGAAAAGTTGCTCAACATCACTCATTATCAGAGAAATGCAAATAAAAACCTCAATGAGGTACCATTACACGCCAGTGAGAATGGCTGCTATCCAAAAGTCTACAAGCAATAAATGCTGGAGAGGATGTGGAGAAAAGGGAACCCTCTTACACTGTTGGTGGGAATGCAAACTAGTACAGCTGCTATGGAGAACAGTGTGGAGATTCCTTAAAAAACTGGAAATAGAACTGCCATATGACCCAGCAATCCCACTCCTGGGCATACACACCAAGGAATCCAGAATGGAAAGGTACACGTGTACCCCCATGTTCATCGCGCAACTGTTTATAATAGCCAGGACATGGAAGCAACCTAGATGCCCATCAGCAGATGAATGGATAAGGAAGCTGTGGTACATATACACCATGGAATATTACTCAGTCATTAAAAAGAATTCATTTGAATCATTTCTAATGAGGTGGATGAAACTGGAACCCATTATACAGAGTGAAGTAAGCCAGAAAGATAAAGACCAATAAAGTATACTAATGCATATATATGGAATTTAAAAAGATGGTAACAATAACCCTATATGCAAAACAGAAAAAGAGACACAGATGTACAGAACAGACTTTTGAACTCTGTGGGAGGAAGCGAGGGTGGGATGTTCAGAGAGAACAGCATTGAAACAAGTATACTATCAAGGGTAAAATAGATCACCATTCCAGGTTGGATGCATGAGAAGGGTGCTCAGGGCTGGTGCACTGGGAAGACCCAGAAGGAAGGGATGGAGAGGGAGGCGGTAGGGGGGATCAGGATGGGTAACACATGTAAATCCATAGCTGATTCATGTCAATGTATGGCAAAACCACTACAATATTGTAAAGTAATTAGCCTCCAACTAATAAAAATAAATGGAAAAAATAAATAAAAATAAAAAGAGTTAAAAAATAAAATTGTATAAAGCATTTTTAAAAGGAAATAGTCAAAAAGTAAAAAAAAAAAAAAAGAATTAAAAACAATCTGAAGTGAATCATAAAATTCATAGCCAGGGTTGTCATATTTTTGTGTGCAAACCTGAATTTTGTACCATTCTAGAGTCTTTGGAAAAGTCCTAGGAACTGCTTGATAAAATCACTGAATGATTGGGCCTGATCATATAAATTAGTAGGCTGGTCTCCCAGTTGTAATTCTAGAGTCCTTTCAGGACTTTCTCAATTAGTGGTTTTCATCCAAAGCTGGGCCTGACATTTGCCAACAAGCATAATGAACTATCTGATATAAGTCAGAGAAATCCGGTTGGTAAAGTTGAATAACTGTATTAAATTCCTCAGGAGATATGTTAGAATATATGGTTACTTTGGGAAAATCTTTGATTATGACTAGAATTCAGTCCAGGGAGTATAAGAAATGAAGGGTTTAGCTTCCCGATCCTCTGAAGGTTTAATTTTAAAGGGAGAGATTTTGACAAGTTCAGAGGAAAAGGGAGTAGAGAGTTTCAGAGGAAGTGGAAGTTTGGTGAGAAAATTAGTATGAGCAATTTGAAGGTATAGTGGAGGCATAGGCAGTGTAGAAGGAAAGGAGGAATTTGGTGCTAGAGGTGGAACCTAGTCAGAAGGAGCTGAGGCAAAGAGATAAGTTGAGCTGGAGGCAGAACCTGGGACAAAGAAGCCAAAGGAGAAGAACCAGAAGTTTTGGGATCCATTTTAGCTTTCTTTAATCATTTGCTTCCTTAGGCAATCTTAAAACTTACGTTGCATACAAGCAGTTTTAGATTCCTAATAATATTGGGAAACCTCAAAATGCTAATCAACATAAATATTCCTTTCAGTTGTGGAAATTTTTGAGCCATTCTAGCCCCATTTGAATTTGAGGAAGTTGAATTTGGGTGTTTTGAAAGTTCCCCATAAAAGTTATTGATACTCTAAACTGCTTTTGTACAAGTCAGTCCATTTAATTAGACATGGGCATAAGAAAGGATATCAGTTTTTAAACATATATTCAGCCTGGAGTCCCTGAAAAAGGGGTACCCTCAAGATACTGCCAATTCAAAGGGTGGCTCAGATGGTAAACACTCTGCTTGCAACGTGGGAGACCTGAGTTTGATCCCTGGGTCAGAAGGATCTCCTGGATAAGAGAATGAAAACCCATTGCCTGGAGAATTCCATGGACAGAAGAGCCTGGTGGGCTTCAGTCCATGGAATCACAAAGAGTCGGACACAACTGAGTGACTAACACTTTCACTTTCACTTTTCAAGATACTTAGATAAAGTGATCCCACTTCCTAGAGGTTTTCCCTCTAAAACTTTATTTTCAAACAACTGAAACAGCTTATAGAACAAATGGCTTGATTCACACTACTTTCAAGTCAATCCCATCCAGTTTTAAGCGGTAGCTTGGTCCCAGAAGAGCAAGGGAAAAGGGCTTTTGATGTTGTTGTCGTCGTTTGTTTGTTTGTTTTAAGCCAGTCTCCAGAGGATAATCTTTTGCAATGAATAGGCGAAAGGCTGAAAATATCAGCACCATTTCTGAGAAATAACCCCTGTTCCTTGGAAAAACTCTATTAGCCTTTGCCCTGCTTCATTCTGTACTCCAAGGCCAAATTTGCCTGTTACTCCAGGTGTTTCTTGACTTCCTACTTTTGCATTCCAGTCCCCTATAATGAAAAGGACGTCTTTTTGGGGTGTTAGTTCTAAAAGGTCTTGTAGGTCTTCACAAAACTGATCAACTTCACCTTCTTCAGCGTTAGTGGTTGGGGCATAGACTTAGATTACCATGATATTGAATGGTTTGCCTTGGAAACGAACACAGATCATTCTGTCATTTTTGAGATTACAAGCAGTATCCAAGTACTGCGTTTCAGACTCTTGTTGACCAAGATGGCTACTCCATTTCTTCTAAGTGATTCCTGCCCACAGTGGTAGATATAATGGTGATCTGAGTTAAATTCACCCATTTCAGTGCATTTTAGTTTGCTGATTCCTAGAATGTCAACATTCACTCTTGCCATCTGCTGCTTGACCACTTCCATTTTGCCTTGTTTCATGGACCTAACATTCCAGGTTCCTATGCAGTATTGCTGTTTACGGCATCGTACCTTGCTTCTATCACCAGTCACATCCACAACTGGGTATTGTTTTTGTTTTGCCTCCATTCCCTCATTCTTTCTGGAGTACTTTCTCCACTGATCTCCAGTAGCATATTGGGCACCTACTGACCTGGGGAGTTCCTCTTTCAGTATCCTATCATTTTGCCTTTTCATACTGTTCATGTGGTTCTCAAGGCAAGAATACTGAAGTAGTTTGCCATTCCTTTCTCCAGTGGACCACATTCTGTCACACCTCTCCACCATGACCCGTCCGTCTTGGGTGGCCCACATGGCATGGCTTAGTTTCACTGAGTTAGACAAGACTGTGGTCCATGTGATCAGTTTGGCTAATTTTCTGTGATTATGGTTTCAGTGTTCCTGCCCTTTGATGCCCTCTTGCAACACCTACCATCTTACTTGGATTTCTCTTACCTTGGATGTGGGGTATCTCTTCACAGCTACTCCAGCAAAGTGCAGCTGCTTCTTACCTTGGAGGAGGAGTAACTCCTCATGGATGCCCTTCCTGACCTTGAACGTGGAGTAGCTCCTCTTGGTCCTCTTGTGCCCATGCAGCTGCTGCGCCTCTTCCAACAACACAAGAGAAGACTCTACGCATAGACGTCACCAGATGGTCAACACTGAAATCAGATTGATTATATTTGTTGCAGCCAAAGATAAAGAAGCTCTATAGAGTCAGCAAAAACTAGACCGGGAGTTGTCTGTGTCTCAGATCATGAACTCCTTATTGCCAAATTCAGACTGAAATTGAAGAAAGTAGGGAAAACTACTAGACCATTCAGGTATGATCTAAATCAAATCCCTTATGACTATACAGTGGAAGTGAGAAATAAATTTAAGGGACTAGATCTGATAGACAGAGTGCCTGATGAGCTATGGATGGAGGTTCGTGACATTGTACAGGAGACGGGGATCAAGACGATCCCCATGGAAAAGAAATACAAAAAGGCAAAATGGTTGTCTGAGGAGGCCTTACAAATAGCTGTGAAAAGAAGAGAAGCTAAAATCAAAGGCATAAAGGAAAGATATTCCCATTTGAATATAGAGTTCCAAGAATAGCAAGGAGAGATAAGAAAGTCTTCCTCAGTGATCAATGCAAAGAACTAGAGGCAAACAACAGAATGAGAAAAACTAGAGATCTCTACAAGAAAATTAGAAATACCAAGGGAACATTTCATGCAAAGATCAGTTCGATAAAGGACAGAAATGGTATGGATAACAGAAGCAGAAGATATTAAGAAGAGATGGCAAGAATATACAGAACTCTACAAAAAAGATCTTCATGACCCAGATAATCACGATGGTGTGATCACTCACATAGAGCCAGACATTTTGGAATGTGAAGTCAAGTAGGCCTTAGGAAGCATCACTACGAACAAAACTAGTGGAGGTGATGGGATTCTAGTTGAGCTATTTCAAATCATGAAAGATGATGCTGTGAAAGGGCTGCACTCAACATGCCAGCAAATTTGGAAAATTCAGCAGTGGTCACAGGACCAGAAAAGGTCAGTTTTCATTCCAATTCCAAAGAAAAGCAATCCCAAAGAATGCTCAGACTGCCACAAAATTACACTCATCTCACACTCTAGTAAAGCAATGCTCAAAATTCTCCAAGCCAGGCTTTAGCAATAAGTGAACCATGAACTTGCAGATGTTCAAGCTGATTTTCGAAAAGGCAGAGGAACCAGAGATCAAATTGCCAACATCCGATGGATCATTGAAAAAGCACAAGAGTTCCAGAAAAAAACATCTCTTTCTGCTTTACTGACTATGCCAAAGGCTTTGACTGTGTGGATCACAATATGCTGTGGGAAAGTCTGAAGGAGATGGGAATACCAGACCACCTAACCCACCTCTTGAGAAACCTGTATGCACGTCAGGAAGCAACAGTTAGAACTGGACATGGAAGAGCAGACTGGTTCCAAATAGGTAAAAGAGTATGTCAAGGCTGTATATTGTCACCCTGCTTATTTAGCTTATGTGCAGAGTACATCATGAGAAACTCTGGGCTGGAAGAAGCACAACCTGGAATCAAGATTGCCGGGAGAAATATCACGAAGCTCAGATATGCAGATGACATCACCCTTATGGCAGAAAGTGAAGAACAACTAAAAAGCGTCTTGATGAAAGTGAAAGAGGAGAGTGAAAAAGTTGGCTTAAAGCTAAACATTCAGAAAACTAAGATCACGGCATCTGGTCCCATCACTTCATAGCAAATAGACGGGGAAATAGTGGAAGCAGTGTTAGACTTTGTTTTTTTGGGCTCCAAAATCACTGCAGATGGTGATTGCAGCCATGAAATTAAAAGACACTTACTCCTTGGAAGGAAAGTTATGACCATCCTAGATAGCATATTAAAAAGCAGAGATATTACTTTGCCAACAAAGGTCCGTCTAGTCAAGGCTATTGTTTTTCTAGTGGTCATGTATAGATATGAGAGTTGGACTGTGAAGAAAGCTGAGCACCGAAAAATGGATGCTTTTGTACTGTGGTGTTGGAGAAGACTCTTGAGAGTCCCTTGGACTTCAAGGAGATCCAACCAGTCCATTCTGAAGGAGACCAGTCCTGGGTTTTCATTGGATGGACTGATGCTGAAGCTGAAACTCCAATACTTTGGCCACCTCATGTGAAGGGTTGACTCATTGGAAAAGACCCTTAGGCTGGGAGGGATTGGGGGCAGGGGGAGAAGGGGATGACAGAGGATAAAATGGCTGGATGGCATCACCAACTCGATGGATATGAGTTTGAGTAAACTCTGGGAGTTTGTGATGGACAGGGAAGCCTGGTGTGCTGTGATTCATGGGGTTGCAAGGAGTCAGACATGACTGAGTGACTGAACTGAACAGAACTGAACCCCTGTTCTTAAACAAAGGAGTAGAAGGATAGCCATCTTCAGGAGAAGCAGCCCTTGTTCCAAAGGGAATAGGGTGAAGACTAACCAGTTTAAGTGAAATGGTCTAAACTCAGATCACACCAAAGTGCCAAAGGAATACTTACATATAGAAAACAAGGCCTTGATCAAGACAAAGCATTCAGATAGATCCCAAATAAGGCCTGGACAGTTTCTACACAAATAGGTCATTAACTCACATTCAGGAGAAAGACAGATTTGAACTTCATAGTACAAAGGAAAAGACTAAGCACCTGGTGGCTCAGATGGAAAAGAACCTGCCTGCAATGCAGGAGACTCGGGTTTGATCCCTGGGTTGGGATGATCCTCTGGAGAAAGGAATGGCTACCCACTCCAATATTCTTTCCTGGAGAATTCCAAGCACAGAGGAGCCTGGCAGGTTACATTCCATGGAATTTCAGAATCCGACACGACTGAGAGACTAATACAAACAAACAGACAAGTATCAACGATGTCACCTGTTTGCTCACCAGCCCAAGAGCTCTCAGGAGTCTTCTCTGGTATCTGTATCGGCCACCAAAATGTTAACCTGAAGCGTACTGCCAGATATTTCTTAGGTATGTAGGATCAGCAGAGAATTGCAATTTGGGTGTCTGCAACCATGGTGAGCCACACAAAAGTCTGTGCATGCAAAGGAAAGAAGAACACTTTTATAGAGAGGTAAAAATGTTGGGAGGGCTCTAGTAAACAAAAAGTCTGTGGCTTTTCATTTTCTGAGAACCTGTGAAGAAAGAAAAAGTTTCTCTTCTTCTTGTAGGGCACTATTATTTTTCAGGGTATGAGAGTTCCCCTTTCTGGTCTCCCAACTCTAATAGAGTTTTTTTTTTTTTAATTAAACTTAAATATATATTTATATTTAGTTTATATCAAATATATAATTTGTATCAATATGAATTTATTTAGTGTTTCTATTTAGTATTTTCCTTTATCCATTAATTCATCACAGACACTGAGATCATTTGTAAGTCTTGACTATTACAAATAATGCTGCAGTGAATGCAGGGTTGTATACAGCTCCAAGATAAGTTTTATTTCCTTTGAATATATACAAAAGTGGAACTGCTGAATCACAAGGCAATTCTATTTTCAAGTTTTGATGAACATCCATACTCTTTTTCCATAATGTCTGCACCAATTTGCATTCTCACCAAAAATGTATAAGAGCATTCTTTTTCCACATCCTTACTAAAACATATCTACTCTCTTTTTGATAACCATTCTATTAATTATGAGTGAGAATATATTATTAGAATTTTGATTTGCATTTCTCTGAAAATTAGTGATGCTGAACAACTTTTCATATACTTGGTAGACTTTTGTAGATTTCCTATGAAAAAGAAATGCTTATTCAAGCCTTCTGTCTAATTTTTTACCTAGTTTTAAATTTGTTGGCTACTGAGTTGCATAATATCCTTACATATTTTGAATATAAACTCCTTATCAGATAAGTAGATTGCAAATATTTTCTCCCATTCTGTAGGTTGCTTTTCATTTTGTTGATTGTTTCTTTGCTGTGCAAGAGCTTTTCAATTTGATGTAGACCCATTTGTTTAGCTTTTCTTTTCTTGCTTTTGCTTTTGGTGTCATATATAGTCATTGCTAAGAACAATGGAAGGAAGCTTTTTCTATAAGTTTAATGGTTTCTGGTTTTACGTTTAACACTTTGATCCATTTCAAGTTCGAGTGTTGTAATGTCCAGTTTCACTCTTTTGCATGGCCAGTTTTCCCAGCACCATTTATTGAAGCAACTATTTTTATGCCATTGAGTATTCTTGTTAAATATTAGTTCTAAAATTTTGGTTTTCAAATATGGGTTTATTTCTAGACTCCACTACTTTATCCTCCACTTTCCAGCTTCACCAGCAACCTAGTCTAAGCTACTATTATTTTTTGCCTGGTCTATTTGCGTCTACTTTTGGCCCCATCCAAAACATTCTTCACAGTGGTGCCAGAATAATCTTTGCATAGCACAAAAACGGTCATGTCACTTCCCTGCTAAAGTCTCTGTGATGTTTTCCCATTGTTAGTCTTGAGACAGAAAATACTATTGCTTAGGACTGGAACAATATTTCCTCATTGAAAAGATTTCTATTCTACCTTTAGAACTCAATATTTCTTTCCTAACATTTTTAAGGTCAAATAAAGTTTAAAAGCCAGATGGAATTGAAGATGTTAACCAACTGACCTTGAAGTGGAGAGATTATCCTAGATAATCTAAGTGATTCCAGTGTAATCACAAGGGCTTTTATCAGTGGAAGATGGAGGCAGAAAAAGGAAAACCAGAGAGTTGGTAGTGTGAGAAGGACTTGGCCTGATGCTGCTGGCTCTGAAAATGGAGAGTGTCGTGAGCCAAGGAATGTGGGTGGCTTCTAGAATATGAAAAGGTCAAGGAAACAGATTTTCTCCTAGATACTGCAAAAAGAAACTTAACCCTGTCAACATCTTGGTTTTAGCTTTGATGCTATAGGAGCTCAGACGCTCAGTTGTGTCCAAATTTTTGTGATCCTATGAACCACAGCCCACCAGTCCCCTCTGTCTGTGGAAGTCTTCAGGCCAAAATACTGGAGTGTGTTGCCATTTCCTTCTCCAGTCGGTCTTCCCCACCCAGGGATTAAACTTGGGTCTCTTGCATTGCAGGTGGATTGTTTACCAACTAAGCCACCAGCTTAGCTTGGTAAGACTCAGTTCAGATTTCTGACATCCACAGCATATTACATTTGTATTGTTTCAAGCAAACAATTTTGTGATAATTTGTTACAGCAGCAGCAGGAAACTCACACAAGTTTAGAAATACAAATCATAACATAAATTTACAACTAAATATAATGATTTGGAAAAGATTCTGATACTGGGAAAGACTGAAGGCAAAAGGAGAAAGGGGTGGTAGAGAATGCGATTCAATGGACATAAATTCGAGCAAACTCCATGAGACAGTGGAGGACAGAGAAGCCTGATGTGCTACAACCCATGAGGTGCAAAGAAGCAGACATGACTTAGCGACTGAGCAACACAGTCAAATAATTACTTGAGTGTGAATAGTAAACATGACTGAACATAGGCAGAATACTCTTAACATAAAGCGAGGCAATATCTTTTTCAATCAGTCTTCCATTATTCAGAATAATGGAAATGAAAACAAAAATTGAAAACTGGGACCTAATTAAACTGAAAAGATTTTGCACAGCAAAGGAAACAGTAAATAAAAAGAAAAGACAGCAAACAGATTCAGTTCATTTCAGTTCAGTCGCTCAGTACTGTCCGACTGTTTGCGACCCCATGGACTGCAGCATGCCATGCGCCCCTGTCCAACACCAATTCCCAGAGCTTGCTCAAACTCATGTCCACAGAGTTGGTGGTGCCATCCAGCCATCTCATCCTCTGTTGTCCCATTCTCCTCCTGCCTTCAATCTCTCCCAGCATCATGGTCTTTTCCAACGAGTCAATTCTTCCCATTAGGTGGCCAAAAGTATCGGAGTTTCAGCTTCAGCATCAGGCCTTCCAATGAATATTCAGGACTGATCTCCTTTAGGATGGACTGGTTGAATCCCCTTGCAGTCCAAGGGACTCTCAAGAACCTTCTCCAACACCACAGTTCAAAAGCATCAATTCTTTTTTATCCAATTCTCACATCCATATGTGGCTTCCAGAGAAACAATAGCACTGACTTGACGGAACTTTGTTGGCAAAGTAATGTCTCTGCTTTTTAATATGCTGTAGAAGTTGGTTATATCTTTTCTTCCAAGGATAAATCATCTTTTAATATCATGGCTGCGGTCACCATCTGCAGTGATTCTGGAGCCCAAGAAAATAAAGTCTGTCACTGTGTCCATTGTTTCCCCATCTAGTTGCCATGAAGGGATAGGACTGGATGCCACGATCTTAGTTTTTTGAATGTTGAGTTTTAAACCAGCTTTTTTCACTCTCCTCTTTCACTTTCATCAAGAGGCTCTTCAGTTCCTCTTCACTTTCTGCAATAAGGGTGGTGTCATCTGCATATCTGAGGTTATTGATGTTTCTTCCAGCAATCTTGATTCCAGCTTGTGCTTCATCCAACTCGGAATTTTGTATGAGGTACTCTGCATATAAGTTAAATAAGTAAGGTGGCAATATACAGCCTTAACGTACTTCTTTCCAAATTTGGAACCAGTCTGTTGTTCCATGTCTGGTTCTAACTGTTGCTTCTTGACCTGCATACAGATTTCTCAGGAGGCAGGTATGGTCGTCTGGTAGTCCGATCTCTTGAACAATATTCCACAGTTTGTTGTGATCCACACTGTCAAAGACTTTGGCATAATCATTAAAGCAGAAATAGAGGTTTTTCTGGAATTCTCTTGCTTTTTCAATGATACAACGGACGTTGAATCATAGAAAAACAGATTGGGGGAAAATACTTGCAAATTATGTGACTGACAAAGGATTAAACTCTGAAATTTATGAACAGCTCATGAAACCTAACTGAAAAGAAAGAAAGAAATAAAGAAAGAAAGAAATGGACAGAAGACCTAAATAGACATTTCTAAAAAGAAGACATATTACAGATGGCCAAGAGGCACATGAAAAGATGTTCAACATCACTAATTATTAGAGAAATGCAAATCAAAACTGCAATGGTATATCACCTCACACCAGCCAGAATTACTGTCATCAAAAATCCACAAACAATTAATGTTAGAGAGGGTAGGAAGAGAAGGGAACCCTTCAACATTGTTTGTGAGAATGTAAATTGGTACAGCCACCATGGAGAACAAGATGGATGTTCTTTAAACAACTGAAAATAGAGTTATCACTCCTGGGCATGTATCCAGAGAAAAACATGATCTAAAAGGATACATGCACCTCAGTGTTCCCTTCAGCATTGTTTACAATAGCCAAGACATGGAATCAATCTATATGTCCATCATTAGAGGAAAAGATAAAGAAGACATTATATATTTATACAATGGAATATTACTCAAGCCATTAAAAAGAATGAAATAATGCGATTTGCAGCAACATGGATGGACCTAGACATTGTCATACTGAGTGAAGTAAAAGCAGAGGAGGAGAAAAATAATATGATATTCCTCATATATTGAATCTAAAAAGAAATTACAAATGAACTTACAAAACAGAAAAAGAGAGCCACAGACTTAGAGAATGAACTTGGTTGCCTTTGCACACTGCTATAATTAAAATGGATAACCAATAAAGACCTATTGTATATATGTATTTACATATACATAACTGAGTCCTTTTATTGTTCTCCTGAAACTATCGCAATGTTGTTAATTGACTATACCCCAATAAAAAATTAAAAGTTGAAAAATCAATGTAAAACTGAAAACTGTACTATTGGAAGAAGTGAATGTATTCCTACCACTCAAGCAGTTATAAAAAAAAAATGTGACCAGAAAGTAATATGGATATTCAAAAACTACATTTCATTTAACTGTTAATACATTCTTTTTCACACCTCAGAGTGCTGTTATAAAACTTTGTCAAGTGGTGGCATGAAGCCATATAAGATTTTGCACAATTTTCAAATAAACCACAAGAGTTTCCCTAGTAAGCCAATCACATATTCCCCAAGCAAGTGCAAAATAGCACCTTGAAGTATTTTTTTCTGCAAATGTAGAGATCGAAATTAAAAGGACACTATTAAAAGATGAAATATATGTAAAAGTAATAGATTATACTGTTACCAAAGAGCAACCAGCTGCAATGTTAACATAAACTGTCTCAAAGAGAAAGCAGAATGAGTTACTGGCAAACTCTCTTTAAAATTCGGTCAATGGCATGTGATGTGGAAGATCACTTACTGTCTTCCGTGTGCTTTTGCATTCTTTTTTCAAAATTCATTTTTAATTGAAGCATAATTGCTTGACTATGATGTGCTGGTTTCTGCCATACAACAACATGAATCAGCAATAAGTATACATATTTTCCCTCCCTCTTGAAACTCCCTTACACTCCCCACCACCGACACCACACTAAGTTGTCACAGAGCACCAGACTGAACATCCTCTGTTATACAGCAACTTTCGACTAGCTATCTACTTTACATATGGTAATGTAGATGTTTCAATGTTACTATCTCAATTCTTCCCACTCTTTCCTTCCTCTGCTGCATCCACAAGTCTATTCTCTATGTTTGTGTCTCTATTCCTACCTCGTGCTTAGATTAATCAGTACTATTTTTCTAGATTCCATGTGTATGTGTTAATATAATTTTTTAAATTCTTTCTGACTTACTTCACACTATATATCAGGCTCTAGTATCATCCACTTCACTAACATTTTCTCAATTTGTTACTTTGTATGGCTGACTGTGACTCAGATCATGAACTCCTTATTGCCAAATTTAGAATTAAATTGAAGAAAGTTGGGAAAACCACCAGACCACTCAGGTATGACTTAATCAAATCCCTTATGATTATACAGTGGAAGTGATAAATAGATTTAAGGGGCTAGATCTGATAGAGAGGGCCTGATGAACTATGGATGGAGGTTCGTGACTTTGTACAGGAGACAGGGATCAAGACCAACCCCAAGAAAAATAAGTGCAAAAAAGTAAAATGGCTGTCTGAGGAGACCTTACAGATAGCTGTGAAAAGAAGAGAAGCAGAAAGCAAAGGAGAAAAGGAAAGATATACCCATTTGAATGCAGAGTTCCAAAGAATAGCAAGGAGAGATAAGAAAGCCTTCCTCAGTGGTCAATGCAAAGAAATAGAGGAAAACAGTAGAATGGGAAAGACTAGAGATCTCTTCAAGAAAATTAGAGATACCAAGGGAACATTTCCTGCAAAGATGGGCACAATAAAGGGCAGAAATGGTATGGTCCTAACAGAAGCAGAAGAGATTAAGGCGAGGTGGCAAGAATACACAGAAGAACTCTACAAAAAATATCTTAATGACCCTGATAACCACAATGGTGTGATTACTCACCTAGAGCCAGACATCCTGGAATGTGAAGTCAAGTGGACCTTAGCAAGCATCACTACGAACAAAGGTAGTGGAGGTGATGGAATTCCAGTTGAGCTATTTCAAATCCTTAAAGATGATGCTGTGAAAGTGATGCACTCAATATGTCAGCAAATTTGGAAAACTCGGCAGTGGCCACAGGACTGGAAAAGGTCAGTTTTCATTTCAATCCTAAGGAAAGGCAATGCCAAAAATGTTCAAACTACTGCACAATTGCACTCATCTCACACGCTAACAAAGTAATGCTCAAAATTCTCCAAACTAGGCTTCAACAATACATGAACCATGAACTTCCAGATGTGCAAGCTGGTTTTGGAAAAGGCAGAGGAACCAGAGATCAAGTTGCCAACATCCTCTGCATCATCACAAAAGCATGCATTGGAGAAGGAAATGGCCACCCACCCCAGTATTCTTGCCTGGAGAATACCAGGGACAGGGGAACCTGATGGGCTGCCTTCTATGGGATCGCACAGAATCGGACACGACTGAAGCCACTTAGCAGCAGCAGCAGCATATATGGATGTGAGAGTTGGACTATAAAAAAAGCTGAGCACTGAAGAATTGATGCTTTTGAACTGTGGTGTTGGAGAAGACTCTTGAGAGTCCCTTGGACTGCAAGGAGATCCAATAGTCCATCCTAAAGGAGACCAGTCTGGGGTGTTCATTGGAAGGACTGATGTTGAAGGTGAAACTCCAATACTTTGGCCACCTTATGCAAAGAGCTGACTCATTTGAAAAGGCCCTGATGCTGGCAAAGATTGAGGGCAGGAGGAGAAGGGGACGACGGAAGATGAGATGGTTGGATGGCATCACCGACTCAATGAATGTGAGTTTGGGTGAACTCCGGGAGTTGGTGATGAACAGGGAGGCCTGGCGTGCTGCAGTTCATGGGACTGCAAAGAGTCAGACACGACTGAGTGACTGAACTGAACTGATGGCTGAGTAATAGTCTTTTTATATATGGATCAAAACTTATTTAACCATTCATCTGTAAATGGACATCTAGATTGGTTCCATGTCTTGGCTATTGTAAACAGTCCTTCAGTGAATAATGGGGTATGCGTGTCTTTTAATTATGATTTTCTCAGGGTATAGTTCTAGTAATGGAATTGTTGAGTCGTATGGTAGTTTTATTCCTAGCATTTTTAAGGAATCTTCATACTTTTTGAATGGTTGTTGCTGAACCATGAAAAGACATCAGGATTCTTGGCCTCCGGAGGAGAATAATTAAATTCGGGGCCAGAGATGTGGCTTGATCACTCAGAACTTTTTTGTAATAAAGTTTTATTAAAGCATAAAGGAGATAGAGAAAGCTTCTGACATAGGCATTAGAAGGGGGCAGAAAGAGTACCCCCTTGCTAGTGTTAGCAGTGGAGTTATATATTCTCCAAGTAGTTATTACAATGAATCAAAAGAATGGCTGGAGGTTGTAAAGACCTCAGCAGACCTACTCCCATAATTTACATTTTAAGATAACAGGATTAGCCAGAAGGTTTAATCCAGAGACTGTTCTCAGGCAGGATACATTATTGTTATACAATCCTAAGGAATGTAGAGGGGAAAAAAAAAAAAGCTTATCCTTTCTTCCTCCTTGAGAAATCCAGACCCCTCTCTCCTTGGGGACTTCTAGACTTCTTATCAATGTCCCTAGGAAATGACTTTCTCATTTTCTCCATAGTGGCTGTATCAATTTACATTTCCACCAACAGTGCAAGAGGGTTCCCTTTTCTTCACATCCTCTCCAGAAATTACTTTTTGTAGATTTTAAAAATTATAACCATTCTGACAGGTGTGAGGTGATGTCTCATTGTAATTTTGATTCACATGTATCTAATAATGAGCAATGTCAAGCATTATTTCATGTATTTATTGACCATCTGTATGTTTATTAGCCATCTATATGTGTTTATTGGCCATCTGTA
The DNA here is from genome assembly GCF_963930625.1 of Muntiacus reevesi. NCBI lineage: Eukaryota > Metazoa > Chordata > Mammalia > Artiodactyla > Cervidae > Muntiacus > Muntiacus reevesi. The sequence goes on from NC_089271.1 coordinate 57,376,169, forward strand.
TGACACCACCCTTATGGCAGAAAGCTAATGGAACTAAAGAATCTCTTGATGAAGGTGAAAGAGGAAAGAGAAAAAGCTGTCTTAAAACTGAACATTCAAGAGACTAAGATTGTGGCATCCAGTACCAACACTTCATGGCAAATAGATGGGGAAACAATGGAAACAGTGACAGACTTTATTTTGGGGGGTTCCAAAATCACTGCAGATGGTGACTGTAGCCATGAAATTAAAAAACATATGCTCCTTGGAAGAAAAGCTATGATCAACCTAGACAGCATATTTAAAAAGAGACGTTACTTTGCCAACAAAGGTCCGTATAGTCAAAGGTATGTTTTTTTCTAATAATCATGTATGGATGTGAGAGTTGGACCATAATTGCATCCAAAAAATAAAATACTTAGGAATAAACCTGACCAAGGATGTGAAAGAATTATATGCTGAGAAATGTAAAACATTAATAAAGGAAACTGAAGATAATTTAAAGAAATGGGAATTCATTTCATGTTTTTGGATTGGAGGAATTAACATTGTTTAAATGGCATTCTACTAATTCAGTGCTATCTTTACCAAATTACCCATGACATTTTTCACAGAACTAGAACAAATTAATCCTAAAATTTGTATGGAACCATAAAAGATTCAGAATTTCCAAGTCAATCTTGAGAAAAGATAACAATGCAGGAGACATAACCCTCCTAGATTTCACAAAGTACTACAAAGCTACAGTAATCAAAACAGCATGGTATTGGCACAAGATAGACATATGGATCAATGGAATAGAATAGAGGGCCCTAGAATAATCCCATATACCTACAGTCAATTAATCTTTGACAAAGGAGGCAAGACTATGCAATGGAAAAAAAGACAGTCCCTTCAGCACCTGGCATTGGGAAAGTTGGAACCAGTTGTTCTGAATCAGTGAAGTTAGAAAACACTTTCTTTTTTTCCCCCAATTATTTTTATTAGTTGGAGGCTAATTACTTTACAATATTGTAGTGGTTTTTGCCATACATTGACATGAATCAGCCATGGATTTACATGTAGAACACACTTTCATACCACACAGAAAAATAAACTTAAAATGTCTTAAAGACTTAAATATAGGGCAAGACACCACACAACTCCTAGAAGAGAACATACACAAGATATTCTCAAACATATACTGTACCCTATGCTTTCTCAGGTCAGCCTTCCAAGGCAATAGAAATTAAAGCAAACATAAACACATGGGATCTAATGTGTTTAGATTTACAAACTTTTGCACAACAAAGGAAACCATAAACAAAACAAAGAGACAGCATACAGAATGGGAGAAGATATTTATAAATGATGTGACCGTTGTTGTTCATTGCCCAGTCATGTCCAATTCTTTGTGACCCCATGGACTGCAATGCACCAGGCTTCGCTGTCCATCACCATCTCCCTGAGTTTGCCCAAGTTCATGTTCATTGCATCAGTGATGCTGTCCAGCCATCTCATCCTCTGATGCCGTCTTCCCCTTCTGCCTTCAATCTTTCCCAGCATCAGAGACTTTTCCAATGAGTCAGCTGTTTGCATCAAATGACCAAAGTACCAGAACTTCAACTTCAGTATTAATCTTTCTAGTGGATATTCAGGGTTTATCTCTCTTAAGATTGACTGGTTTGATCTTGCTGTCCAACGGACTTTCAGGAGTCCTCTCCAGCATCACAGTTTGAAGGCATCAATGCTTTGGCATTCTGCCTTCTTTACACTCCAGGTCTCACAACCATATGTGACCACTGGGAAGACCATAACCTTGATTATACAAACCTTTCTCGACAGAGTAATGTCTGCTTTTCAGCACACTGTTTAGGTTTGTCATAACTTTCCTGCCAAGAAATAATGTTCTTCTGATTTCATGACTGCAGTCAATGTCCACAGTGGTTTTGGAGCCCAAGAAGAAGAAATCTGTCGCTACTTCCACCAATTCCCCTGCTATTTGCCATGAAGTAATGGGGCCAGTTGCCATGATCTTAGTTTTTGTTAATACTTGGTCTTAAGCTGGGTCTTTAACTCTCCTCATTCACCCTCATCAAGAAGCTCTTTAGTACCTCTTTGCTTTCTGCCATTAGAGTGATATCATCCACCTCTCTGAGGTTGTTGATATTTCTCCTGCCTATCTTGATTCCAGCTTGTAACTTATCCAGCCTGGCATTTCTCATTATGTGCTCAGCAAACAGGTTAAACAAACAGTGACAGCAGACGGCCCTGTCATACTCCTTTCTCGATCTTGAACCAATCAGTTGTCCCATACAGGGTTCTAACTGTTACTTCTTGACTCTCACACAGGTTTCTCAGGAGACAGGTAAGATCGTCTAGTATTCCCATCTCTCTAAGAGCTTTCTACAGTTTGTCATGATCCACAGTCAAAGGTTTTAACATAGTTAGTGAAACAGAGGTAGATTTTTTTTTTTCTGAAATTCCCTTACTTTCTCTATAATTCGTAGAATGTTGGCAATTTGATCTCTAGTTCCTCTCCCTTTTCTAAATCCAGCTTGGACATTTGGAAGTTCTTGGTTCACATAATGTTGAAGCCTAGCATGCACAATTTTGAACATGACCTTATTAACATGGGAGATACATGCAACTGTCTGACGGTTAGCACAATCTTTGGTACTACCCTTCTTGGGAATTGAGATGAGGATTGAACTTTTCCAGCCCTGTGACCACTGCTGGGTCTTCCAGATTTGCTGACATAATGAATGCAAAACCTTGATGGCCTCATTCTTTAGGGATTTGAATAGTTATGCTGGAATTTCATTGCATTAACTAGCTTTGTTAACAGCAGTGCTTATTAATGACCACTTGACTTCACATTCCAGAATGTCTAGCTCTGGGTGACTAACTGCACCATCGTAGTAATCTGGCTCATTAAGATCTTTTATAGACAGTTCTTCCATGTATTCTTCCCATGTCTTCTTGATCTCTTCAGCATCTACTAGGTTCCTACCATTTTCATCATTTATTGTGTCCTTATTTGGTCAGAATACTCCCTTGATGTTTTCAATTTTCCTGAAGAGACCTCTAGGCTTTCTCCTTTTGTTGTTTTCTTATATTACTATGCATTGTTCATTGAGGAAGGCCTTCTTGTCTCTGTTAGCTATTTTTTGGAACTCTACATTTAATTGGATATACCTTTCCCTCTCTCCCTGCTTTTAACTTCTCTTCATTCTCCCACTATTTATAAGGCCTCCTCAGGTAACCACTTTGCCTTCTTGCTTTTCTTTTCCTTTGGGATGGTTTTGTTCACCGCCTCCTGTACAATATTTTGGACCTCTGATCATAGTTCTTCAGGCACACTGTTAACTAGATCTAGTCCCTTGAATTTATTTATTTCCTCTGCTGTGAATTCACACAGGATTTGATTTAAGTCATACCTGCTGGTCTACTCTTTTTAGCAATTTTCTTTCGTTTAAGCCTGAGTTTTGCTATGAGAAGCTGATGATCTGAGCCACAGCCAGCTCCAGATATTGTTTTTGCTGAGTTTATACAGCTTATCCATCTTTGGCTACAAATAATGCAATCAGTTTGATATCAACCTTTGTGACTGACAACGGCTTACTTTCCAAAGTATTCGTATAGCTCATACAACTCAACAACAGAATAAGCAAACAACTGAATCTAAAAAGTGGGCATAAGAACTAAATAGACATTTCTCCAAGGAAGACATACAGACGGCCAATGAGCACACGAACAGGGGCTCAACATCACTGATTTTTTGGGAATCTTTTTTCAATTTTGGAGGTTCCTCAAAAACTAAAAATAGATTTTCCGTAATATCCAGTGATATCACTCCTCAGCATATATCTGTACAAACTAAAATTCAAAAAGATATACAAATGCCTATGTTTATAGTAGCACTATTCACATTAACCAAGGCATGGAAACAACCTATGTGTCCATTGACAGATGAATGGATAAAGAAGAAGTGGTATCTATATATACACTAGAATATTACTGAGTCATGAAGAAGAATGAAGTACTGCCATAAACCTAGAGATTATCATACTAAGTGAATTAAGTGAACTAAGTCAGAAATATAAAGACAAATACCATATGATAACACTTATATGTGGAATATAAAATATCTAAAACAGGTGACCTTATCTATAAAATAGAAAGAGACTCATAGACATAGAGAACAGACTTGTGTTTGCTAAATGGAGTGGAGGGGACTGAGGGAGTGATGAAATGGAAGTTTGGTGTTAGTCAATGCAAACCATTATATATAGAGTGGATAAACAATAAGGTCCCAGTGTATACACAGAATTTATATTTAATATCCTGTGATAAACCATAATCCAAAAGAATTTTACAAAGAATGTATATGTATGTATAACTTAGTTTGCTGTACAGCAGAAATTAACAGAACATTGCAAATCAATAATATTTCATTGAAAAAAGACCACAAATAGCAAATATTGACAAAGATGTGCAGAAAAGAGAACCCTCATACACTTTGGGACTTCCCCAGTGTCTCAGTGGTAAAGAATCCACCTGCCAATGCAGAAGCTACAGGATACATGGGTTCAATCCCTGAGATGGGGAGATCCCCTGGAGGAGGAAATGGCAACCCACTCCAGTATTCTTGCCTGGAGAATCCCATAGACAGAGAGGCTTGGTGGGCTACAGTCCATGGGGCCACAAAGAGTCAGACATGACTGAGAAAGCACACATGAATACACTTTGCGAGGAATGTACATTGGTGCAGCCATCATAGAACACAGTATGGAGGTTTCTAAACAACTAAAAATAGAACTACCATAAGACCCAGAAATTCCACTCCTTGATATTTGACAGTAAGAGAAACACTAGTTAGAAAAGGTACATGCACCCTGATGTTCATAGTAACATTATTTACAATTGCCAAGATACAGAAGCAACCTAAATGTTTATCAAGAAATGAATGGATAAAGATGTGATATACTATTCCCTATAAAAAAATGAAATTTTGCTATTTGCAACATCATGGATGGACTTGTAGAGTACTATTCTAAATAAAATAAGTCAGGCATGGAAAGACAAATACTGTACAATATCAATTATTTATGGAATCTAAAAAATAAAACAGCCAAATATAACAAAAAAGACTCACAGATATAGAGAACAAACTAATGGTTACCAGTGAGGAAGAGGGAGAGGAGCAATTAAGGGTAGAGGAATAAGAGGTATAAACTACTGTGTATAAGATAAATACTAAAAAATACATTGTACATGGACAATAGCCAGTATTTTATAATAAATATAAAATGGAATGTAACCTTTAAAAATTGTCAATCACTATGTTATATATCTGAAACATATAATATTGCACATCAACTATATCAATAAAAGCATATCTAAATGCATAAATGGATTTCATTATAATCCCATTTGAAACATTTTTAGTTTTTAATTTTTTAAACTTTTTATTTCATATTGGAGTATATAGCCAATTAACAATGTTGTGATAGTTTCAGGTGGACAGCAAAGGGACTCAGCCATACATATACATTTATCCAAATAGAAATGTAAACATTCATGTATGCATTGTGCACAATGTCAAGGGAAATGATGAGGAAATATGCTAGCAACCAACTATAGGGAGCCGAATTGAGGGTGGATAAGCTTGTAAGAGACTTATCATACTTGAAAAAATGAAATACAAAGCCAACAGAAGAGGGGAGTCCTGAAACAGAACAGTTCACACTACCAAACTTCCCAATGGTTGAGGAATTGAAGAAACCACTGCCTCAAGAAGTGAATGAGGGTAAAGATGAAAATGGAATTAAGAAAGGGTTCTAACCTGTGATCTCCCCTTACTTCATGGAGCCAGGTGATTTCTCTCATAGCAGCAGAAATAAAATGGTTTGCTTTCCCTCAAGGATAACATATAATATTTCTTCATTAAGAAACATTTGAGTCAGTTTAGAATTTATGAACTCTTAGTTATTGCTTTTCTAATTTCTTTGTCTCCACTTCAATTCTAAGTGACAATCTTGCTGCACAGTGTCCTAGGTAATTTTTTTTTTATTTTCATCACTTTCCACGAACAGATGAATGAACAAAGAACATATGAAGAGTTATACAATGTAATAGTACTCATATCTAAAAAAGAGATTGAAATTCTGTCATTTTCTACAGCATGGAAGAATCTAGAGATTAATATGTTTAATGAAATAAGTCAACTAAATACTCCAAACTATCACATATGTGGTATTTAAAAAATAAAACATATATGCATGTAACAAAACAAAATGGACTCACAGGTATAGAGAACAAATTAGTGGTACTCACTAGGGAGATGGAAATAGTTGGAATGAGATATGGGCCTAAGAAGTACAAATACTACGTATAAAGTAGATAAGCAATAAAGATATATAGTACAGGGAAATAAAGACATTATAACTTTAATTGAATATAGGCTACAAAATATTGAATTAATGTGTTGTATATATGAAACTAAAATAGCATTATAGATCAACTATAGTTCAATAAGGGCTTCCCTAGTAGATAAGATGATAAAGAATCTGCCTGCAATGCAGGACACACAGGTTTGATTCCTGGGTCAGGAAGATACCCTTGAGAAGGAAATGGCTACACACTCCAGTATTCTTGCTTGGAGAATTCCATGGACAGAAGAGCCTAGTGGGTTATAGTCCAAGGGGTCGCAAATAATTGGACATGACTGAGCGGCTAACACTTTCATTTTTCATACTTCCAAGATAAAAGCAAATTATGCATTAGATAATGTGAAGAATGAGAAGCAAATACTTTAAACAAAAATTTAAAAATTGAATGTTGAGCCCTCCAACTGACTCCAAAGACTAATAACTAAACTTAGAGCTCTTAGGGAGAGAAGATATTTACCTTGGGAATGTGACTGAATTAAGAGGAAATATCTGAAGATATCAGCATCAAATCTTTCCCAATGAAACCTCTATTAGTCCATGAAGTCCAGATTTGAAAAGTTCCACACCCTCGTAGATAGAACTTCTAAAGTCTCAGTTAACCATTTTTTCCTGTTTTGAATTTTTTTAAATATTTATTTTAATTGAAAGATAATTGTTTTACAATATTGCATTGGTTTCTGCCATACATCAACTTGAATTAGCTATAGGTACACATATGTCCCCTCTCTCTTGAACTTCCCTCCCACCTCTTCCCACCCCTTTATGTTGTTACGGAGCCCTGGTTTGAATTCCCTGAGTCATACAGCAAATTTCCATTGGCTATCTATTTTACATATGGTAGTGTATATGCTTACATGCTACTCTCTATATTTGTCCCACCCTCTCTGTCCTCCCCTTGCTCATGTCCATAAGTCTATTCTCTATGTCTGAGTCTTCATGACTGCCCTGCCAATAGGTTCATCAGTACCATCTTTTCAGATTCCATATAGATACATTAATATACAATAGTTTTTTTTTTCTCTTTCTGACTTACTTCACTCTGTATTATAGGCTATAGGTTCATCTACCTCATTAGAACTGACTCAAATGAATTCCTTTTTATGGCCGAATAATATTCCATTGTATATATGTGCCACATTTTCTTTATCCATTTCACCTGTCAGTGGGCATCTAGGTTGCTTTCACGTCCTAGCTATTGTAAATAGTGCTGCAACGACATTGAGGTACATGTGTCTTTTAAAATTTTGGTTCCTTTAGGGTGTATAACTAGTAGTGGGATTACTGTCTTCCCACATGGCACTAGTGGTAGAGAACCTACTTGCCAATGCAAGAGATATAAGATATGCAGACTTAAGCCCTGGGTCATGAAGATCTCCTTAAGGAAGGCATAAAAATCCACTCCAGTGTTGTTGCCTGGAGAATCCCATTGACAGAGGAGTCTGGTGGGCCATTGTCTATAGGGTTGCAAAGAGCTGGAAATGACTGAAGTGATGCAGCAGCAGCATGGTAGTCTTACTCCTAGTTTTTAAAGCAATCTCCATACTGTCTTCCATAGTGGATGTATCAATTTACATTCCCACCAACAGTGCAAAAGATTTGATTCCCTTTTCCCTACACGCTCTCCAATATTTATAGTAGATTTTTTGATTCTGACCAGTGTGAGATGATACCTCCTTATAGTTTCAATTTTTATTTCTCATGTGTTTTATTAGCCATCTGTATGCCTTCTTTGAGGAAATGTCTCTTTAGGTATTCTGTCCACTTTTTGATTGGGTTGTTTATGTGTTATTGAGCTGCATAAACTGCTAGCATATTTAGGAAATTAATCATTTGTCAGTTGTTTCAGTTGCTATTATTTTTTTCCCATTTTGAAGGCTGTCTTTTCACCTTGTTTAGAGGTTCATTTGCTTTGCAAAAGATTTTAAGTTTAATTAGGTCCCAATTGTTTATTTTTGCTTTTATTTCTATTACTCTAGAAGGTGAGTCATGGAAGACCTTGTTATGATTTATGTAATACAGTGTTCTGCCTCTGTTTTCCTCTAAAAATTTTACTTTCTGGTCTCATATTTAGGTCTTAATCCACTTTGAGCTTATCTTTGTGTATGGTGTTAGGAAATGTTCTAATTTCATCTTTTACACATAATTGTCCAGTTCTCCCATCACCACATACTGAAGAGATTATCTTTTCCCCATTGAATATTCTTGTCTTCTTTGTCAAAGAAAAGGTACCCATAGGTGTGTGAGTTTGTCTCTGGATTTTCTGTCTTGTTCCATTGGTCTATATATCTGCTTTTGTTCCAGTAACATACTGTCTTGATAACTGTAGCTTTGTAGTACAGTCTGAAGTCAGGAGGGTTGATTCCTCTAGCTCCATTCTTCTTTCTCAAGATTGCTCTGGCTATTTGTGGTCATTTGTGTTTTCATATAAATTGTGAAAATTTTTTCTGGTTCTTTGAAAAATGCCATTGATAATTTGATAGTGATCACACTGAATCTGTAGATTACATTTGGTAGTATCGTCATTTTCACAACATTGATTCCTCCAACCCAGGAGCATAGAATATCTCTCCATCTGCTTATGTTGTCTTTGATTTCTTTCATCAGTGTCTCATAGTTTTCTGTATACAGTTCTTTTGCCTTTTTAGGTAGATTTATTCCTAGATATTTTATTCTTTTTGTTGCAATGGTAAATTGGATTGAGTCCTTAATTCTATTTCTGATTTTTCATTGTTAGTATATAAGAATGCAAGGGATTTCTGTGTATTGACTTTGTGTTTCGCAACTTTACTAAATTCACTGATTAGCTCTAGCAATTTTGTGATAGTATCTTTAAGATTTTCTATGTATAGTATCCTGTCATCTGCAAATAGTGAGTGTTTTACTTCCTCTTTTCCAATCTGGATTCCTTTTATTTCTATTTCTTCACTGATTGTCATAGATAGGACTTCCAAATCTATGTTGAATAATAATGGTAAAAAAGGTCAAACTTTTCTTGTTCCTAATCTTACAGAGAATGCTTTAATTTTTCCACCATTGAGAATAATGTTTCCTGTGGGTATGTTGTATATGGTCTTTATAATGTTCCTGCCCATTTTCTTAAGAGTTTTCTTTTTATCATAAATAAGCGTTAATTTTTGTTGAAAGTTTTTCTGCATCTATTGAGATTATAATTTTTTTTAATCTTTTAATTTGTTAATATGGTGTATCACATCAGCAGATTGGCATTAACTGAAGAATCCATGTGTTCCTGGAATAAAGCTGACTTGGTGATGGTGTGTGATCTTTCTAACATGCTGTTGCATTTTATTTGCTAGAATTTTGTTGACAGTGTTTGCATCTATATTCATCAGTGATATTGACTTGCAATTTCATTTTTTGTGATGTCTTTGTCTTGTTTTTGTATCAGGTTGATGGTGGCCTTGTAGATTGAGTTTGGAAGTGTTCCTTCTGCAATTTTTTTTGCAAAATTCTCTAGATGTTTGATAGAATTTATCTGTAAAGCCATTTTGTTTTTAAGGAGATTGTTTTTTTTAATCACAATTGTGATTTCAGTGTTTGTAATTGGCTTATTCATAATTTATATTTCTTAGAAGGTTGAACTTTTATAAGAATCTATTTCCTCTAAGTTGCTATTTTGCTGACAGTTACTTGTAATAGACTCTTATGATCTTTTGACTTTCTGCATTGTCCATTGTAACCCTTCCTTTTTCATTCCTAATTTTGTTGATTTGATTTTAACCACTTTTAAATATAAACAAGCAACTTTACTACACATTTGAGAAAACCTCTAACATTACAGGTGAATACAGAAACAAACAAAAATAAGAAACATGAGTAACTTCGTTGTTTTTGCAAAATGAAAAATTTAAGCTCAGAGAACAAGATGGCAGAGGAGTAGGTGGATGTGGAGTACATCTCTCTCCATGGATATATCAGGAATACACCTTCAGACACAGAAGTGTTGGCATAACATCAGCTGAGAGCATGCAGGAATACCTGACCACTGGAAAATAATATATAGAACCACACAAAACTCCATAAGATGAAGGGAGTAGGGAGGGGGGAGAGGAGAGTTAGTAGGACTTGACCTGCCCTTGGTGGGTTGAGGAAGTGAAGCAGGGGTCTGATCCCCACATTGGGGCAATCGTTTGGGAGAGAGGAGAAACATTTGAGGCTGAGAGTGAAGAGGCTGATCTGTGACAGTCTAAATGGAATGAGAATCACACAGACAATTCTTGCCACAGCCACACATACCTTGGGCAGGGCCATAGAAGGCCCTAGAAGGCACAGTAGCTGGGAGCTGGAGCATAAGGATTGTGGAGCAATCCCAGTGCAAGGTCTGCTGTTGACTATGGGGAGATGGCCTAAGGGAACATGGGGGAGGAGAATGTGGTGGGAAATGCCTGTTGAGGAAAATCAGGCAGCCATGGAGGCAAGGCAATATTGGTGAGTCATGTGTAGGAAGTGGAACCATCACAGTAGCCTCTTTATACCCACATGCAAGCACTGACAACTGAGCAGTAGAAAGGCTGGGCTTTCAAGCACCTGAAACACCAACAGAGAAGGACCCCAGCCGGGTGAGCCCTTTTAGGGCCTTATGTGCTGAACACCAGAGTAGGACCCCAGCAAGGGGGGGGGGGGGGGCTTTATGTGCCTGATGTGCTGAACAACAGAGAAAGATGAGTCAAAGAGGCCATCTAATCACCAGCTGCCAGGGGCTAGAAAAAGACTCTGATAGGGCCATAGCTCCTGTAGCTTAGGCAGCCCATGTCCTTGAACACTTGGCACCTCCAGGGTCCCCTCAACCTAAGAAGCTGCACCACCTTCACTCTCAATCTTCATTGTGGCAGAGATTCCAAAGGCTAGAAAAAAACATAATAACACTATATCTCCTGTGAAAATAGACATCAACACTCCTGCATAGCCAGCATTGCAGGGTCCCTGTGATCCAAGCAACTGTACCACCTCCATGCATGATCACCACAGGGACAGAACTGTCAGAGCCTAGAAAATGTCCTGCATCTGAGCATGCAGGGTCGCTTCAGTCATGTCCAACACTTTGCAATCATCTGGAATATGGCTTGCCAGCCTTCTCTCTGGGAGATTCTACATGTAAGAATGCTAGAGTGGATTGTCATGACATTCTAGAGCACTGTACCTACTGCTACCCTAGTCACTGGTTCCTCTGAGTATCTGGTGCTTCCAGGGCCCCTCTGACCCAAGCAGCTGTGCCACCTTCACACCTGGCCCTCACTGAGGCAGACCCGGGTCCTCCAGGGCAGCCTCAGGAGCAAACCCCTGTGGATGAGCACAGGCAGAGGTGGAGATAAAACCACAATTGAAATCCAGGGGCACTGTGGCTAAGTAAGAGGACTCAAAACCTTCCCATCAGCTGTACTAGCTGCAGATTAAATTCACATGATCAACTAGGCAGACTCTGTGTCTATGGAATATATAAAAGGACAATGAGAGTTCTCACAAAATAAAATGCACTACCTCTGACAGATGTGGACATTGGAGGCAATAACTCAGAGGAGTAGGACCAGATTAGTGTCTGAGTTGTCCCCACAGCATGTCCAGAGACCATCCCAGTGCTGGAGGGCATATTGGGGAGGGGAGGTGGACTGTGACTCCCAGAGAGGGAAAGGACTCTGACAGCAGAGACTCAATTTAAAAAAATTATTTTTATATTTTGACTTGTTCTGTAGGTGCTTCTAGAGTTTTTTCTTTCTTTTCTTCTCCTCTATGCTGCTGTAATTGTCAATCTTATAAGTACTATTTAATCTTTTAGAATTTTTTTAAATTATAATTTTCATTCATTTCTGTTATATACTTCTGCCTCTATGTTGGTCTTTTGTGGTTCTATGGGGTTTTTATTTCTTTTTTCTTTCTTTTTTCTCTCTTTTCAACTTTAATTTTTAAATGTTTAAAATTTATTATTCTGTTTTTACATTTATTCCTTTGTTTGCTTTTCTACTGTTCTTTTCCCACTGAAGTTGATCTTTAATATATATACATCTTCTTTATCTATTCTATTTATCATTGAATTTCTGCTCTTTATTTTCTTTCCTTTTCTCATCATATTTGTTAGCTTGCTTTGTTTCCATTGCTTTATTCCCAAGTAGGCACCTTGCTTTAGTTTTGTTTTCAGTTTGTGCTTTTAGTTAGTTTTGTTCTTGAATGGTGGGTTTTTGGATTCCTTTGTTCACCAGGTCAATCTATTGTACTTTATTCATTTATTAATTTTTATACTGTTTTAGTATTGCATATGGGTATATATGCATGTGTGTATATTCTATTATTTTAGCTATTTTTTGCCTGATTTTGTAACTGACATTTGTCTGTGGTGCACCTTTTGTTTATTGTTTTTGTGTACTTGTTTTAATCTCATTTAATGCCATAACAAACCACCTGTGGAATCTCCATTCTCAGCCAGAGATTCTCCATTTTGGAATGGGAGCACTAACTCCAAGACCTAGACTGCCAGAGAACTCCTAATACTAGGGAGTATCAAATAGTGAGAACTCCCACAAAGGCAACCACTTCTGTATAAGACCTGGCATCATTCAACTGCCAGTAGTGCCCTGTGCAGGACGCCTCATCCAAACAACAAAGAAGAGAAAAATACAAACCCAATCATAAGTAGACAGGATTGCCACCTCACTCAGCCATGCCCATCAGAGGAAAAGAAAAAAAAATCTCACCTCCTTACACCAGATTCAAAGTATAAGCAACATCCTACACAAAGCTTACACAAATCATTGGGCCAACCTTATGAGGGACGAAACCAAAAGTCTAGGAAAAGGAGACCTCAAACACAATAAGTTAACAAAATAATGAAAAGGCAGAGAAATACTGTTCAAATGAAGGAGCAACCTAGAAACACAAAAGTCCAAATAAATGAAGAGGAAATAGGCAAACTACCTGAAAAAGAATTCAGAATAATGATAGTAAAGATGATCCAAAACCACTAAAACAGAATGAAGAAAATGCAAGAATCAATAACCAAAGACCTAGAAGAAATAGAGAAGAAACATACAGAGTCAACCAACACAATTACTAAAATTAAAAAATACACTAGGAGGAATCAATAGCAGAATATCTGAGGCAGAAGAATGGATAAGTGAGCTGGAGGACAGAATGGTAGAAATAATCATAGAAGAGCAGAATAAAGTAAAAAGAATGAAAAGAACTGAGGATAGTCTCAGAGGCCTCTGGGACAATATCAAACACACTAACATTCGATCTATTGGGATCCCAGAAGAGAAAGAGAAAAAAGAAAGGGTTAAAGGAAATTCTTGAGGATTTTATAGTTGAAAATTTCCCCATCATGGGAAAGGAAATAGTTAATCAAGTCCAAGAAATGCAAAGAGTCCTATACAGGATAAACCCAAGGAGAAACACATGAAGACACATATTAATCAAACTAACAAAGACTAAACACAAAGAAAGAATATTAAATGCAGCAAGGGAAAAGCAACAAGTAACATACAAGGGAAACCCCATACGCTTAGCAATTGATCTTTCAACAGAAACTCTGCAGGCTAGAAGGGAATGAAAGGATATATTTAAAGTACTGAAGGAAAAATCTACAACCAAGATTACTCTATCCAGCAAGGATTTCATTCAAACTTGATGGAGAAATCAAAAGGTTTACAGATAAACAAAAATTAAGGGAATTAAGTACCACCAAACCAGCTTTACAACAAATGGTAATGGGACTTATATAATAAAGAAATATAAGAGAAGAAAAAGATATACAAAAACAAACCCCAAACAATTAAGGAAAAAATAGGAACATATATGTATATATAAATAATTACCTTAAATGTAAATGGGATAAATGCTCCTACCAAAAGATAAAGACTAGTTGAATGGATATCAAAACAAGATCCATATATATGCTGTCTACAAGAAACCCACGTCAGACTGAAAGATACATATAGACTGAAAGTGAGAGGATGGAAAGATATATTCCATGCAAACGGAAATCCAAAGAAAGCTGGAGTAGTAATCCTCATATCAGACAAAGGGAAAGTCACTCAGTCCTGTCTGACTGTTTGTGACCTCACAGACTGTACAGTCCAAAGAATTCTCCAGGCTAGAATATGGGAGTGGGTAGCCATTCTTTCTCCAGGGGATATTCCCAACCCAGGCATCAAACCCAAGTGTCCCACATTGCAGGTGGATTCTTTATCAGCTAAGCCACCAGGGAAGACCAAATATACAGGAGAGGGTAGCCTATCCCTTCTCAAGGAGACCTTCCTGACTCAGAAGTTGAACCAGTTTTCCTGTATTTCAGGCTGATTCTTTACCAGCTCAGCTACCAGGGACCTTAAAATAAAGAACATTGCAAGAGACAAGGATGGACGCTACGTAATGATCAAGGGATCATTCTAAGAGGAAGACATAACAATTGTAAATGTCTATTCACCCAACATAGGAGCACTTCAATACCTAAGACAAACACTAACAAACATATAAAGAGAAATCGAAAGTAAAACAATAATAGTAGGAGACTTTAACACTCTACTTTAACATTCTAAATCAAAGGACAGATCATCAAAAGAGAAAATTAATAAGGAAACACAAGCCTTAATGACACATTAGACCAGATGAATCCCGTGGATATCTTCAGGATATTCCATTCGAATGCAGAAGAATCAACTTTCTTCTCAAGTACACATGGAAATTCTCCAGGATAGACAACATCTTGTGCTACAAATCAAACCTAAATAAATTTAAGAAAATTGAAATCATATCAAGCATCTTTTTCTGATGACAATGCTATGAGACTAGATATCAATTACAAGAAAAAAAGTAAAAACACAAACACAAGGAGACTAAACAATATGTTTCTAAATAACGAAGAGGTAACTGAAGAAAACAGAAGGGAAATTAAAAAAAAAAATCCAGAATAAATGACATTGAAAACAAGATGATTCAAAAGCTATTTGTAGTTACTGTTTAGTCGCTCAGTCGTGTCTGACTATTTGTGACTCCATGGATTGAAGCATGGCAGTCTTTGTTGTCAATAACCATCTCCAAGAGCTTGTTCAAACTCATGTCCATGGAGTCACTGATGCCATCCAATCATCTCGTCCTTTGTCATCCCCTTCTCCTCCTGCCTTCAATAATTCCCAGAATCGGGGTCTTTTCTCATGTGTCGGCTCTTTGCATCAGGTGGCCAAAGCATTGGAGCTTCAGCATCAGACATTCTAATGAATATTCAGGATTGATTTACTTAGGATTGACTTCTTTGATCTCCTTGCAATCCAAGGGATGCTCAAGAGTCTTTTCCAGCACCACAGTTCAAAAGGATTAATTCCTCAGTGCTCAGCTTTCTTAATGGTCCAACTCTCACATCCATACATGAACACTGGAAAAAACATAGCTTTGAATAGATGGACCTGTGTCAGTAATGTTATGTCTATGCTTTTCCGTGTGCTGTCTAGTTTTGTCATAACTTTTCTTCCAAGGAGCAAGCATCTTTTAATTTCGTGGAGGTAGTCACCATCTTCAGCGATTTTGGAGACGAAGAAAATAAAGTCTGTCACTGTTTTCATTACTTCCTCATCTATTTGCCATGAACTGATGGGACCAGATGCCATGATCTTAGTTTTTGAATGTTGAGTTTTAAGACACTCTCCTCTTTCACGTTCATCAAGAGGCTCTTTAGTTCCCCTTTGCTTTCTGCCATAAAGGTGTCATCTGCTTATCTGAGGTTATTGATATTTCACCTGGAAATCTCGATTCCATCTTGTGCTTCATCCAGCTCAGTATTTCTCATGATGTAATCTGCATATACCCATCAGAGGGCAGAGAGAATGAAAACCACAATCACAGAAAATTAACCAAACTGACCACATGGACCACAGCCTAACTCATTGGGCCTGTCTAATTCAATGAAACTATGAGCCAGGATATGCAGGGCCACACAAGAAGGGTGGGGTATGGTGGAGAGTTCTGACAAAACATGGTCCACTGGAGAAGGAGATGGCAAACCATTTCAGTATTCATGCTTTGAGAAACCCATGAACAGTATGAAAAGGAAAAAAAAAAGATAGGACACTGAAAGATGAGCTCCCCAGGTCAGTAAGTGCCCAGTATGCTACTGGAGATCAGTGGAGAAATAACTGCAGAAAGAATGAAGAGACAAAGACAAAGCAAAAACAACACCCAGTTGTGGATGTGATTGGTGATGAAAGCAAAGTCCAATGTTGTAAAGAGCAATATTGTATAGGAACCAAAAATGCTATATCCATGAATCAAGGCAAATTGTAAGTGGTCAAATAGGAGATGGAAAGAGAGAACATCAACATTTTAGGAATCAGCAGACTAAAATGGACTGGAATGGGTGAATTTAATTCAGATGACCATTATATCTACTTTTGTGGGCAAGAATCCCTTAGAAGAAACGGAGTAGCCATCATAGTCAACAAAAGAGTCTGAAATGCAGTACTTGGATGCAATCTCAAAAAACGAAAGAATGATCTCTGTTCATTTCCAAGGCAAGCCAGTCAACATCACAGTAATCCAAGTCTATGCCTGACTAGTAATCCTGAGGAACCTGACGTTGAATGGTGCTATGAAAATCTACAAGACCTTGTAGAACTAACACTCAAAAAAGATGTCCTTTTCATTATAGGGGACTGGAATGCAAAAATAGGCAGTCAAGAGATTCTTGGAGTAATGTGCAAATTTGACCTTTAAATATTAAATGAAGCAGGTCAAACACTAACAGAGTTTTGCCAAGAGAATGCACTGGTCATAGGAAACACCCTCTTCCAACAACACCAGAGAAGACTCTATACATGGACATCACAAAATACTCAATACCGAAATCAGATTGATTAAATTCTTTGCAGCCAAAGATGGAAAATCTCTATATAGTTAGCAAAAACAAGACCGGGAGCTGACTGTGGTTCAGATTGTGGACTCCTTATTGGCAAATTCTGACTTATTTTGAAGAAAGTAGGGAAAACCACTAGACCATTCAGGTATGACCTAAAGTCTCTATATTATATAGTAGAAGTGACACATAGATTCAAGGGATTAGATCTGATAGACAGAATGCCTGAAGAACGATGAACGGAGGTTCATGGCACTGTACAGGAGACAGTGATCAAGACCATCCCCAAGAAAAAGAAATGCAAAAAGGCAAAACGGTTGTCTGATGAGGCCTTACAAATAACTGAGAAAAGAAGAAAAGCTTTCAAAACATCCCACCGGGATGTTTCTAAAGAACAGCATGTATATTATCTGTGGTGAAACAGACCACCAGCCCAGGTGGGATGCATGAGTCAAGTGCTCGGGCCTGGTGGGCTGGGAAGACCCAGAGGAATCGGGTGGAGAGGGAGGTGGGATGGGGAATACGTGTAACTCTATGGCTGATTCATATCAATGTATGACAAAACCCACTGAAAAATTAAAAAAAAAAAACAGAAGAAGCTATATGAGTTTTGTTTGTAACCAAAATAAAAACATTTCACAACTAAAAAAAAAAAAAAGAAGAAGAAAATCTAAAGGCAAAGGAGAAAATGAAAGATACACCCATTTGAATGCAGAGTTCCAAAGAAGAGCAAGGAAAGATAAAGCCTTCCTCAGTGATCAACGCAAAGAAACAGAGGAAGACAGTAGAATGGGAAAGACTAGAGATCTCTTCAAGAATATTAGAGATACCAAGGAAAGATGGGCAAAAGATGGGCAAAGATAGGCATCATGCAAAGATGGGCACAATAAAGCACAAAAGTGGTATGGACCAAACAGAAGCAGAAGATATTAAGAAGAGGTGGCAAGAATACACAGAAGAACTCTACAAAAAAGATTGTAGTGACTCAAATAATCACAATGCTGTGATCACTCACCTAGAGCCAGACTTCCTGGAGCATAAAGTCAAGTGGGCCTTAGGAAGCAACACTACAAACAAAGCTAATGAAGGTGATGGAATTTCAATTGAACTTTTTCAAATCCTAAAAGATGATGTTTTGAAAGTGCTTCAATCAATATGTCAGCAAATTTGGAAAACTCAGCAGTGTCCACAGGACTGGAAAAGGTCAGTTTTCATTTCAATCCCAAGGAAAGGTAATGCTAAAAATGTTCAAACTACTGCACAATTGCACTCATCTCACATGCTAATAAAGTAATGCTCAAAATTCTCTGAGCCGTGCCTCAACAGTACTTGAACCATGAAATTCCAGATGTTCAAGCAGGTTTTAGAAAAAGCAGAGGAACCAGAGATCAAATTGCCAAGATCTATTGAATCATAGAAGAAGCAAGAGAATTCCAGAAAAAACATATACTTCTGCCTTATTGACTCTGACAAAGCTTTTGACCATGTGGATCACAAGAAACTGGAAGATTCTTAAAGAGATAGGAATACCAGGCCTCCTGATCTGCCTCCTGAGAAATCTGTATGCAGGTCATGAAGCAGCAGTTAGAACTGGACATGGAACAGAAGACTGGTTTCATATTGGAAAGGAGTACATCAAGGTTGTGTATTGTCACTCTGCTTATTTAACTTTTATGCAGAGTACATCATGCAAAATGCTGGGCTGAAGGAAGCACAAACTGGAATCAAGATTGCTGGGAGAAATATCAATAACCTCAGATATGCAGATGACACCACCCTTAAGGTAGAAAGCGAACAAGAACTAAAGAGCTTCTTGATGAAAGTGAAAGAGGAGAGTGAAAAAGTTGGCTAAAAACTCAACATTCAAGAAACTAAGATCATTTCACCCAGTCCCATCACTTCATGGCAAGAGAATGGTAAAACAGTGGAAACAGAGTGAGACTTTATTTTCTGGGGGGGGGGGGGGGGGGCTCCAAAATCACTGCAGATGGTGACTGCAGCCCTGAAATTAAAAGACGCTTTCTCCTTGAAAGAAAAACTATGACCAACCTAGACAGCATATTAAAAAGTAGACATTACTTTGCCAACAAAGGTCTGTCTAGTCAAAGCTATGGTTTCTCCAGTAGTCATGTATGTATGTGAGAGTTGAACTATAAAGAAAGCTGAGCACTGAAGAGTTGATCCTTTTGAACTGTGGTGTTGGAGAAGACTCTTGAGAGTCCCCTGGACTGCAAGGAGATCCAACCAGTCCATCCTAAAGGAGATCAGTCCTGGGTGTTCATTAGGACTGATGCTGAAACTGAAACTCCAATACTTTGGCCACCTCATGCAAAGAGTTGACTCATTGGAAAAGACCCTGATGCTGGGAGGGATTGGGGACAGGAGGAGAAGGGGACGACAGAGCATGAGATGGCTGGATGGCATCACCGACTCGATGAACTTGAGTTTGAGTAAACTCCGGGAGTTTGTGATGGACAGGGAGGCCTGGCCTGCTGTGATTCATGGGGTCGCAAAGAGTCGGACACGACTGAGTGACTGAACTGAACTGAACAGTTTGTGGTGATCCACATAGTCAAAGGCTTTAGCATAGTCAGTGAAGCAGAATTAGATGTTTTTTTTTTTTTCTGTAATTCTCTTGCTTTTTCTATCATCCAAGTGATGTTGACAGTTTGATCTCTGGTTCCTCTGCCTTTTCTCAATTTAGCTTAAACATCTGGAATTTCATGGTTCAGTACTGTTGAAGCCTAGCTTGGAGAATTTTGATCATTACTTTGCTGACATGTGAAGTGATTTCAATTGTGCCATATCTGAACATTCTTTGGCATTGCTCCTCTTGAAATGCGAATGGAAGCTGACCTTTTTCAGTCCCGTGGCCACTGCTGAGTTTTCCAAATTTGCTAGCATATTTAATGTTACACTTTAACAGCATCTTCTTTTAGGATTTGAAATAGCTCAACTGGAATTCCATCACCTCCACTAGCTTTGTTCAAAGTGATGCTTCCAAAGATCCACTTGACTTCACACTCCAGGATGTCTGGCTCTAGGTGAGTGATCTCATCATAATGGTTATCTAGGTCATGAAGATTTTTTTTGTATAGTTCCTCTCTGTACTCTTGCCTCCTCTTCTTAATATCTTCTGCTTCTGGTATGTCCATACTTTTTCTTTCCTTACCGTGTCCATCTTTAGATGAAATATACCCTTGGGATCTCTAATTTTCTTGAAGAGATCTCTAGTCTTTCCCATTCTATTGTTTTCCTCTATTTTTTGTTGTTGTTGTTGTTTTTGCATTGATCATTTAGAAAGGCTTTCCTACCTCTACTTGCTATTCTTTGGAACTCTACATTCAGATGAATATACCTTTCCTTTTCTCCTTTTCCTTTTCCTTTCTCAGCTCTTTGTTAATCCTCCTAGACAACCATTTTGCTTTGTTGCATTTATTTTCTTTGGGATTGTTTTGGTCACTGCCTCCTTACAATGTTATGAACCTCTGTCTATAGTTCTTTAGGCACTCTCTCTATCAGATCTAATCCCTTGAATCTATTTTTCACTTTTGGTCTATAATCATAAGGGATTTAACTTAGGTCATACCTGAATGGTCTATTGGTTTTCCCTACTTTCTTCGATTTAAATATGAATTTGGTAATATGGAGTTCATGATCTGAGCCACACTCAGCTCCCAGTCTTGATTTTTCTGACTGTGTAGATTATAAAATTGATAGCCAATGAGAATTTGCTGTATGACTCAGGTAACTCCTAAAGGGTCTGTAACCACCTAGAGTGGTGGGATGAGGAGGGACATGGGAGGGAGGTTCAAGAAGGAGGGGATATATGTTTACTTATATCTGATTCATGTTGATATTTGGCAGAAAACAACAAAATCCCCTAAAGCAGTTATCCTTCAGTTGAATAAAAATAGGTAAAATCAGATTAAAAATATTAATTTACAGGGAGGAAAAAAACTTAAAAATGTGAGAAGAGATCTTGGAAACTAGAAATTCAGTGGTAATTATATATTTAAATTATCCATGAATTATTTATTTAAATGAAAGTTGTAAAACATACTTGAGAAAGTCTTCAAGGATATAGGGAAAAAGTCAGAAATGAAAAATAGTAGTGAAAATTTAAAATTAGAGAAATATATCAGGATGTCCAATATTCAGTTCATAGCAGTTCTAGGAAAAGAGATGAGACAAAGCACAGTGGGGAGAGTACCAAATAAATATTTCAAAATAAACTTGATGCCTTGGATAGTATGGTATTCTTTATTTAAAGTGTTCATTTATTACCCAATACAATAGCGTATTTTATAGAAAAAAAAAAAAAACATTGGTTACATCTGCATGTTGGAAATCAGAACTGGTTTAATAACAACACTAAGTTCTGAAAAGCAATGGATAAATGGTCTCAGAATTATTAATTAAATTTTTTTACAATTGAACCAAACTATAACAAGTGTGCTGGTTGTCTTAGATATTTTCAGAATCGAAAGTCCTTAAGAAATTCCCATCCCATTCATGCTTTCTTAAGAAACATCTTGAGATGTTCTAGCAAATTCAAATATAATCCAACAAAAGAGAAAGACATATCTAGGAAATGGGAAGACTGACACTACAGGCAAATAAAGACAATCTTCGGTAAGATGGTGATGGAAACCTAAGTTTCTATCGTGCATCAGCACAGAAAGAAAGTGTTATGGGTTAAAAGATGAAGATGATATTCCAGGCAACAATATACTAAAAAAGGAAAGCATAAGAATATATGAAGTATTGAGATATATTTTACACAGATTTTGAATAATCTTGGTATGCTGCTGCTGCTGCTAAGTCACTTCAGTCGTGTCCCAGTCTGTGCAACCCCATAGATGGCAGCCCACCAGGTTCCCCTGTCCCTGGGATTCCCCAGGCAAGAATAATGGAGTGGGTTGCCATTTCCTTTCCCAATGCATGAAAGTGAAAAATGAAAGTGAAGTCGCTCAGTCGTGTCCGATTCTTAGCGACCCCATGGACTGCTACCTACCAGGCTCCTCTGTCCATGGGATTTTCCAGGCAAGAGTACTGGAGTGGGGTGCCATTGCCTTCCCCAAATCTTGTTATAATTAGTTGCAAAAGTAAGCAAAGAAGAAAAATTTGAAATTGTTGCTGTCAAGAGGGGAAAATTAGGGCAAGAAAGAAAAATTAGTCTTTGCAAACAATATAATTCATTTGAATAATATTTACATAGTAATAAAAATGTAAAGCATGATTATTGATCTAGAAAATTTGTTGTATAACTATATTTAGAATATGATGAAACTGTTGGTGTATCCATATGTAATGTGGAGCAGGGAAGTGACAAAGACCAACATATTCACTACATTAATGGAAGTCAGTACGCCTAAAACTATCGAATGAAGAAGTGGTCAAATAAGGATCTTGTTAGAGATTTGTAGAGGCAAATACCAAAAGTAAAAGCTAACAGAGTTGGAAGTGATTGTCTTTTCAAGCAAGAAATGTGGCTTAAATTTTATAGATTTTTTGACTTTTTAACATGTCTATGTAAACTATTGAGAATAACTACATGAACAATAAGATGAAAAAGGGCCAAGAGAGTTTATGCTAACAAAACTATGGGTAAATTCATGTCATAAGAAGTTAGAATATTTCTACAAGACACTGGACAGCTGGGACAATGAGCAATATTCCTATTGCCATCATAAGCAGAATATTTTGACAGAGATACTCAAAACAGTGTCCTCCACACTGATACAACTAGGATCACTTAAAAACATTTCAGATATGTAAATATTTTCAGATTTTTTAGGTATAATTGGCAAATAAAATTGTAAGATATTTAAAGAAGAGTTTATTGTGATAATTTTATGTATGTATCTTGTTGTTCAGTAGCTAAGTTGTATTCTACTCTTTGAGACTTCATGGACTGCAGCATGCCAGTCTTCCCTGTCCTTCACTATCTCTCAGTTTGTTCAAACTCATGTCCACTGAGTTGGTGATGCCATTCAACAATCTCATCCTCTGTCAACTCCTTCTCCTCCTGCCCTCAATCTTTTCCAGGAGTCAACACTTCACATCAGGTGGCCAAAATACTGGAGTTTCAGCTTGAGCATCAGTCCTTCCAATAAATAGTCACGACTGATTTCCTTTAGGATTGACTCGTTGGATCTCTTTGCTGTCCATCAGACTCTCAAGAGTCTTCTCCAGCACAATTTGAAAGCATCAATTCTTCAGACCTCAGCCTTCTTTATGGTCCAACTTTCAGATCTATATATGACTAATGGAAAAACCATAGTTTTGACTGTATGAACTTTTGTCGGCAAAGTGTTGTCTCTGCTTTTTAAAATGCTGTCTAGGTTGGTCATAGCTTTTCTTTCAAAGAGGTAGCATCTTTTAATTCATGGCTGCAGTCACTTTACACAGTGATTTTGGAGCTCATGAAAATAGTCTGTTACTGGTTCCATGTTTTACCCATCTATTTGCCATGAAGTGAATGGACTGGGTGCCATGATGTTAGTTTTTTGCATGTTGAGATTTGAGCCAGCTTTTTTACTCTCCTCTTTCACCTTCATTGAGAGACTCTTAGTTTCTTTTTGTGTTCTGCTATCTGGGTGGCATCATTTGCATATCTGAAGTTATTGGTATTTCTCTTGGCAATATTAATTCCAGTTAATGATTCATTTAGTGTGGCATTCTGCATATTGCGATCTGCATATAAATTAAATAAGCAGGGGGACAGTATATGACCCTGATGTACTCCTTTCTCAATTTTGAACCAGTCCTTTGTTCCATGTCTGGTTCTAACTATTGCTTGTTGACCTGCATAAAGGTTTCTCGGGAGGCAGGTGAGGTGTTCTGGTATACTCATCTTTAAGAATTTCCCAGTTTGTAGTAATCCACACAGTGAAGGGCTTTAACATAGTCAATGAGGCATAAGTAGATATTTTTCTAGAATTCTCTTGCTTTTTCTTTGATCCAATGAATGTTGACAGCTTGACCCCTGGTTTCTCTACCTTTTCTAAATCCAACTTGTACATCTGGAAGTTCTTGGTTCATGTTAATATTGAAGCCTAGCTTGAAGGATTTTGAGCATTACCTTGCTAGTATTTGAAAGGAGTGCAACTGTGTGGTAGTTTGAACATTGTTTGGCATTGCCCTTCTTTGACATATGTACACATTGTGCGAATATTCCCACCACTTATTTAATTAACACTACGTCACACGTTTGTCTTTTTTAATGAATTCACAATAAGGGATAACATGATCTGTCTGGCTTATTTCACTTAGCATAATGCCCTTGAGGTCCACACATTTTGCAAATGGCAGAATTTTCTTCTTTATCATAGTTGAATAATATTCCATTATACATATATACCACATTTATCCATTCATCTGTTGACAGATACTTAGGATGTTTCTACACTTTGGTTGTTTTGAATGGTGCTGCAATAAATATGGGGGTACAGATTTCTCTCTGATATACTTTAAAACATTTTTTATATAAATCCAGAATTTTAAATGCTGGATCATATTGTAGCTCTATTTTCAATTTCTGGAGAAATCTCTATACCATTTTCTCTAGTGGCTGCATGAATTTGCATTCACGAAAACTGCCCAACTGTTCCCTTTTCTCCACATTTTTGTCAGCACTTTTAACCTCTTTTTGTTGATAGCCATTCTGACAGGTATGAAGTGACATCTATTGTGGTTTTGGTTTGAATTTCTTTGATCATTAGTAATGTTGGGCACCTTTGCATGTACCTGTTGTCTATCTTGATGCTACTCTAAATATAATTGTTTTATTAATTTCATCTTTGGAATATTCATTGTTAGAGTACAGAAATACAATTGACTTTTATATATTGATAATGTATCTTGCAAAGTAACTGAATTCATTTATTGCTACTAATAAATTATTAGTGTTTTGTTTTTAAGATGTTTCTCCATACAATATTATATCATCTATAGATAGAGATAGTTTTACTTCTTCCACACTGGAAAGTTTTTTCTTAATTGTTCTTTCTTGCCTAATTATCTTGTCTATAGACAATAGCACAACAGTAAATATATTTGGTGAAAATGAATACCCTGTCTTGTTCCTATATTGGGAGGAAAACTATTTTATTTTCTTTTTTACTATTAACTTTAAGTTATATTTAGATTACTTTGAATTTTTTAAAGTTTAATTAAGTTCCATTTGTTTATTTTGCTTTTATTTCCATTACTCTTGCAGACAGATGCGAAAAGATACTCCTGTAATTTATGTCAAAGATGTCCTGTCTATGCTTTCCTTTAGGAGTTATATAGCATTCAGTCATACATTTAGGTATTAAAAATTTGAATTTGTTTTTATATATGATATTAGAGAATGCATTAGTTTCATTCTTTAACAGGTAACTGTCCAGTATTCCCAGTGCCATTTATCGAAGAGACTGTCTTTTCTCCATTGTATATTCTTATATCTTTTGGCATAGATTAATTGACCATAAGTACATGGGTTTATTTCTGGGCTTTCTACACGCTGCATTTTTGCTACAGAAGAGAAACAAAAAGCATAGGAGGATGGGAAAGGTACATTCAACTGAATGCAAAGTTGCAAAGAATAGCATGGAGAGACAAGAAGGCCTTCTTCAATGAACAGTGCTTAAAACTAGAAGAAAACAATGGAAGGGTAAAGACTAGAGATCTCTTCAGGAAGATTGGAGATATCAAAGGAACATTTAACCCAAAGATGGCACAATAAAGGACAGAAAAGGTAGAGACTTAGTAGATGCTGAAGAGATCAAGAGGGGATGGAAAGAATACATGGAAGAACTGCACTGAAAAGATCTTAATGATTCAGATAACTACAATCGTGTGTTCAGTCACCCAGAGCCAGACATTTGGAGAGCGAAGTCAAGTGGGCCTTAGGAAGCACTGTTATTAATAAGGATAGTGGATGTGATAGAATTTCAGTAGAACTATTCAAAACTCTAAAGGATGATGCCATCAAGGTGCTGCATTCAATATGTCAGCAAATCTGGAAGACCCAGCAGTGACCACAGGACTGGAAAAGGTCAATCCTCATCCCAGTTCCCAATAATGTGCTTATCATCTGGCAATTAGAATCATCTTCCATGTTAGTCAGTGAAGTGAAAGTTGCTCAGTAATGTCTGACTATTTGTATCCCCATGGACTGTAGCCTGCCAGACTCTGAAGTCCATGAAATTCTCCAGACAAGAATACTGGAGTATGTTTCCATTCCCTTCTACAGGGGATCTTTCCAACCCATGGATCAAATCCAGGTATCCCACATTGCAGGTGGATTCTTTACCATCTGAGCCACCAGGCAGCTCATGAATACTGGAGTGGGTATCCTATCCATTCTCCAGGGGATCTTCCTGTCCCAGGAATCAAACTGAGATCGCCTTCATTGCAGGCAGATTCTTTACCAGCTAAGCTATCAGAGATATGCTAGTAAGGTCATGCTTAAAATCTTGCATGCTAAGCTTCAGCATTATGTGAACCAACAACTTCCAGATGTCCAAGCTAGGTTCAGAAAAGGAAGAGGAACCAGAGATCAAATTTCCAACATTCACTGGATCATAAAGAAGGCAAGGAAATTCCAGAAAAACAACTACCTCTGTTTCATCAATTATGCTAAAGCCTTTGACTGTGTGCATTGTAAAAAACTGTGACAAGTTCTTAAAGAGATGGGAATACCAGACCATCTTACCTGTCTCCTGAGAATCCTTCATGAGGGTCAAGAATCAACAGTTAGAACCCTGTATGTAACAACTGATTGGTTTAAGATCAAGAAAGGAGTACGACAGAGTTGTCTGCTGTCATGCTGTTTGTTTAACCTCTATGCTGAGCACCTCATGGAAAATGCCAGCTGGACGAGTTATAAGATAGAATAAAGACAGGCGGGAGAAACATCAACAACCTCAGATATGTGGATCATACCAAGTTAATGGCAGGAAGTGAAGAGGAACTAAAGAACCTCTTGATGAGGATGAAGGAGGAGAGTGAAAGAACTGACTTAAAAGTAAATATCTAGCCCTATTCCTTCATGGAACAAAGATGGGGAAAAGGTGAAAGTGTGACAGATTTCCTCTTCTTGGGCTCTAAAATCACTGAGGATTGTGACTGCAGCCATGAAATCAGAAAATGATTGCTTCTTGGTAGGAAAGCGATGAAAAACTTAGCTAGGGTGTTGAAAAGCAGAGACATTACTCTACCAACAAAGCTCTGTATATTCAAGGCTATGGTCTTCCCAGTAGTCATGTACAGTTGTGAGAGCTGGACCATAAAGAAGGCACAACACCAAAGAACTGATGCCTTCGAAGTGTGGTGCTGGAGAAGACTCCTAAAATTCCCTTGGACAGCAAGGAGACCACACCAGTCAATCTCAAGGAAAATCAACCCCAAATTCTCATTGGAAGGACTGATGCTGAAGCTCAAGTTCCAATATTTTGGTCATCTAATGTGAACAGCTGACTCATTGAAAAAGTCTCTGATGCTGGAAAAGATTGAGAGCAGAAAGAGAAGAAGGTGTCAGAGGATGAGATGGCTGGATGGCATTACTCTTGAAATGGACATGACCTTGGGCAAACTTCGGGAGTTGGTGGGGGACAGGGAGGCCTGGTGTACTGCAGTCCATGGGGTCACAGAGTCAGACATGACTGGGTGACCGAACAACAACGATTGACTGTAGATATATGGGTTTATTTCTGGGCTTTCTGTCATTCTATATTGGTATAAGTCTGTTTTTGTGCCATACTGTAGCTTTGTAGTAGAATCTGAATTCAGGGATCCTGATTCTTCCAGTTCTATTCTTTCTCAAATTAGCATTGACTTCTTGTGATTTATTGTGGTTGCATGCAAAATTTACATTTTTTTCTAGTTCTGTGAAAATAATGCCATAGTAATTTGATAGAGATTGCATTCAATCTGTAGATTGCTTTGGGTAGTATAGTTATTTTAATGGTATTTATTCTTCCAAACCAAGAACACAGTACATCTTTCAATCTGTTTGCATTGTCTTAATTTTCTTTC
Organism: Muntiacus reevesi; assembly: GCF_963930625.1. Lineage (NCBI taxonomy): Eukaryota > Metazoa > Chordata > Mammalia > Artiodactyla > Cervidae > Muntiacus > Muntiacus reevesi. The sequence continues at coordinate 57,404,462 of NC_089271.1, forward strand.
TTGAGCATCTTTTAAGTTTTCATAGCATAGTCCTTTTGCCTTCTTAGCTAGGTTTATTCTTCGGTATTTTATTCTTTCAGATGTACTGGTAAAAGGGACTCTTTGCTTAAATTCCTTTTCCAATATTTCATTGTTAAGGTATGCAATGCAACAGATTTCTGTATATTAATTTTGTATCTTACAATTTTACCAAACTCATTAATGAATGCTAGTAGTTTTTTTTTGTCAGCATCTTTATGTTTTCTACCTATAGTATCATGCCATTTGCAAATAGTGAGTTTTACTTCTTTATCAATTGGGATTATTTATATATATTTTTCATTCTCTGATTATTATGGCTAGGACTTCTAAAACTATGTTTAATAATGATGAAAAAAATGGGCATTCTTGTTCTGTTCCTGATTTTAGAGGAGATGTTTTCAACTTCTCACTATTGAGTATGATGTTAGCTATGGGTTTGTCATATATGACCTTTACTATTTTGAGGTAGGTTCCATCTATTCCTACTTTCTGGGTTTTTTTTCTTTATCATAAATGGATGGTGAATTTTATTCAAAGCTTTTTCTGCAACTATGTGATGATCATATGATTTTGTTATTCTATTTGTTAATGTAGTGCATCACATTGATCTGCAAAAATGGAAAAAAAATACTTGCATCCTTGGGATAAATTCCACTTGATCATGGTGTATGACATTTTAATGCATGTTAAATACATTTTGCTAGTATTATGTTGATGACTTTTGTGTCTATGTTCATCAGGGATATTGGCCTGTAGTTTTTTGAGGTATCTTTGTCTGGTTTTGGTATTAGAGTGATTGTGGTCTCATAAAATAAGTTTGGAATTGTTCTTTTCTCAACAATTTTTTTGGAATTGTTTCAGAAGGATATGTGCAAATTTTTTTTTTCTAAAGCTTAGTTAGAATTTAACTGTGAAGTCATTTGGTCTTGGACTTTTGTTTGTTAGATTTTAATCATAGTTTCAACTTCAATACTTGTGATTGTTCTGTTCATATTTTCTATTTTTTTTCTGGTTCAATCTTCAAAGATTGAACCTTTCTAAGAATTTGTCCATTTCTTCTAGGAGATCCGTTTTCTTTTTTTCTTTTTTTTTTTTTTAGTAATATAGTTGCTTGTAATAGTCTCTTATGACCCTTTATATTTCTGGGGTGTCATTTATAACAACTTCCTTTTATTTATAAATTTATTGATTTAGTTGGTCCCTATGCCTATTTCTTCTTCTTTTTTTTTTTCCTATGCCTATTTCTTATATGAGTTTGGCTAAAGAGTTATCAATTTAGTTTATCTTTTCTAAGAATAAGCTTTTAGTTTGATTGACCTTTTATATTGTTTTATGATTCTCTGTTTAATTTACTCCTGCTCTGATTTTTATCATTTATTACCTTATACTAGCTTTCAGTTTTGCTTATTCTTCTTTCTGTAGTTGCTTTAGATATAAGTTGAAGTTGCTTATTTGATACTTTTCTTGATTGCTGAGTTAGGCTTGTATGGCTATAAACTTCCCTCTTCAGTTCAGTTCAGTCACTCAGTAGTGTCCAACTCTTTGCAACCCCATGAACCACAGCACGCCAGGCCTCCCTGTCCATCATCATCTCCCGGAGTTCACCCAAACCTATGTCCATGGAGTCAGTGATGCCATCCAACCATCTCATCCTGTGTTGTCACCTTCTCCTCCTGCCCTCAATCTTTCCCAGCATCAGGGTCTTTTCCAATGAGTCAGCTCTTCTCATCAGGTGGCCAAAGTATTGGAGGTTCAGCATCAACATCAGTCCTTCCAATGAACACCCAGGACTGATCTCCTTTAGGATGGACTGGTTGGATCTCCTTGCAGTCCAAGGGACTCTCAAGAGTTTTCTACAACACCACAGCTCAAAAGCATCCATTTTTCTGCACTCAGCTTTCGTTATAGTTCAACGCTTACATCCATACATGACCACTGGAAAAACCATAGCCTTGACTAGACGGACCTTTGTTGGAAAAGCAATGCCTCTGCTTTTTAATATGCTGTCTAGGTTGGTCATAACTTTCCTTCCAAGGAATAAGCACCTTTTAATTTCATGACTGCAATCTGAAATTGGAGTGATTTTGGAGCCCCCCAAATATAAAGTCAGCCACTATTTCCATTGTTTATCCATCTATTTGCCATAAAGTGATGGCAAATCACTTCTGTATCCATAAGTCTGTTATCTATGTCTGAGTCTCTATTTCTGCCCTGCAAATAGGTTCATCTGTACCATTTTTGTGGTTTCCATATATGCATTAACATATGACATCTGTTTTTCTCTTTCTGACTTACTCTATTCTGTATAACTTCACTACCACTGACTCAAGTTTGCCTCTATGTCCTGGCTATTGTAAATAGTTCTGCAATGAACATTGGTGTGAATGTGTCTTTTTCAATTAGGGCTTTCTTAGGGTATATGCTCCCTTGTAGGATTGCTGGTCCATATAGCAGATTTGTTCCTAGTTTCTAAAAAAGCTCCATACTGTTCTCCGTAGTGGCTGTATCAACTTACATTCCTACCAACAGTACAAGGGGCTTCACTTTTCTTCACATCCTATCCAGTATTTATTGATTCTTCGATGATGGCCATTCTGACCAGTGTGAGGTGACACCTCATTGTGGTTTTGATTTGCATTTCTCTAATAATCAGAAAATCTGTATGCAGGTCAGGAAGCAACAGTTAGAATTGGATATGGAAAAACAGACTGGTTCCAAATCAGAAAAGGAGTACGTCAAGGCTTTATGTTGTCACATTGCTTATTTAACTTATATGCAGAGTACATCATGAGAAAGGCTGGGTTGGAGGAAGCACAAGCTGGAATCAAGACTGCTGGTAGAAATATCAATAACCTGACATATGCAGATGACACCACCCTTATGCCAGAAAGCAGGAAGAAACAAAGGGCCTTCTGATGAAAGTGAAAGAGGAGAGTGAAAAAGTTGGCTTAAAGCTCAACATTCAGAAAACTAGTATCATGGCACCTGGTCCCATCACTTCATGGCAAATAGATGGAGAAACAGTGGAAACAGTCACAGACTTTTATTGGGTTCCAAAATCACTGCAGATGGTGACTGCAGCCATGGAATTAAAAGATGCTTACTCCTTGGAAGAAAACTTATGACAGCCTAGACAGGATATTAAAAAGCAGAGACATTGCTTTGCCAACAAAGGTTCATCTAGTCAAACCTATGGTTTTCCAGTAGTCATGCATGGATGTGAGAGTAGGACTATAAAGAAAGCTGAGCTCTGAAGAATTGATGCTTTTGTACTGTGGTGTTGGAGAAGACTCTTAACGAGTCCCTTGAACTGCAAGGAGATCCAACCAGTCCATTGTAATGGAAATCAGTCCTGACTATTCATTGGAAGATCTGATGCTGAAGCTGAAACTCCGATAATTTGCCCACCTGATGTGAAGAGCTGACTCATTTGAAAAGACCCTGATGCTGGGAAAGATTGAAGGCAGGAGGAGAAGGGGACAACAAGAGGATGAGATGGTTGGATGGCATCACCAACTCAATGAACATGAGTTTGGATGAACTCCGGGGTTTGGCAATGGACAGGGAAGCCTGGCATGCTGCAGTCCATGGGGTCACAATGAGTCAGACATGACTGAGCTACTGAACTGAGCTGAATTGAGTAATGAGCAATACTGACCTTTTGTTTTTATGTGTTTGTTACCCATTTTCATGTCTTCTTTGGAGTAATGTCTGTTTAGATCTTCTGCACATGGTTTTTTGATTGGATTGTTTGTTTTTCTTATGTTGAGCTGTATGAGCTGGTTGTATACCTTGGAGATTAATCTTTTGTCCCTTACTTCATTTGCAATTATTTTCTGCAATTCTAAGCACTGCCTTTTCATCTTGTTTATGATTTCCTTTGCTGTGCAACAGCTTTTAAGTTTAATTAAGTCCTATTTACCTTTTTTGTTTTGTTTTTATTTCCATTCCTCTAGGAGTTTGTTCAGAGTGGATCTTGCTGTGATTTGTGTCAAAAAATATTCAGCTTATGTTTTTCTCTAAGAGTTTTGTAGTTTCTGGTCTCACATTTAGGTCTTTAATATAGACGTTTGACTTGTGGTTAGTATGAGGATTTGGCATAACAATCAGTATATACATGTATATACATTTTAAGTTGCTGATTTCTTAACTTCACATGTGTTTTAAAGACCTTGCATTTGTACTCTCCTCTCTCATAATTACTGGTTTTGATATTGTTTCTATATGTGAATTATTGCTTATCTTTACTGCGTGTTTGTCATCTCTTCTTAAACACTTCTGCTTCTGTTAGGTTCTATCTTTTTATGGTGCCCATCCTTGTATGAAATGTTCCCTAAAAGATGATGCTGTTAAAGTGCTGCACTCACTATGTCAGAAAATTTGGAAAACTCACTAGTGGCCACACAACTAGAAAAGGTTAGTTTTCATTCCAATCACAAAGAAGACAAATGCCAAAGAATATTCAATCTAGCATATAATTGCCTTCATTTCACATGCTAGCAAGGTTATACTTAAAGTCCATATAGTCAAGCCTATGGTCTTTACAACATTCATGTACAGATGTGAGAGATGGACCATAAAGAATGGACCAAAGAATTGATGCTTTAGAATTGTGATGTTAGAGAAGACTCTTGTGAGTCCTTTGGATTGCAAGGAGATCAAACTAGTCAATCCTAAATGAAATCAACCCTGAATATTCATTTGAAAGACTGATGCTGAAGCTGAAGCTCCAATACTTTGGCCGCCTGATGCCAAGAGCTGACTCATTGGAAAAGACCCTGATGCTGGAAAAGTTTGAAGCCAAAAGGAGAAGTGGGCAGCAGAGGATGAAATGGTTATATAGAATCCCCAAATCAATGGACATGAATTTGAGCAAGCTACAAGAGATAGTAAAGGATAGAGGAACCTGGCTTGTTGCACTCCATGGTGCCACAAAGAGCCAAATACCACTTTGTAACTGAACAGCTACCACAAAGCTGTGTGCTTGCCTTTACCAACGAGTTTTTCCATTTCATAATCTTCATGTTTCTTTTTGTGACCTTGACATTTTCGCCTAGAGAAGTGCCTTTAGTATTTGTCATAAAATTGTTTTTTGGTGGTACTGAATTTGTTTAGCTTTTGTTTTCTGTAAATTTTTTGTTTTTTTCCATTGAATCTGAATGAGATTCTTTGTAGGTAGAGTAGTTTTGGTTGTAAGTTTTTCCTTTCATAACTTTAAATATATTGTGAGACTCCCTTCAGGTTTGCAGAGTTTCTAATGATACACATATTGTGATTTTCTTGTGTTATTTGTTGCTTTTGCTTTGTTGTTTTTAATATTTTCTCTTTGTTTTTAACTTTTGTCATGTTGATTATTGTGTGTTTTAGCGAATTCCTACTTTGATTAATCCTGTATTGGATTCTGTGTGCTTCCTGGACTTGTTTTATTGTTTCTTTTCCCACACTAGAGTAGTTTTCATCCATTATGTCTTCAATATGTTCTCGGGTCCTTTTTCTCTTTCTGGGACTCCTAATTTGCAATGCTGGTGCATTTGACATTGTCCCAGAAGTTTCTTAAACTGTCCTCATTTATTTTCATTCTCTTTTCTTTATTCTGTCCTGCAGCAGTAATTTCCATCACTTTTTTGTTCCAACTCATTGCTCTTTTTTTCTGCATCAATTATTCTGCTCTTTATTCTTTCTAGTCTATTTTTCATTTCAGTTATTTTAGTCTTCAACTCTATTTGGTTGTTCTTTATATTTTCTAATTCTTGCTAAAATTTTCTTATAGCCTGTCTTTCTGTAAATGCATCTTTTTCCTGAGTTCTTAGATCACATTTACAATCATTACTCTAAAATCTTTCTCAGATAGATTGTCTTCCTCCACTTTTTCTTCTTCTGGATCATGTTCTTTGCTATCACATTTTGTTCAAATATCTATTGCATTTTTTAATGTAGTAGCTTATTTATATTTTTAACCTTGGAGAAGTGACTATGTATTGCAGTTGTTCACTCCCATCTTCTCACCTAATATCCAGGGACCATTTTGTACCAGGTTGGGTTCTGACATGTGTTTGCAGATTCAGATCTGTAGAATGAAAGATCATAGTTTTCTCCTTTATGGTGTCTGCCCCGTAATGTGTTAGGTTGCTCTAAAGATTTGTGCTAGCGTCCTGGTTGAAGGAGCTGGGGCCTGATCCCTGGTGTTTGGAGCTGTGTTTTGGTCTTTTGGTGGGCAGAGCCGTGTCAAGGAACATGTGTACAAGTTGTTTGTTCAGAAAAAAATTTTAGGTAGCTTGTCTGTTGATGGGTGGGGCTATGTTCTCACTGTTTTATTTATTTGGCCTGATGTGTCCCAGCATTGGAACCTAAAGTTTATGGCTTGGGGCCTGGTCAAGTTGCTTATGATGAAGCAATATATCTGCTAACAGGAAGAATTCACATAGATAAATACTCCTTGATATATCTGCCACCAGCTTTTATGACCCTGAGAGAGCTAGAGCTGCCCCTTGAGCCAACAGAAATTCCATCAAGACTATCAAGTAAGTCTGGCCAAGGCTCCTGTGAAGTCACTGCTTTTGCTCTGAGTCCTGGTATACATGAGACCTTTTGTGTACCCTCAAAGAATGCAGAACATGGCATCCGATCCCATCACTTCATGGCAAACAGATGAGGGAAAAATGGAAACAGTAGTAGATTTTATTTTCTTCGGCTTCAAAATCACTGCAGATGGTGACTACAACTGTGAAATTAAAAGACACTTGCTCTTTGGAAGTAAAACTGTGAAAAACCTATACAGCATATTAAAAAGCAGAGACATCACTTTGCTTACAAAGGTCAATATAGTCAAAGCTGTGGTTTTTCCAGTAGTCATGTGTGGATGTGAGAGTTGGAGTATGAAGAATGCTGAACACCGAAAAATTGATGCTTTCTAACTGTGGTGCTGAAGATGACTCTTGAGAGTCCATTGGACAGCAAGGAGATGAAACCAGTCATTCCTAAAAGAAATCAACCCTGAATATTCATTGGAAGGACTGATGCTGAAGCTGAAGTTCCAATACTTCAGCTACCTGATGAGAAGTGCCAACTCACTGGAAAAGACTCTGATGCTGGGAAAGGTTGAGAGCAGGAAAAGAGAGTGACAGAGAATGAGATGGTTAGATGACATCACAGACTCAATGGACATGAACTTGAGCAAACTCTGGGAGATAGTGAAAGACAGGGAAGACTGGCATGCTACAGTCCATGGGGTCACAAAAAGTCAGACACGACTTAGCAACTGAACAACAACAAAGAGTGGAGTCTCTGCTTTCCCCAGTCCTGTGGAGCACTTGTGATCAATCTTCAGTACCCTTCAAAACGTCATGATTTGGGGGTTCCTCCTCCTGATGCCAGACTCCTAGGTTGTGATGCTGGGCTCAGAGCAAAATTTCTGCAATATAATTATTCTCTAGCTTGATCATTGTCCACTCAACGTTATGGGACTTGACTATATTCCAAATGCACCTCTCCTAACATCTTTAGACTTAGAATATCTTTTTTGGTAAGTTCCAATATTTGTATAGATGGTTGTTCAGTAATTAGTTTTGATTTAGGTGTAGTCATATAAGGTGGTGAGCTCAAGGTCCTTATAGTCCACCATCTTGTTTCCCTTTCTTTGATCTACTTTTTTGTGTTGTTGTTTGACATTTGATTCACATGCTACACAAGTCACCCATTTGAAGCAGGTGGGTTAAAATATATTCACAGATATGTGCATATCTAAAAGAAATCAACCCTGAATATTCATTGGAAGGACTGATGCTGAAGCTGAAGTTCCAATACTTCATAAAACATTTTGGTCACTTAAAAAAAAAGAAAAAAAACTGGGAACATTTAGCTATAATCTATTTAGTACACTGCATGCACGCATAACACACACAACACAAACACATAGACACACACGAGCACAAATATGTTAGCAACCACTAAACTAAATAATTTCTGTATCTACAGCATCCTTATTCTGGATATTTTACATAAATGGAAGCACAATATGTTCTCTTTTGTTATTGGTTTCCTTCACTTAGGAGTTTTTTTTTTTTTTTTTAACTTTCATCTGTGGTGCAGCATGTATCAGTACTTTATTTCCTTTTCATGGATGTATAATAATAATAATATTCCATTGCATGCCTATGCTGCTTTCATTCATTGATAACTATTTATTTTTTCTACCTTTTGATGATTATTGATAATACACCCATGATCATTCACATATAATTGTTTATGTGAACATAATTTTTTAATATTTTGGAAGAATATACTTAGATGTAAAATTTCTAGACCATATATTAACTTTATGTTTGTTTGACAAACAATCAGATTGTGTTACAAAATGATTACATTATGTTTATTCCCACCAGCAATATATGAGATTTCTGATTTTTCCACTTCCTCACCAACACTTATTATTGCTATTTTTTTAATTATATCCATTCTATAACCATCCTAGGGGGTGTGATTTGGTATTATATTGTGATTTTGAGTTACATTTCGCTGATGACTGATGATATCAAATATCCTTTTATGTACTTGTTAAGCTGTCTGTATACATTACTTGGAGAAGTGTCTTTTCAGATTCTTTGCCAGTTTTTAAACAGATTGTCTTTTTATCAAGTTATAATAATTCCTTATATATTCTGAATCCAAGTCCTTTATAACACTTATGATTTGCAATTATTTTCTTCTATTCCATGGGTTGTCTTCTCACTTTGTTAATGGTGTCTTTTGAAGCACAAAATATTTATTTTAATGAAGTCCAATTTATTTGATTTTTCTTTTATTCATATGTTTTGTTTTGTTTCTTTTTTGTTAAAAGCATTCCTAGGTATGAAGGCTTTGAGATTTTGAAAAATTGAAGTATACTTAATTTACAATGATATCTTAAATTCAAGTGTATAGGAAAAGAAATTCAGTCTATATGTATGTACATTCTTTTTCAGATGTTTTTTGCATTTTAACTTATTAAAAATATTGAATATAATTTGCTGTGCTTAACAGTAGGTCCTTGTTTTTTCTACTTATTTTATATATAGTAGTGTATATATGTTAATTCCATCTTTCTAACTTATTTCTCCTTCAAAACCTCTTTGGAACCATAGTTTCCTTTCTATGGTTGTGAGTATATTTCATTTTTGTAAGTTTTGTAAGTTCCTTTGTATCACTTTTATAGATTACACATGTATGTGATATCATATGATATTTGTATTTGTCTGCCTTACTTCACTTAGTATGATAATCAGTAGGATCATCCATGCTACTGAAAATGACATTATTTCACATTATTTCATTCATTTTATGGATGAGCCATATATATATATATGTGGCTTCAGTCATTGCTGACTCCCTGCAACACTCTGGACTGTAGCCCACCAGGTTCTTCTGTCCATGGGATTCTCCAGGCAAGAATACTGGAGTGGATTGCCATGCCTTTCTCCAGGGGATCTTCCAGGAACCAATATCTCCTACATTGCAGATGGATATGTTACTGCTGAGCCACTGGGGAAAGAGTTTACATATATATATAAAGCTACAAATAATAAATGATGAAGCTGTGGAGAAAAAGGAATCATTTTATACTGCTGGTGAGAAAGTAAATGTTGTTCAGCTACTATGGGGAACAGTATGAAGATTGCTTTAAAACTCAAAATAGAGTTACTATATGATCCTGCAAGCCCTCTTCTCGGCATATATCCAGAGAAAATTATACTTCAAAAGGACACATAATGTTCAGTATTCATAGCAGCACTATTTACAGGAGTGACTTGGAAGCAGTCTAAATATACATCGATAGATGAATGGATAAAAATGATTTTATATAAATATATGTATGTATATAATACATGCATTATATTATATATACATATTCAGCTTTCCCAGCACATCTGATTGTAGCAACTGCCTTTTCTCCATTGTGTAGTTTTGCTTCTTTTGTTGTATATTAATTGAAGATAAATGCAAAAATTTTGGGGGGTAGTTTTTGTCCTGTTCCAATATCATAATCTTTTGATGACTGTAGTTTTGTAGTATAGTCTGAGGACAGTACAGTTGATTCCCCCATCTCCATTCTTCTTTCTCAAGATTGCTTTGTCTAATCGTGGTCTTTTGAATTTTCATACAAATTATGAATTTTTTTGTTCTAGATCTGTGAAAAATATCACTGGTAGTTTGATAGGAATTGCATTCAATCTGTAGATTGCTTTGAGTAGTATAGTCATTTTCACAATATTAATTCTTCCAACCCAGGAACATAGTATATCTCTCCACTTGTTTGTGCTAACTTTGGCTTCTTTCATAGGTGTCTTATAATTTTCTGCATACAAGTCTTTTGTCTCTTGAGGTAGACTTATTCCTAGGTTTTGTTGCAATGGTGAATGGGATTGTTTACTTAGTTTCTCTTTCTGACTTTTTATTTTCAGTGTATAAGACTGCAAAGGATTTTAAACTGATAAGAACAGATACTGGACTTGATCTTAGCCAAAAGACTGAGAAGCATGTATGGATTTTATATTCTGTGACTTTACTATATTCACTGATTTTTTGTTATTCAGTCACTCAATAGTGTCCAACTCTTTGTGACCCTATGTATTGCAGCACAGCAGACTTCCCTGTCCTTCACAGTCTCCTAGAGTTTGCTTAACCTCATGTCCATTGAATCAGTGATGCCATGCAACCATTTCATCCTCTGTCATCCCCTTGTCTTCCTGCCATCAATCTTTCCCAGCATCTGGGTTTCTTCCCATGAGTCAGCTCTTTGCAACAGCTAATGAAATTCACTGATTATCTCTAGTAATTTTCTGTGGCATCTTTAGGGTTTTCTGTGTATAATATCATGTCATCTGCAAACAGTGAGAATTTTGCTTCTTATTTTTTAACCTGGATTCCTTTTCTTTCTTCTTCTTCTCTGATTACCATGGCTAGGACCCACAAAAATACGTTGAATAATAGTGGGGAGAGTGAGCCCAATCTTTGTTCCGTTTCTGATCTTAGAGGAAGTGCTTTCAGTTTTTCACCATGGAGAATAACATTTGCTGTGTGTTTGTCATATATGGCCTTTATTATGTTGAGACAGTTTCCTTCTATGCCTATTTCTGGAGAGTTTTTTTTTTTTTATCATAAATATGTGTTGAATTTTGTCAAAAGTTTTCTCTATATCAGTTTACATGATCATATGATTTTTATCTTTCAATTATTAACATTGTGTATGACTGATTTGCATATATTGATTAATCCTTACATCTCTGGGATAAATCCCACTTTATTATGATGTATGATCCTTTTAATGTGTTGCTGGATTCTGTTTGCTAAAATTTTGTTGAGGATTTTTACATTTATGTTCTTCAGTGATATTGGCTTGTAATTTACTTTTTCATGGCATCTTATCTGATTTTCATATCAGGGGTTATGTGGCCACATATAATGTGTTTGGGAGCTTTTTTTCCCTGCAATTTTCTGGAAGAATTTGAGCAAGATAGATGTTAACTCTTTTCTGAACTTTTGGTACAATTTGCCTATTAAGCCATCTGGCACTGGGCTTCTGTTTTTGGAAGACTGACTTATTACGGTTTTGATTTCTGTGCTTGTGATTGATCTGCACATATTTTGTATTTCTTCCAGGTTCAGTTTTGGAAGATTATACTTTTCTAAGATTTTTCCATTTCTTTCAGGTTACCCATTTTGTTGGCATATAGTTCCTTATAGTAGTCTCTTATGATCATCTGTATTTCTGTGTTTTTTTGTTGTAACTTCTCCTTTTTTCATTTATAATTTTATTAACTTGGGTCTTCTCTCTATTTTTCTTGATTTGTCTGTCTAATGGTCTTTAGAGACTAGGAAAAACCTACTAGCACCATGTTCCCTCTACCCATGCCTGCTGACTCCCCTCCATACCTTGGGCTGCCAGGGTCCCCTTGATCCAAGCAGCTGCACCACCTCCATGCCTGGTCTTCACTGGAGCAGACCCAAGTTCTCCAGGGAAGTCTCAGGAGCAAACTCCTGTGGATGACCCACATACAGAGGTAGAGATAAAAACCACAATTGATATCCAGGGGCAAAGTGTCTAAGAAAGAGGATCTAAAACTTTTTTGTTAGCTATGCAAGCTGCAGACTAAATCCACACAATCAACTAGGTAGAGTCGGTGTTTATGGAACATATAAAAGGATAATGAGTATTCACATAAAAGAAAAACCCCTAATTCTGGCAACCTTCAAAGCAAGCACATGCAGGAGTAGGCCTGGATTCGAATCTGAGCTGCCCCCATAGCCGATCCAGAGAGCAGTCCAGTATTGGAGGACCTCCTTGGGAGATGGAGGTAATGCTACCACTCATATATATTGTTTCCTTTTCTCCCACTTTCCCCTTATTTTTTGTTTCCTTTTTCATATTGTTGTCATGTTCCTTTTTTATTATTCCTTTAATTTTTATTTTTTACCTACTCTTCCAGTTTTTAAAATGTCTTATTTTTTTTTTTTAAATAATTTCATTTTTTTTTCTATTTTTAGAGTCTTAGGCGCCCCATTATTTTTTGCTCCTGTTTTTGTCTTTTCTCTTTTATCTATCTTTCTTTCTCTTGGAAAGTGTGCAAGTTTCTTTGGGTAATCTTAGCTATTGAGTGTTGCTTTTATCATTAGACTTGGGATTTTTTCTTCTGTCCTGTGAGGTCTGTGAAGTCTTGGTGCTACAGTAAGGTGTCTTGTCTGAAACCACAAGATAGGAGACCCGAGTAGGACTTTGGACCACAAGAGGAATCTCGACCTCATGGAGCATTAACTGATGAGAGCTCTCCCAAAGGCATCCATCTCAATATTAACACCAAGCCCCTCCCAAAGGCCAGAAAGCTCCAGTACTGGATGCCTCATGACAAACCTCTTACAAAACAGAAACACAGTCCTGCCCATTGGCAAAACCCTACCCAAAGCCATATAAAGCCCATAGACACTCCAAAACAGACTACTTGTTCTTGTCACTGCCCTTCAGAGAGACAAGATCCAGCGCCATCCACCAGAGCACAGACAAGTCCTCCAAGTCAGGAAACCTTCACAAGCCACTGGTCCAAACTGACTCCCAGTGGCATATTTCATAACTAAGAGGAACTATGACTCTCCAGCCTGCAGAAAGGAGATCCCAAACACAGTAAATTAAACAAAGTGAAGATACAGAGAAACATGCTGCAGGTGAAGGAACATGGTAAAAACCGACAAAATCAAAAAATTGAAGAGGAAATAAGCAGAATACCTGAAAAAGAACTCAGAATAATGATTGTAGAGATAAGTCAAAATCTTGGGGGGAAAATGGAGGTATAGATAAAGTAACAGGAAGTATGGATCAGGAATACACAAGAAATGTTTAACAAAAGCATAGAATAGTTAAATAATAGGCAATCAGCAATGAACAGCACAATAACTGAGATTAAAAATATGCTAGAGGTCAACAGTAGCATACTAATCAAAGCAAAATAATAGATAAGTGAGCTGAAAGATAGAATATGGAAATAACTGAAGTAGAGCAGAATAAAGAATAAAGAAAAATGAGGACAGTCTCAGAGACCTCTGGGATAACATTAAGGATAACAACATTAGAATTATAGGGGTCCCAGAAGTAGAGGACAAAAAGAAAGTGTATGCAAATATATCTGAGATTATACTTGAAAACTTCCCTAACTAGGGAAAGGAAATAACCGTGCAAATCTAGTAAGCCCAGAGTCTCCCATAGGAAAAGCACGAGACACATATTAATCAAATTAATGAAAATTAAACACAAAGAATAAATATTAAAAGCAGCAAGGAGACAGCCCCTTCAATAAATGGTGCTACATGTAAAAGAATGAAATTAGAACACTTCCTAGCCATACACAAAGATAAACTCAAAATGGATTAAAGATCTAAATTTAAGACCAGAAACTATAAAACTCCAAGAGGAAAACATAGGCAGAACACTAGATGACATAAAGCAAGATCCTCTATGACTCACCTTCTAGAGTAATGGAAATTAAAAAAAAAAGAAAAAGTAAACAAGTGGAACCTGATTAAAGTTAAAAGCTTTTGCACAGCAGAGGAAACTATAAGCAAGGTGAAAAGACAACCCTCAGAATGGGAGACAATAATAGCCAATGAAATAAATGACAAAGGATTAATTTCTATAATAAACAAGCAGCTCATACAACTCAATACCAGAAAAGCAAACAGTCCAATCAAAAAGTGGGAAAAAGACCTAAACAGATATTTCTCCAAAGAAGACATGCAGATGACTAACAAACACATGAAAAGATGCTCAACATCACTCATTATTAGGGAAATGCAAATCAAAATTACAATGAGATACCACCTCATACAGGACAGAATGGCCATAATTAAAAGGTCTACAAACAATAAATGCTGGAGAGGGTGTGGAGAAAAGGTAATGCTTTTGCACTGTTGGTGGGAATGTAAATTGATACAGCCACTATAAGGCGGTGTGGAGATTCCTTAAAATACTAGGAATAAAAGCACCATATGACCCAGTAATCCCACTCCTAGGCATATAGCCTGAGGAAACCAAAATTGAAAGAGACACATGTATCCCATTGTTCATTACAGCACTATTTACAATAGCTAGAACATGGAAGCAACCTAGATATCCACTGGCAGATGAATGGATAAAGAAGTTGTGGTACATATACACAATGGAATATTACTCAACCATTAAAAGGAATGCATTTGAGTCAGTTCTAATGAAGTGGATGAACCTAGAGCCTATTATACAGAGGGAAATAATCAGAAAAAGAAAGATAAATATCCTTTACTAATGCATATATATGTAATCTAGAAAAATGGTACTGAAGAATTGACTTACAGCCCAGCAATGGAGAAACAGACATAAAGAATAGACTTATGGACATGGGGAGAGGGGAGGAGATGGTGAGATGTATGGAGAGAGTAACATGGAAACTTACATTACCATATATAAAATTGATAGCCATCGGGGATTTGCCATATGTCTCAGGAAACTCAAACAGGGGCTCTGTATCAGCCTAGAGGGGTGGGATGGGGAGGGAGATGGGAGGGATATTTAAAAAGGAGGGGATATATGCATACCTATGGGTGATTCATGTTGAGGTTTGACAGAAAGCAACAAAATTCTATAAAGCAATTATCCTTCAATTTAAAAATAAAGATTTTTTTTTAAAGCAAGGAAAAGCAAAAAATAACATACTAGGAGACTCCCCATAAGGCTAACAGATGATGTTTCAACAGAAACATTGCAGCTCAGAGGGAGTGGCAAGATACATTTAAAATGATGAAAGTAAAAAACCTACAACCAAATTACTCTAACCAGCAAGGACTTTGCTCAGATTCAAAGGAGAAATCAAATGCTTTACAGACAAGCAAAATTTAAGAGAAATCAGCACCACCAAACCAGATTTAAAACAAATGCTAAAGGAATTTCTCTGGACAGGAAATATAAGAGAAACAAAAGCAAAACAATAAAGTAAATGGTAAAAGGATTATACATATCAATAATTACTTAAATATAAATGGATTAAATGCTCTAACCAAAAGACATAGATTGACTGAATGGATATAAAAAAAAATGAGACCCACCTCAAACCTAGGGACACACAACACTGAAAGTGCGGGCTGGAAAAATATATTCCATGAAAATGGAAATCAAAGGAAAGTAGGGAGTAGTAATATTGATATCAGATAAAATAGACATTAAAATAAAGGTTGTCACAACAGAGAAGGATGGACACTACATGATGATCAAGAATTCAATCCATGAAGACTATATAATTATAAATATATATGTATCCAACATAGGGGCACCTCAATGCATAAGGCAAATCCTGACAACTATTAAAGGGAGATTTGACAGTAACACAGTAAGAGTGGGGGACTTTAATACCCCACTCACACCAATGGATAGAGCATCCAGACAGAAAATTAGTAATGAAACGCAAGCCTTTAAATGATCAATTGGACCAGTTGGACCTAATTGATATCTACAAGGCATTTAATCAAAAACAATAGATTTAACTTTTTTTTCCCTCAAGCACACATGGAAATTTCTCCAGGATAGAAAACATCTTGGGCCACAAATCCAGACTTGGTAAGTTTAAATTTTAAAAAATTGAAATCATTTCAAGCATCTTTTCTAACTACAGTGCTATAATATTAGACATAAATTACAGGGGAAAAGCAACAAAAAGCACAAACACGTGGAGGCTAAACAGTATGCTTCTGAACAACCAACAGGTCACTGAAGAAACAAAAAGGAAAATCAAAGTATACCTCAAAACAATTGACCATGAGAGCATGACAACTCAGAATTTATCAGTTCAGTTCAGTCGCTCAGTCATGTCTGACTCTTTGCGACCCCATGAACCACAGCACGCCAGGCCTCCCTGTCTATCACCAACTCCTGGAGTCCATCCAAAACCATGTACATTGAGTCGGTGATGCCACCCAACCATCTTATCCTCTGACGTCTCCTTCTCCTCCTGCCCTCAATCTTTCCCAGCATCAGAGCCTTTTCAAATGAGTCAACTCTTTGCATCAGGTGGCCAAAGTATTGGAGTTTCAGCTTCAACATCAGTTCTTCCAATGAACACCCAGGACTGATCTCCTTTAGGATGGACTGGCTGGATCTCCTTGCAGTCCAAGGAACCCTCAAGAGTCTTCTCTCAGAACTTATAGGATGCACTAAAAGCAGTCTTAAGAGGAATTTGATAGCAATGCAAGCCTACCTCAAGAATCAAGAAAAACATTGAATATCCTAACCTTATACCTAAAGCAACTAGAAAAAGAAGACCCAAAACTCCAAAGTTTGTAGAAGAAAAGAAATAATAAAAATCAGAGCAGAAGTAAATGAAAACTAGAGACAATAGCAAAGATCAATAAAACTAAAAACTGGCTCTTTGAGAACATTAAAAAATGGGCAAACCATTAACTTTGGTGTTTTTGATAGAATTGTTCACATCATTTTATTTCGAATGGCTCATTGCAAGTCTGCAGAATTACAATTTATTTTTAATGCTGATCTTGTAACCTATAATTTTGCTGAAGCCATTTATTAGTTTTTCATTTTGGTTTACACTTTTCTACCACAGAATTTTTATTTGAAAATTTTAATTTCTTCCCTTCTACTATATTTTTGAGATGTTATCATTATATCTTACTTCAATTCTTTACACATGGTTTTCTATAGCTCATTAAATATATTTATTAGAGCTACTTTGAAGTCTTTGTATTGTTTGCCATAAAATATTTTCTGTTGCCTACTTTTTCCTTTGTTTATGAGACACTCTAATCTTATTCTTTCCTATGTCAATTTTGTTGTTGTTTATACTTGAGTGTTTTAGATAGTATATGTAACCAGTTCTGTATACTGATACCACACCCCCATAACCCAGTCAAATTGTTGGTTTTGTTTATTTGTTTATTGACTAATTTGAATTAATCTTGCATATACTATTTCTCCTGGAGCATATTGCCTCTGATATCTCTGCTCAGAATTTCCCCTCTTTAAAATTTTTTAGCTGGTTACATAGGTTTTGTCTCTATACCAGACTAAAGTACTTATTGGTCAAAGTTACCAATGCAGCCTAAGCTACCTTGTCAGTTGAATTTCTATCCTTTACTATTTTATATGTGTGTGTGTTGCCTGGAGGATTCTATCACAGTTCAGAGAATTTACTTTTTTGTTCCAAATTCAGCCATGAAACTGTAGTTTGGAAGTTTGCTCCCTTATTGTCCCAGAGGGGACACAGGTACAGCCTTGGGTTGTACACAAATTTCCAGACTGTCAGGGATGAGTGTAATAGTATTTTTAGATCTGACTTTCTAGGAGTAACTCTTGAGTCAGGTTTATTATTCTGACTCTTGTGTCAGAATCTTATTGTTCATTCATTCAGTGTTTAATTATAGGCTGTATTTAAACCCCTATAAAGCTTTTTCACTGTCTTAATGGGTCTGTGTGTGGCTGGGGAATGCTTTCAAGTGGGCATCCTGTCGCTTTCTGATTGCTCCTGTGTGGGTACAGCTTAGAGGACAAACACAACCATTCAATAGCCAGAGTTAATTGTGCTTCCATCAGAATTTTCCTTATTCGTCTCTTTCTTTGATTTTCAATATTAAACTTCTGATTACCCTGCTCTTTTTTCTTTTAATCAGGGAGCTACCAGCCTCCACTTAATTGCTTTTCACCAAGATCGCCATTGTTTTTGAATATATTCATAGGCTTGGAGTTCTCTCCTCTCTGCTTTAAATAAAGTCTCAGGCAGAGCTGGTAAACCCATTGTTTTTATGAGTTGCCTTTACCCCTGGGCAAAAATTCTATGCTGCTATTCCATGGCTGGGGGTGGACACCCATATTTCCTAGAGTGAAATCTCTGACCTTTAAATAGCCATTTATATGAGAAGGGATGGTAACCCTGTCTCTCTCTGTATGGCACCTTCATTCTATGGGCAAAGTGGGGAAAGAAGGATGATCAGGGCCCCAGTAGTCTCTACCTGGGATAGATCTCCTATCTTATGAGTGAAGAATGTGTGGGGAAAGAGACACTGAATCCTGCCATATCTGTTTGAAACAGTGCTTCAGTGACTTAGGTCAGAGGTCTGAGAAATGCCACTGATAAACTACCCCTGCCATGGTAGAACTATAGCCTCGATCTGGGAACTAGAAAGAGAAGAAACTCCCACCCTCTTGGTAGTACATGACTAGCATAGAGTATGTAGGTTAAGGCCTCTGTAAAATGGAGGTAGAGAATTAAACTAGGGGGTAAGAGACAGTCATGGTTCAAATACCAGACTCTCATTCTTATCAAAATCTTGTAGATTTCTGTGAATAAAAGTTTCTCTACTTTGCTGTACATTCTTAGAACTGTTTTCAGAGACTTCTATTTATCAATTTAAAAAATCATTTTCACCAGTTAAATTGTTGTTTTGCTGAAAATGTCCACCAAACTCTTTACTTTATCATTCTAGAAGTCCTCACAAACAATATACGATCATACTTCTTAAAAATTATAGAAAGTTTATTTAATGAATATGCTTTTCTAACTCAACATGTTTGTCACTGTGCTTTATTCACATTGCACATAACTAGTACATTCATTTTCACAGTTGTTTGTGTGAACATTAAAAAAAAATTAGCTTTGTGCAATATTATAATGTAGAGGCAAAACACTAGCACGTTGTGCTTGGCTTTTCAGGATGGCTTTACCACCATTACACTAAAATGGACACTCTACAAAATATATTGTAAACGGCAGCTCTTGCAGATTTACAGGACTTAAATATGCTCAGCTAACATTCTAAAGTATTAAAAGTACAGAGGGAAAAATCTAGCATTTAGAGCAATACTATGAGATCTCCGATGATGTTCTGACTGTTGCCTTTTGCTCTTTAGTGCAACTTTCTGTGTTGTAATGACTGTATCGCTTTGTATTTCATGTTTTTTACACTCATGACTTCAGAGTTAATTACTTGTACACCAAGTATTGCAATCACCTTTCTCTTCTTGTACATGCAATGTAACAACATACAGTTTTGGTGCTTAACAATATTCTTTTTTTCTTTAATAAAAGGTATTTATTGAGTTAAAAAAAATTATCTAGCAGTATTATCTGACTTTAAAATTTTCCCAGTTGACTGTGTACAAGATGGTATTCCTTTGTAATTTTGGTTTAATGGACAGGTTTATTTTTGGTCTTATGGCCACATGGACAAAATAACTTCTGGAGAAGTTGAGAACGAGAGTAAGGAATTTACTACATAATTTCTAATTTTCAATGCCACATGAGCTGGTTTCCACATCACAATATTCTCCCTATCTCTAAAATGTCTACACTCTACTACCACTACTTCAGAAAACCATCCCCATGAGGGCTTGACATTGCATACCTCTTTCCTTCTTTTGGAAAGTGTCATAATAGTGCTTCCTCTCTGCTTCCTGACTATCTCCAGTAGGAGCGAGCACTCTGAAAAGTGGTCAGACACCATATTAGACTGGGTTTTCCAGTACATCCCAGCATTTCTGTAGCCCTTTATCCAGCTGACACTGCTGTTTATTGATATTTGATGTATTAATTTCTAATTTTAATATTTCAGCTTATAAAAACTTAAGTGCACATATCAATCTTAAGAAGCTAAAATCTTTATATAAATTAATTTTGAATATGTCCCCCACAATATATTAACGTTTAAATGTGCATCACATCCTTCAAGTTAAACCAACAGCAGCAAGTACCATCAAGGTAGTTCTAAACCATGAAAGTAAATGTCTTCTATGGACTGTCTCATATAAGGTTTTCCTCTAATCTCAATATATGCTGTATTTATGTCTTATTTTTCAAGCACTGCTTTTACTTTTAATATTTCAAACAGCAAGTCTCCAAATTGAGTACACATTTGAATTACTTAAAGAACTTTTTAAAATGCAAATATCCAGGACCCGTTTCAAAAGATTCAGATTCAGTAGATCTGAAGGAGCTGGGAATCTGCATTTTAACAAGCACTCTGGGGTATTATGTCCATTCACATTTCAGAAACATAGCTCTTAAGGAAGAAATTCACAATACAAAAAACAAACATACAAACAAACAAACAAAAAATTTCCAACACAGTTGAGATTCTTGTATATTGGCTATAAGGCACCACTAGCAATTTCAAATTTTATGCAAGGCATTGCTGAGTCCAGTCATGGTTACTAAACTAGTCTTCTCTCACTATGCCCACTGCTACTCAGCCTCTAATCTCGAACACTTACTGTAAGCTTTTTTCTCCAAGTTTCCCAGGTAGCAGAAACTCAAAGATACAGAGTTTTCTCCTCATTTATATCATATAAATAAATTACAGTATGAAAGTATTTATTCCAGAAATTTCAACTGACAGTAATATTTTTGGCTGCATGAGAGTCGACTTAACTAGTTTGAAAATCTTCCTTTAATGTTTTATTTTTTAAATTTATTTATTTTAATTGGAGGCTAATTACTTTACAATACTGTGGTGGTTTTTGCCATACACCAACATGAATCAGCCATGGATATAAATGTGTCTCGCCATCTTGAAACCCCTTCCCACTTCCCTCCTCATTCTATTCCTCTGGGTAGTCCTACAGCACTAGATTTTGGGTGCCCTGCTTCATGCATCAAACTTGCACTGGTCATCTATTTTACATATGGTGATATACATGTTTCAATGCTACTCTCTCACCTTGTCTCACCCTCTCCTTCTCCCACTAAGTCCAAAAGTCTGTTATTTACATCGGTGTCTCTTTTGCTGTCTTGCATATAGAGTCATCATTACCGTCTTTCTAAATTCCATATATATGCGTTAATATACTGTATTGGTGTTTCTCTTTCTGCCTCTGTATAATAGACTCCAGTTTCATCCACCTCATTAGAACCGACTCAAATGTGTTCTTTTTTATAGTTGAATAATATTCCATTGAGTATATGTGCTGCAACTTCCTTATCCATTCATCTGTCAATGAACATCTAAGTTTCTTCTATGTCCCAGGTGTTGTAAACAGTGTTGCAATGAACATTGGGGTAAACGTGTCTCTTACAATTCTGGTTTCCTCGGTGTGTATGTCCAGAAGTAAGATTTCTGGATCATATGTCAGTTCTATTTCTATTTAAGGAATCTCCACACTTTTCTCCATAGTCTCTGTACTAGTTTGCATTCCCACCAACAGTGGAGGGGTGTTCCCTTTCCTCCACATGCTCTCCAGCATTTATTATTTGTAGACTTTTTGATGGCAGCCATTCTAATTGGCGTGAGATGGTACCTCATTGTGGTTTTGATTTCCATTTCTCTGATAATGAGCGATGTTGAGCATCTTTTCATGTGTTTGTTAGCCATCTGTATGTCTTTTTTGGAAAAGTGTCTGTTTAGTTCTTTGGCCCATTTTCTGATTGGGTTGTTTGTTTTTCTGGTATTGAGCTGCATGAGCTGCTTGTATATTTTGGGAATTAATTCTTTATCTGTTGCTTCATTTGCTATTATTTTGTCCCATTCTGAAGGCTGCCTTCTCACCTTGCATATAGCTTTCTTTGTTGTTACTGACAGCTTTTGAACAGAGGTAAGCCAGAGCTACTTTCTGTCCACCTCTGGAAGGAAAACCTCTAAAACCCCAAGTTTCAGACTTCTTATTCCATACCTGTTTCACTCTGTTGACATGTTTCACTACACTAGTCACAGCCTCCACATAACTCTGGCACTCACAGCTTCCAACTAAAAAAAAAACAGCAGAATGGGAACAGAAAACAAGGAAGGACAAAAAACTATTTCTTTGAAGTTTGCTGATGCTTTTTTTAAACTTGGGCAATTTGGGTACTAACTCCTTTATTCCCTGGGTTAACCTAAGCTACGCTTAACTTGGCTGAGTTTCTGGTGGGGAAAAATTAGTGAAGAGGGAGATTTAAAAGGAATACATTTAATTATGTCCCATTTGTTTATTTTTGCTTTTATTTCCAATATTCTGAGAAGTGGGTCATAGAGGATCTTGCTGTGGTTTATGTCAGAGAAAGTTTTGCCTATGTTTTCCTCTAGAAGTTTTACAGTTTCTGGTCTTATAATTAGATCTTTAATAAATTTTGAGTTTATTTTTGTGTTTAGTGTTAGAAAGTGTTCTAGTTTAATTCTATTACAAGTGGTTGACCAGTTTTCCCAGCACCACGTGTTAAAGAGGTTGTCTTTTCTCCATTGTATATTCTTGCCTCCTTTGTCAAAGATAAGGTGTCCATAGATGTGTGAATTTATCTCTGGGCTTTCTATTTTGTTCCATGGATCTATATTTCTGTCTTTGTGCCAGCAACACACTGTCTTGACGACTGTGGCTTTGTAGTAGAACCTGAAGTCAGGCAAGTTGATTACTCCAGTTCCATTCTTCTTCCTCAAGATTACTTTGGCTATTCGAGGTTTTTCTATATTTACATAAAAATTGCAAAATTATTTGTTCTAGTTCTCTGAAAAATACCATTGGTAGCTTGATAGGGATTGCATTTAATCTGTAGATTGCTTTGATAGTATACTCATTTTCAAAGTATTAATTCTTCCAATCCATGAACACAGTATATTTCTCCATCTATTTGTGTCCTCTTTGATTTCTTTCACCAGTGTTTTACAGTTTTCTATATATAGGTCTTTTTTTTCTTTAGGTAGATATATTCCTAAGTATGCTATTTTCGTTGCAATGGTGAATGGAATTGTTTCCTTCATTTCTCTTTCTATTTTCTCATTGTTAATGTATAGGAATGTAAGGGATTTCTGTGTGTTAATTTTATATCCTGCAACTTTACTATATTCATTGATTAGGTCTAGTAATTTTCTGGTAGAGTCTTTAGGGTTTTTTATGTAGAGGATCATGTCATCTGCAAACAGTGAGAGTTTTACTTCTTTTCCAATCTCGATTCCTTTTATTTATTTTTCTGGTCTGATTGCTGTGGCCAAAACTTCCAAAACTATAGTTAATAGTAGTGGTGAGAGTGGGCACCCTTATCTTGTTCCTGACTTTAGGGGAAATGGTTTCAATCTTTCTGTTATTTATTTATTATTATTATTATTTCATTTATTTTTATTAGTTGGAGCCTAATTTCTTTACAATATTGTGGTGGTTTTTGCCATATATTGACATGAATCAGCCATGGATTTACATGTGTTCCCCATCCCGATCCCCCCTCCTGCCTCCCTCTCCATCCCATCCCTCTGGGTCTTCTCAGTGCACCAGCCCTGAGCACTTGTCTCATGCATCCAACCTGGGCTGGTGATCTGTTTCACCCTTGATAGTATACTTGTTTCAATGTTATTCTCTCAGAACATCCCACCCTTGCCTTTTCCCACAGAGTCTAAAAGTCTGTTCTATACATCTGTGTCTCTTTTTCTGTTTTGCACATAGGGTTAACATTATCATCTTTTTAAATTCCATATATATGTGTTAGTATTCTGTATTGGTGTTTATCTTTCTGGCTTACTCCACTCTGTATAATGGGCTCCAGTTTCATCCATCACATTAGAACTGTTTCAAACTAATTCTTTTTAATGACTGAGTAATATTCCATTGTGTATGTGTACCATAGTTTCCTTATCCATTCGTCTGCTGATGGGCATCTAGGTTGCTTCTATGTCCTGGCAATTATAAACAGTGCTGCGATAAACATTGGGGTGCACGTTTCTCTTTCAGATCTGGTTACCTTGGTGTGTATGCCCAGGAGTGGGATTTCTGGGTCATATGGTGTACACCTAAAGCAACTAGAGAAGGAAGAAATGAAGAACCCCAGGGTTAGTAGAATGAAATAAATCTTAAAAATTAGGGCATAAATAAATGCAAAAGAAACAAAAGAGACCATAGGAAAAATCAATTTTTCACCATTGAGGATAATGTTTGCTGAGGGTTTGTTATATACAGCTTTTATTATGTTGAGGTATGTTCCTCGTATTCCTGCTTTCTGGAGGGTTTTTTTTTTTTTTTAATCATAAATGAATGTTGAATTTTGTCAAAGGCTTTCTCTACATCTATTGAGATAATCATATGGTTTTTATTTTTCAATTTGTTAATGTGGTGTATTACGTGGATTGATTTGTGATACTGAAGAATACTTGCATCCCTAGGATAACGTCCACTTGGTCATGATGTATGATCTTTTTAATATGTTGTTGGATTCTGTTTGCTAGGATTTTGTTAAGGATTTTTACATCTATGTTTATCAGTGATATTGGCCTATAGTTTTCTTTTTCTTTTCTTTCTTCTTTTTTTTTTTTTTTTTGTGAAATCTTTGCCAGGCTTTGGTATTAAGGTGATGGTGGCCTTATAGAATGAGTTTGGAAGTTTACCTTCCTCTGCAATTTTCTGGAAGAGTTTGAATATGATAGGTGCTAATTCTTCTCTAAATTTTTGGTAGAATTCAACTGTGAAGCCGTCTGGTCCTGGGCTTTTGCTTGTTGGAAGATTTCTGATTACAGTTTCAATTTCCATGCTTAAAAGCTTCTGCACAACAAAGGAAACTATAAGCAAGGTGAAAAGAAAACCTTCAGAAAGGGAGAAAATAATAGCAAATGAAGCAACAGATAAATAATTAATCTCAAAAATATACAAGCAACTCTTGCTGCTCCCTTCCATAAAAATAAAAGAACCAATTAAAAAGTGAACCAAAGAACTAAACAGACATTTCTCCAAAGGCATACAGATGGCTAACAAACACCTGAAAAAATGCTCAACGTCACTCATTTTCAGAGAAATGCAAATCAAAACCACAATGAAGTACCATTTCCCGCCAGTCAGAATGGCTGCTATCCAAAAGTCTACAAGCAATAAATGCTGGAGAGGGTGTGGAGAAAAGGGAACCCTCTTACACTGTTGGTGGGAATTCAAACATACAGCGACTATGGAGAACAGTGTGGAGATTCCTTAAAAAAAAAAACTGGAAATAGAACTGCCATATGACCCGGCAATCCTGCAGCTGGGCATACACACTGAGGAAACCAAAATTGAAAGAGACACGTTTAACCCAATGTTCATCGCATCACTGTTTATAATATCCAGGACCTGGAAATAACCTAGATGTCCATCAGCAGATTAATGAATAAGAAAGTAGTTGTACATATACACAATGGAATATTACTCAGCCATTAAAAAGAATACATTTGAATCAGTTTTTTTTTTCCATTTATTTTTATTAGTTGGAGGCTATTTACTTTACAGTATTGTAGTGGTTTTTGCCATACATTGACATGAATCAGTCATGGATTTACATGTATTCCCCATCCCGATACCCCCTCCCACCTCCCTCTCCACCCGATCCCTCTGGGTCTTCCCAGTGCACCAGCCCCGAGCACTTGTCTCATGCATCCGACCTGGGCTGGTGATCTGTTTCACCCTTTATAACCAGTTCTAATGAGGTGGATGTAACTGGAGCCTATTATACAGGATGAAGTAAGCCAGAAACAAAAACACCAATACAGTATACTAATGTATATATATATATATGAAATTTAGAAAGATGGTAATGATAACCCTGAATGTGAGACAGCAAAAGAGACACAGATTTACTGAACGGTCGTTTGGGCTCTGTGGGAGAGGGTGAGGGTGAGATGATATGGGAGAATGGCATTGAAACATGTAAATTATCATATGTGAAACGAATCGCCAGTCCAGGTTCAATGCCTGATACAGGATGTTCGGGGCTGGTGCACTGGGATGACCCAGAGGGATGGGATGGGGAGGGAGATGGGAGGTGGGTTCAGGATGGGGAACACATGTACACCCATGGAGGATTCAAGTCAATGTATGGCAAAACCAATACAATGCTGTAAAGTAACATAAATAAATTAATTAAAAAAACAAATAAAATGGATACATTGAATTTTCTGTACCTGGAGAAATTGGATGTTAAGAAAAGATAAATCACAGTTTGGAGGTATTCTCATACTGTTGCTTCAGAACTTGGGGGCAAGAAGTGAGATTTTAGCTCATTCATGGAAATTCAGCTGATGCTATATCCATTCCAAACTGTGTATCACTACCAGCTTTCTTATTCCAAGTGATGATGGGGTCATTCCCTCTGATACCACTCAATGATAGCTCTGATAGAGTGGAAAGTTATTCTTTGTGTTTAGGTGATAAAATCTGTATTTCTTATGGCTTTCTAAAGTCTTCCTCTGAGAATACACTGAAAATATCTGTCCCTTCTGCCTTTTGATAGCCTTTCAGATGCTTGCTGTCTAAGACTCAGTTCTCTTAATTCTTCTCAAAAACAAATAATCCCATAAACTTCAACTGTTCATCATTAGATTTTCCAAACTACTCCTGAATGTATCCCCTCAGACTTCAAATGATGAAGCCCCATTGTAGCTATATTAAGATTAAGAAAGCAATTAAATTTAAAGTGTGGGGCCTTGAAAAACTAGGGCTAATATCCTTTCAAGAGGTTTCTCTCTCTCTCTCTCCCTATCCCTCTCCCTCCCTCCATTCCCCCTCTTTCACTCTCTCTCCCTGTGTGTACACAGTAAGGAATGTATGACCATTTACAATCTGGGAAGACAGGTCTCATCAGAAATCAAATTGAATATGGACCCTGATCGTGGACTTCTAGCTCCCAGAACTGTGCAAAAATAAATTTATGGTGTTTCAGCCATTCAGTGTGTGGTATTTTGTTATGGCAGACTAAGCAGACAAATATACCTTACCAGACTTCTCTCACTGCCATTTGGACAGGACTCAGCTTGTTTGTGTCCCTTTTCTTGTGTGAGGTCAAAAGCTATTACCCTGATACGAACCTGATCAGTAGAAAATAGATCCAAATTAGCAATATTTGTAATTAACTGCCTTTGATATTTTGTTTTTACTTGATTCACAGTCATCTCTCTTTACACAATCCAGTCTGCCCTGTAAGCCTCTCAGAGTGACCCCACCCTGACCCAAGAGCACTGATTCCTAAAACAGTTAGGCTTCCCCCCTTTCTGCTCTGCTACTATATTAATTTATTCAATAAAAATTTACTATACTGTATATTTTTGAGTTCATTTATTAAGAACAGTTTTATATTCACAGCAACAATGATATGAAAGTGTATAGATTTCTCATATATACCCTTCTTCCCCAACACACAAAGCATCCTTCATTACCAGCAGATGTACCAGAGTGGTATAATTTTTTTACAATTGATAAACTTCCATTGACACATCCTAATCACTGAATATTCATAGTTTACACTAGGGTTTACTCTCGTTGTTTTACTTCTATGGGTTTGGACAAATCTATAATGCCATAATAAAAAAACAGTGTATTAAAAAGCAGAGACACAACTTTGCTTACAAAGGTCTGTACAGTCAAAGCTATGGTTTTTCCAGTGGTCGTGTATGGATGTGAGAGTTAGACAATAAAGAAGATTGAGTGCCGAAGAACTGATGCTTTCAAACTGTGGTGCTGGAGAAAACTACTGAGAGTCCCTTGAACAGCAAGGGGATCAAACCAGTCAAACCTAAAGGAAATCAACCTTGAATATTTATTGGATGGACTGATGCTGAAGCTGCAATAATTTGGCCACCTGATGAGAAAAGCCAACTCACTGCAAAAGACTTTGATTCTGGGAAATATTGAGGGCAAGAGAAGTGGGTGACAGAGGATGAGATAGTTGGATAGCATCATCAACTCAATGGACATAAGTATAAGCAAACTTGGGCAGATAGTGAAGGACAGGGATGCCTGGCATGCTGCAGTCTGTGGGGTCATAAAGAGTTGGACACGATTGAGAAACTGAACAAAAACCTAATGACATATATCTATCATTACAGTACTTCATAGTATTACAGCTGCAGCAAAAGTCCTCTATGCATCACCTACTCACCCCTTCCCCCACCCTAATCTCTGGTAACCACTGATCTTTTTATTGACTTTGTTGTTTTGCCTTTTCCAGAATGTCATACATTGGAATCATGCAGTATGTAGCCTTCTAAGATTGGTTTCTTTCACCAATCAGTTTCATAAGCTTGGACCTTGTGAATTTAAAGTGCTGCCATGTCTTTTCATGGCTTAATATCTCATTTCTCTTTAAGTTTATTTATTTTTAATTAAATGATAATTGCTTTAGAATACTGTGCTGATTTCTGCCATACATCAACATGTATCAGTCATAAGCATACATATGTAATCTCATTTATTTTTAGTGCTGAATAATATTCCATTGCCTGAATGTATCTCAGTTTATACATCTGTTAGCCTACTGAAGAATATCTTGCTTGTCTCTAAGTCTTGGAAATTATGAATAAAGCTGTTGTAAATATCTGTGTGCAGGTTTTGTATGGACATAAGTTTTCAACTCCTTTAGGTGAATACCAGCACCCCACTCCAGTACTCTTGCCTGGAAAATCTCATGAATGGAAGAGCCTCGTGGGCTGCAGTCCATGGGGTCGCTAAGAGTTGGAGACAACTGAGTGACTTCACTTTCACTTTTCATTTTCATGCACTGGAGAAGGAAATGGCAACCCACTCATGTATTCTTGCCTGGAGAAACCCAGGGATGGGGGAGCCTGGTGGACTCCCATCTATAGGGTCTCATAGAGTCGAACATGACTGAAGCGACTTAGCAGCAGCAGCAGCAGCAGATAAATACCAAGGAACACAATTTCTGGGTTATATGATAAGAGTATATTTAGTTTATTTTTTCAGTTTTATTTGAGATGTAATTGACATACAACATTATAAAAATGCAAGGTATAAAACATCATGATTTAACTTACATATATTATAAAACATATATGACAAGTTTAGTTAACATTTATCATCAGAGTTTTTTTCCCTACTGATAAGAATTCCTTAGACCTACTTTCTTAATAACTTTCAAAACAGCAGTGTTGCATGCAGCCTGCTAGAGTGGGTGGGAGTTGGGTGCTGAAGCTCAGGTTTTGGGAGTTAGACCTCAGGACTGGGATTGACTGCAGTGAAGATACTCTGTACAACACAACTCAGGGAGTCTAGGAAAAAAATTTGGGCCTCCCACAGAGGCAAGAGATCATTGCTATGAAAAGGACTCCACCTTCGTGAGTGCCAGAGGTGGAACAAGCTATGGCTGTGGGCTGTGACACGAGAGGTAGATATGCCAAAGCCCACATGAGTGCCAGAGGGGGACTACCTGCGACTGCAGTTTGCAATCACAGAGGAGGGAATACATGCCAGTTGGCTGCCACCAGGGATGATGTGGGTTCCAGAGGTGGGGAACAGGAGGTCCCTGTGGTCCCAATTTCAGGGGTCACAGCTACTACCAAGCTGTGAGTGGGCACAGATCACTGCCCATACTTTCCTTGTAGACTGTGAAGCTTGCCTCTGCTGAGGGACCCAAGACCCACAGCTTGCTCCTCTGGAGAAACACAGAAACTGCCTCAGACTGTGGCGAATTTCCATAGACTTCGACCATAGCTGGTACTCCATACACACCCCAACCGTGTATGTCTCCTCCATCTCGCCAGCCTGACTGAGCAAGTGAGCCCTACTACGTCATTGCTCTTGTCTGAGTAGGGAACAGAAACCAGAAGATGACCTACAAACAGAGGTGGGGCCAAACCAAAACCAAAACCAGGGGTTGTGTGATTAAAGATGAGGAAGGGAATTCACTCCTGCAGCAGTAGGTGAAACAGATTAAATCCCCATAATTTTCCTAAGACTGTGGACTTTGGAGTGCAGTTGCGAACTTTGGAAGCAAATACAAGCTTGAGTGAGGTCAGATCTGAGTCTGAATTGACCCCACAGCACCCACAGCAGTTCCAGAGACCTTTGTAGAAATATTAGAGGACTTCCTGAATTGGCAGACTAACTGGTGCTCACTTTGTGGCAAGTACAACAGAGGACACAGGAAGACATACTTCTTATTATGATTCTCTATGTACATATATTTTATTTGGTGGGGGATTCTTTTTCATATTGTGCTATTGCTCTTCTTTTTTATTCCTTTAATTCTTATTTTTAACTTATTTTTTTTCCTTTTTAAAAAGCTTCTATCTTTAAATAAATTTATTTTATTACTTTTTCCCAAATTTGCAGTACTCTTTTGTTATATTGCATTTTCCCCATGTTTTCTACTTTGTGTTTTTGCTAGTCTAGTTCTTAGTATTCATTTTCACGTATGGGTTATTTATTGTCTTGATTGCTGTTTTCTTTTTCAATTCCTGTTTTTGTTTTATTTTTTAGTTCTTCTTGCTCTTTTTTCTCTTTGTGAATGTGAGTTTCCTTGGATGTTGCTTCCACCACTTGTCTTGGGGTTTTGTCTATCCATTCTATTTTGAATGTGTGCATGTGTGTGTGTGTTTGGCTTCCATTTTTTTTTTTTTAATTTGCCTATTTCTTTCTATCTTTTTCTTTTCTGTGCTGTGTGGTTTGTGTAGTCTTGGAGCTATGGTAAGTGGTTGAATCTAAACCTCTGAAATGGAAGATTTGAGTCTAAGATGTTGGGCCACCAGAGAACTCATACCTCATGGAATATTAATTGGTGAGAGCTCTCCCCAAGGTCTCCACCTCAACATTCAGACCAGCTTCACCTAAGGCTAGCAAGCTCCAGTGCTGGATGCCTCACACCAAATCATCAGTAAAGCAGGAACAGAATAACTATGACCTTGCACCTGCAGAAAGAAGACCCCAAACACAGTAAATCAAACAAAATGAAAATACAGAGAAACTTGCAGTAGATAAAGTAATGTGATAAAAATCCACAAGACCGACTGAATGAAGAGGAAATAGGCAATCTATCTGAAAAAGAATCCAGAGTAATGATAGCAAAGATTATCTAAAATCTTATAAATAAAGTGGAGGCACAGATAAGTAACATGGAGGCATGGATCGAGAAGATACAAGAAATGTTTAACAAGATTCTAAAAAGAATAAAGAATAGACAATCAGCAATGAGCAACACAATGGCCATGCCAAGTCACTTCAGTTGTGTCCAACTCTTTGTGACCCTATAGACCTTAGCCTGCAAGGATCCTTTGTCCATGGGATTCTACAGATAAGAATAGTGGAGTGGGTAGCCATTCCCTTCTTCAGGGAATCTTCCTGACCAAAGGATTGAGCCCACATCTCTTACATCTCCTGCATTGACAGGAAGGTTCTTTACCACTAGTGCAACCTGGGAAGCCCAAACAGCACAATAACTGATATTAAAAGCACATTAGAAGGAACCAATAGAAAAATAACTGAGGCAGAAGAATGCATAAGTGAGTTGGAATATAAAATGTTGAAAATAAAAATAGCAGAAAAAGAAAAAATCATGGAAAGAAATGAGGACAGTCTCAGAGACCTCTGGGAAAACATTAAGTGTACCAACATTCAAATTATAGGGGTACAAGAAGAAGAGAATAAGGAAGGGTATGAGGAAATATTTGAGGTGATTATAGTTGAAAAATTCCCTAACATGGGAAAGGAAATAGTCACCCAAGTCCAGGAAGCTCAGGGACTCCTATACAGGATTAAGCCAGTGAGAAACATACCAAGACTCATATTAATCAAACTAATGAAACTCAACCAAGAAGAAAAAGTATTAAAAGCAGCAAGGGAAAAGCAACAGATAACATATAATGGGATCCCCATATGGCTAAAAGGTTATCTTCTAACAGAAACTCTGAGGGCCAAGGGGAGTGGTAGGATATACTTAAAGTGATGAAAGGAAAAATCCTACAACTAAGATTACTCTACCCAGCAAGGAGCTCATGCAGATTTGATTGAGAATTCAAAGGCTTTACAGATAAGCAAAAGTTAAGAGAATTCAACACCACCAAGCCAGCTTCATAACAAATGTTAAAGAAACTTCCCTAGACAGGAAATACTAGAGAGAGAGGGGGAAAAAAAAGAGACTTACAAAAACAAAGCAAAAACAATAAAGTAAATGGTAATAGGTTCATGCATATCAATAAGTACCTTAAATGTAAATGGACTAAATATTCCAACCAAAAGTAATAGGTTGGTTGAATGGCAAAAACAAGACCTCTACATATACTGTCTAAAAGAGACCCACTTCAGACCTAGGGACACATACAGACTGAAAGTGAGGAGATGCCAAAAGGTATTTCATGCAAATTAGAATCCAAAGAAAGATGGAGCAGCAATATTCACATGAGAGAAAAAAAATAGAATTTAAAATGAAAACCATTGCAAGAGATAAGGAAGGACACTACATAATGATCAAGGGATAAATTCAAGGAGATAAATCAAATATAAATGTATAAACTCTGAACATATGAGGACCTCAATACATAAGTTAAATGCTAACAACTATATAAGGGGAAATCAATGGTAACACAACAGTAGTGGAGGACTTTAACACTCCCTCAAACCAATGGACAAATATTCCAGACAGAAAATTAAGGAAATACAAGACTTAAAGGACACACTGGACCTTTAAGGACACAGATGGACCTAACTGATATCTATAAACATTTCATTCAAAAAGGTAGATTTTACTTTTTCTCAAGTGCACATGGAACTTCCACTGGATAGATAATATCTCCATTCAGAAATCAATTCTGGAAAAAAAATTAAAAATTGAAATTGCATAAAGAATTTTTTCTGACTAAAATGCTATAAGATTAGATATAAACTAAAGTAATAAAACTGTAAAAATACAAATATATGGAGCCTAAAAAATACACTTCTGAATAACAAAGAGGTCGCTGAAGAAATTAAAGGGAAAATTAAAAAAATAAATAACTAGAAGCAAATGACAATGAAAACATAACAATTCAAAACCTATGGCATGCAGTAAAAGCAGATTCAAAAATCCTCACCAAAATTCTAGTAAACGGAATTCAATAACACATTGAGAGGATTATATACCATGATTAAGTGGGCTTTATCTCAGGGATGTGAAGATTATTCAAAATACACAAATTGATCAATGTGATACACCATATTAAGAAACTGGAAAAAAAAAAGGAAACAAATGATCTTCTCAATAGATGCAGCAAAAATCTTCAAAAAATTCAATATAGATTTATAATAAGAATTATTCAGAAGGCAGGCATAGAAGGAATCTACATCAACATAATAAAGGTCATATATGAGAAATACATAGCAAATATTAATCTCAATGATGAAAAACTCTTTAAGCATTTCTTCTAAGATTAGGAACAAGATAAGGGTGCCCACTATCACCACTATTATTCAACATGGTTTTGGAAGTCCCAGCCACTGCAATCAGAGAATAAAAGTAAATAGATAAACATAATCCAGATTTTAAAAGAAGTAAAACTATCATTGTTTGCTGATGACATGATACTATACATAAAAAACCCTAAAGATGCCAGCAAAATGTTACTAGAACTATTCAATGAACATAGCAAATTTGTAGGATATGAAATTAATACACAGAAATCCCTTGCATTCCAATACACAAACAATAAAAAAAATCAGAAAAAGAAATTAAGAGAACAATCTTATTCACCATAAATTGCAACAAAAAGAATGAAATACCTAGAAATGAACCTACTTAGAGAGACAAAAGACTTGGATGCAGAAAGATAAAGACTCTGATGAAAGAAACCAAAAACAAACAAACATATGGAGAGATACACAATGTTCTTGGGTTGGAAGAAGCAATATTGTGAAAATAACTATATTACTGAAAAGAGTTTACAGATTCAATGCAATCCCTATCAAGCTACCAACGGTATTTTTCACAGATAGAATAAAAAATTTCAAAATTTTTATGGAAACACAAAAGACTCCAAAGAGCTAAAGCAACCTTAAGAAAGAAAAAAAAAAACAAAACAAAACAAAACAAAAAAAAACAGAGATCAAGGAACCAACCTTCCTGACTTAACACTATGCTAAAAAGCTACAGTCATTAAGACAGTATGGTACTGACACCAAGACAGAAATACAGGCAAGTGGAACAAGATAGAAAGTCCACAGATAAACTCATACACCTATGGGCACCTAATTTTTGACAAAGGAGGCAAGAGTATACAATGAAGAAAAGACAGCCTCTTCAATAAGTGGTGCTGGGAAACCTGGACAGCTACATGAAAAAAAAAAAAATGAATCTAGAACACTGCCTAACATCAGTCACAAAAATAAACTCAAAACGGATTAAAGACTTAAATATAAGGCCAGAAGCTATAAAGCTCTTAGTGGGAAACATAGGCAGTACAGTCTTTGACAGAAATCACAGCAAAATATTCTTAACTGACCCCTTAAAGTAATGAAAATAAAAACAAAAGTAAACAAATTAGATATAATTAAACTTAAAGTTTTGCCGTCAAGGAAACAATAAACAATATTAAAACACACCCCTCAGAATGGGAAAAATATAAGTGCAAACAAAACAGCTGACAAATGATTAGTCGCCAAAATATACAAGCAGAATATACAGCTCAATATCAGAAAAAGAAGGAGCCCAGTAAATAATGGACAGAAGGCTTAAACAGAGATTTCTCCAAAGAAGGCATACAAATGGCCAATAAACCCATGAAAAGATGCTCACCATTGCTCATTATTAGAGAAATTCAAGTCAAAACTACAATGAGTTATCATCTCACACCAATCACAATAGTCATCACCAAAAAACCTAAAAACATTAATTGCTGAAGAGGATGTAGAGAAAAAGGAACCCTCTTGCACTGTTGGTGGGAAGGCAAATTGATACAGGCTTTAGGGAGAACAGTATGGAGACTCCTTAAAAAAAACTAAGAAAATAACTACCATATGACCCAGAAATCCCACTAATGGCCACAATTCTGAGAAAGTCACAATTCTAAAAGACACATGTATCCCAATGTTTGTTGCAGCACTATTGTAATTAGCCAAGACATGGAACCAATCTAGATGCCCATTGACAGATAAATGGATAAAGAAGATGTGGTACATACCTACCATGGGTTATTTGGAATATTACTCTGCCATAAAAAGGAATGAATTTGAGAGAGTTGTAGTGAGAAAGAGAAAAAAAAATATCATGTTAATGCATACACATGGAATTTAGAAATAGATATTGATGAACCTATTTTCAAAGAATGGAGATGCAGATATAGAGAACAGACTTGTGCACCCAGTGGTGGAAGGAAAGGGTGGGATGCATGGAAAAAGTAGCATTGACACATACACACTGTCATGTGTAAAATAGATAGCTGGTGTGAAGTTTCTATAAAACATAGGAAGACCAATATAGCACTCAGTGAAGAACTAGAAAAGTGGAATTGGGGGATGAGAGAGGAGGCTCCATAGGGAAAGGATGTATGTATATTTACAGCTGATTCACATTGTTATATGGCAAAAATCAATAAAATATTGTAAAGCAATCTTCCTGCATTTAAAAAACAAGTTGAAAAAAAAATAGCACTTTTAACCATAGTTACTGTACTGTATATAACATCCCTCAGTTCAGCTCAGTTCAGTCCAGTTTAGTCTCTCAGTTATGTCCGACTCTTTGCAACCCCATGAATCACAGCACACCAGGCCTGTCCATCACCAACTCCCGGAGTTCACTCAAACTCATGTCCATCAAGTCGGTGATGCCATCCAGCCATCTCATCCTCTGCCATCCCCTTCTCTTCCTGCCCCCAATCCCTCCCAGCATCAGGGTCTTTTCCAATGGGTCAACTCTTCGCATGAGGTGGCCAAAGTATTAGAGTTTCAGCTTCAGCATCAGTCCATCCAATGAATATTCAGGACTGATTTCCTTTAGGATGGACTGGTTGGATCTCTTTGCAGTCCAAGGGACTCTCAAGAGTCTTCTCCAACACCTCAGTTCAAAAGCATCAACTCTTCAGCACCCAGCCTTCTTTATGGTCCAACTTTGACATCTGTACATGACTACTGGAAAAAATCATAGCTTTGACTAGATGGACCTTTATTAGCAAAGTGATGCCTCTGCTTTTTAGTATGCTAAGTTGGTCACTGCTTTCTTTCAAAGAAGCAAATATCCTTTCATTTCATGGCTGCAGTCCACATCCACAGTGCCTTTGGAACCCATGAAAATAGTCTGTCATTGTTTCTGTTTTTTTCCCATCTATTGGCCATGAAGTGATGGGGCCAGATGCCATGATCTTCGTTTTTTTAATGGTGAATTTTAAGCCATCTGTTTCACTCACTTCTTTCACCTTCATCAAGAAGCTCTTTAGTTTCTCTTCACTTTCTGCCATTAGGGTGATGTCATCTGCATATCTGAAGTTATTGATATTCTCCTGCATTCTTGATTCCAGATTGTGCTTCATCCAGTGCAGAATTT
Organism: Muntiacus reevesi; assembly: GCF_963930625.1. Lineage (NCBI taxonomy): Eukaryota > Metazoa > Chordata > Mammalia > Artiodactyla > Cervidae > Muntiacus > Muntiacus reevesi. Next base: position 57,441,187 of record NC_089271.1, read on the forward strand.
AGAATGATGAACTCTGCATATAAGTTAAATAAGCAGAGTGACAATATACAGCCTTAATATACTCCTTTCCCAATTTTGAACCAGTCCATTATTCCATGTCTAGTTCTAACAGCTGCTACTTGACCTGCATACAGGTTTCTCAGGGTGCAGGTAAGGTGGCCTGATATTCCCACCTCTAAGAATTTTCCACATTTTGCTGTAACCCACACAGTCAAAGGCTTCAACAGAGTTAATGAAGCAGAAGTAGATGATTTTCTGGAATTCCATTGCTTTTTCTATGATCTAATGGATCATTGGAAATGTGATCTCTGGTTCCTCTACCATTTCTAAATCCAGCTTGTATGGATAGAAGTTCTTGGCTCATGTATTGTTGAAGCCTACCTTGAAGGATTTTGAGCACTACCTTGCTAGCATGTGAGATGAGTGCAATTGTGTGGTAAGTTGAACATCCTTTGGCATTGCCATTCTTTGAGAATGGAGTGAAAACTGACCTTTTCTAATCCTGTGGCCACTGCTGAGTTTTCCAAATTTGCTTGCATATTGAGTGCAGCACCCTAGCAGAATCCACTTTTAGGATTTGAAGTAGCTCAGATGGAGTTCTATCACCTCCACCAGCTTTGTTCATAGTGATGCTTCCTAAGACCCACTTGACTTTGCACTCCAGGATGTCTGGCTCTAGGTGAGTGATCACACCATTTAGCAGAGTAAGGTGGTTACATACCACATCGCATTAGCATTGTGGTTATGCTATGATGATGTAGAAAAAAGGTACAGTTCTTCTGCATATTCTTGCCACCTCATCTTAATATATTCTGCTCTGTTAGATCCATATCATTTCTGTCCTTCATTGTGCCCATCTTTGTGTGAAATATTCCCTTGATATCTCTAATTTACTTGAAGAGATTTCTAGTCTTTCCCATTCTAACTTTTTCCCTCTATTTCTTTACCCTGTTCACTTAAGAAGGGTTTCTTATCACTTCTTGCTATTCTTTGGAACTCTGCATTTAGATGGGTATATCTTTCCTTTTCTCCTTTGCCTTTCGCTTTTCTTCTCAGCTATTTGTAAGGCCTCCTCAGACAACCATTTTGCCTTGTTGCGTTTCTTTTTCCCTTCCCTCTGCTAAGGATAAATCTGATTTCTTTTTATATACTTTGTGTTTTAGATTCCACAAATAACTGAGGTCATATAGCATTTGTCTTTTTCAGTCAAGCTTACTTCACTTAGTATAGTGCACCCCAAGGTTCACCCATATTGTGGCAGATCATAAGATTTTTTTTTATAGTTGAACAATTTTGTTGTTCTGTGGCTAAGTAATGTCCGACTTTGTGACCCCATGGATTGCAGCATGCCAGACTCCTTTATCCTTCACTATTTTCTGGAGTTTGCTCAAATTCATGTCCATTGAGTCAGGGATGTTATCTAACCATCTCATTCTCTACCACCCATTTCTCCTTTTTCTTTTAATCTCTCCCATCATCAAGGTCTTTTCCAATGCATTAGCTCTTCCCAACAGGTGGCCAAAGTATTGGAGCTTCAGTCATCATCAGTCCCTCCAATTCAGGTTTGATGTCCTTTAGGATTGACTGATTTGATCACTTTGCAGTCCAAGGGACTTGCAAGAGTCTTCTCCAACACCACAATTAGAAACCATCAATTTTTCAGCACTAAGCCTTCTTTATGAGCCAACTCTCACATCTGCACATGACTACTGGAAAAACCATATGGTTGAATAAGATTCCATTGCATATTACACAAGTTATTTGTTTATTCATCCATCAGTAGACACATAGGCTATTTCCATGTCTCTGCTGTTGTAACTAATGCTGCTGTGAACATGAGTGGAGATGTCTTTTTAACATAGGTTTTGTTTCCCTTGGATATATTCCAGAAGTGAAATTGCTAAATCATATCATTATTCTATTTTTAATTATTGAGAGACCTCCGTATTCTTTTGCCTCATGAGTGTACCAATTTCAAATCCCATCAACAGTGTAAAAGTGTTCCCTTCTCTTCACATCCTCACTAACTTTTGTTGTACCCCCTCTTTTTTTTAATTATAGCCATTCTAACAGATCTGAGGTGATATTGTGGTTTTGATGTATATTTACCTTATGATTAATGATGCTGAGCAACATTTCACGTTCTTGTAAATCCATTTTATGACTTCTTTGAAAATGGCTATTAACGTACTTTAATCATTTTTTGAAATTGGATTGTTTGATTTTGCTATTGATTACTGTGAGATCTTTATGCATTTTTTGTGTTAACCCCTTATGAGATATGGTTTGCAAGTAATTTCCCATTCTGTAGGTTGTCTTTTTGTTTTGTTGATCATTTCATTTTGTTGGGCATAAACTTTAGCTTCCAATTTAAAAAATAAAAAATTGTACTTTAGGCATTATCCAAAAATCATGGCCAAGACCAAGGTCAAAGAATTTCTTTTCTATGTTTTCTTTAGGAGTTTTGTTTTACAGTTCAATTTTACGTCTTTAAACCATTTTGAATTAAAAATTTTTAATTGTGTAAGATGAGTCTAGTTTCATTTTCTTAAATAACAATATCAAATTTTCCCAAGTTTCTTTATTGAAGAGACTGTAATTTCTCCACTGAGTGTTCTTGGCTCCATTGTCAGGTGTCAGTTGGCTGTACAATACATGGAATTGTTTCTGGCCTCTCAATATTATCATGTTTTTTTTTTTTTTCTGTTTTTTATGACAATAGCATACAGGTTTGGTTACTGTAACTTAATATGACTTGAAATCAGAGACTGTGATGCCTTCTCCAATTTCATTCTTCTTTTTCATGATTTCTTTTACTATTTGGGGTCTTTTGTGGTTCCATATCAATTTTAGGATTTTTTTTAATCATGTAAAAAATGCCATTGGACTCTTGATAGGGATTGCATTAAATCTAATCATGGCTTTGGGTTGTATGGAGCTATCAACAATATTATTTTTTCCAGTACTTGAACATGGAATATCATTCCATTTATTTTGAGTTTCCTTCAATTTCTTTTATCAATGTCTTATGATTTTTCAGTGTACAAAAAAATTCATCACTTCAGTAAAATTTATTTCTAAGTATTTTATTTTCTTGATGGTATCATAGATGGGATTTTTTCCAGTTTCAGATAATTCACTGTCAAGTTATAGATAGACCAATAATTTTGCATATTAATTTTTTATCCTGCAACTTTACTGAATTTGTTGATTAGATCTGAAAGGATTTTGGGAAGGGAAACTTTAGGATATTCGATAAATAAAATTATTTCATCTGCTAATAGAGCCAACTTTAAAATTTCCTTTACAGTTCTGATGGCTTTTATCACTATTTCTATTTCTTCCCTGATTCCTTTGTCTAGGACTTGCAGTACTATTAACAGGTTGAGTGGGAATGATGCAAGCAAGCACTCTTGTCTTTTTCCTTACCTTGGAGGAATATCCTGCAAACTTTCACCACTATGATGTTGGCTGTGAACTCAACATATATGGTCAATATTATGTTGAAGAAAATTCCTTTTATAAAATATTTGTTAAGGGTCTTTAGCATGACCTGATGATGAATGTTTTTCCGATGCTTTATTTTCATCTATTGAGATTATCTCTTGATTTTTTTTTCTTTTATTCTATTGATGAGATCAGTTCAGTTCAGTTCAGTCACTTAGTCATGCCCAACTCATTGCAAACCAATTGTAGCACGCCAGTCTTGCCTGTCCATCAGCAAATCCCAGAGCTTGCTCAAACTCATGTCCATTAAGTTGGTGATGGCATTCAACCATCTCCTCCTCTGTCATCCCTTTCTCCTCCTGCCTTCAATCTTTCCCAGGGTCTTTTCCAATGAGTCAGTTCTTCGCATCAGGTGGTCAAAGTATTGGAATTTTGGCTTCAGTTTCAGTCCTTCCAATGAATATTCAAGACTGATTTCCTTTAGGATGGACTGGTTTGATCTCCGTGCAGTCCAAGGGACCCTCCAGAGTCTTCTCCAACACCACAGTTCAAAAAACATCAATTTTTTGGTGCTCAGCTTTCTTTATAGCCCAACTCTCACATCCATACATGGCTACTGGAAAAAACATAGCTTTGAATAGATGGACCTTTGTGAACAAAGTAATGTTTCTACTTCTTTTTTTTTTCTATCAGTGTATGACAAAACCCACTGAAATGTTGTGAAGTAATTAGCCTCCAACTAATAAAAAAAATAAAAAAAAATTAAAAAAAAAATGTATTCCTGATGTTTCTACTTCTTAATAGGCTGTCTATATTGGTCATAACTTTTCCTCCAAGGAGCAAGTGTCTTTTAATTTCATGGCTGCAGTCACCATCTGCAGTGATTTTGGAGTCCAAGTAAATAAAATATGTCACTGTTTCAGTTGTTTCCCCATCTATTTGCCATGAAATGATGAGACAGGATGCCATGATCTTAGTTTTTTGAACTCTGAGTTTTAAGCCAGGTTTTTCACTCTCCTCTTTCACTTTCATCAAGAGGCTCCTTAGTTCCTCTTCACTTTCTGCCACAGGGGTGGTTTCATCTGCATATCTGAGGTTATTGACATTTCTCCTGGCAATCTTAATTCCAACTTGCACTTCATCCAGATCAGCATTTCACATGACTTACTCTGCATAGAAGTTACATAAGTGGGGTGAGAAAACATAGCCTTGATGTACTCCTTTCCTAATTTTGAACCAGTCTGCTGTTCCATGTCCAGTTCTAACTGTTGCTTCCTGATCTGCATACAGATTTCTCAGGAGGCAGGTCAGGTGGTCTGGTATTCCCATCTCTTGAAGAATTTTCCACAGTTTGCTATGATCCACACAGTCAAAGGCTTTACCTAGTTAATGAAGCCAAAGTAGATGTTTCTCTGGAATTCTCTTGCTTTTTCTATGATCCAAGAGATGTTGACAGTTTTGTCTCTAGTTCCTATGCCTTTTCTAACTCCAGCTTGAACATCTGGAAGTTCACGCTTCATGTACTGTCGAAGCACAGCTTGGAAAACTTTGAGCATTACTTTGCTAGCATGTGAGATGAGTGCAATTGTGCAGTAGTTTGAATATTTTTGGCATTACCTTTCCTTGGGACTGGAATGAAAACTGAACTTTCGAGTCCTGTGGCCACTGCTGAGTTTTCCAACTTTGCTGGCATACTGAGTGCAGGACTTTCACAGCATCATCTTTTAGGATTTGAAATAGTGCAGCTGGAATTCAATCACCTCCATTAGCTTTGTTTGCAGTGATGCTTCCTAAGGTCCACTTGACATCACATTCCAGGATATCTGGCTCTAGGTGAGTGATCACACCATCGTAGTTATCTGGGTCATTAAGATCTTTTTTGTACAGTTCTTCTGTATATTCTTGCCACATCTTCTTAATATCTTCTGCTTCTGTTAGGTCCATAATATTTCTGCCCTTTATTGTGTCCATCTATGCATGAAATGTTCTCTTTGTATCTCTAATTTTCTTGAAGTGATCTCTAGTCTTTCCCATTCTATTGTTTTCCTCTATTTCTTTGCACTGATCCCTGAGGAAGGCTTTCTTATCTTGCATTGCTCTTCTTTGGAACTCTGCATTCAAATGTGTATATCTTTCCTTTTCTCCTTTGCCTTTCATGTCTCTTCTTTTCTCAGCTATTTGTAAGGCCTTCTCAGACAACCATTTTGCTTTTTTTGCATTTATTTTTCTTGGCGATGGGCTTGATCACTACCTCCTCTATAATGTCTTGAACCTCCAGCCATAGTTCTTCAGGCACTCTGTCTATCAAATCTAATCCCTTGAATTTATTTGTTGCTTTCACTGTGTAATCATAACGGCTTTGATTTAGGTCATACCAGAATGGTCTAGTGGTTTTCCCTACTTTCTTCAATTTAAGTCTGAATCTGGCAATAATCAGTTCATTATTTCAGCCACAACAGCTCCCCATCTTGTTTTTGCTGTCTATTTAGAGTTTCTCCATCTTTGGTTGCAAAGAATATAATCAAGCTGATTTTGTTACTGACCATCTGGTGATGTCCATGTGTAGAGTCTTCTCTTGTGTTGCTGAAAGAGGATGTTTGCTATGACTACTGTGTTCTCTTGTTAAAACTCTGTTATCCTTTGCCCTGCTTCATTTTGTACTCCATGGCCGAATTTGCCTGTTATTCTGGGTATATCTTGACTTCCTACTTTTGCATTCCAGTCCCCTATGATGAGCAGGACATCTTTTTTGTGTGTTAGTTCTACAAGGCCTTGTAGGTCTTCATAGAACCATTCAAGTTCAGCTTCTTCAGCATTACTGGTTGAGGCATAGACTTGGATTACTGTGATATTGAATGATTTGATTGGAGATGAACAGAGATCATTCTGTCATGTTTGATATTGCACCCAGGTACTTTTGTTGATTATTAGGGTTACTCAATTTCTTTTAAGGAGTTCTTGCCCACAGTAGTAGATGTGTCACAGTAGTTGATGTAGCAGTAGTTGCATTGATAGGATATATCACATTTACTGATTTTCCTATGTTGAAGCTTTTTTGCATCTCACAAATATATCTCACTTTGTCATTGTGAATGATCCTTTTAATGAGCTACTGAATTTGGCTTGATAGAACTTAAATGAGAAATTTGCATCATATTCATCAGGGTTATTGTCCTGTACTTTATTTTCTTGTAGTGTATTTTTCTGGTTTTGATATCAGGATAAGGCTAACCCCATGAAGTGTGTTTGGGAGTGTTCCTTCATCTTTTATTTTTTGAAAGAGTTTCAGGATTAATGTTGCTGTTTTAAATATTTGGTAAAATTTACCAGTGAAGGCACCTGGTTCTATGCTTCTATTTATTGAGAGACATTTGATTATTGATTCATTCTTTTTACTGGTAATTTGTTGTTCAGAATTTTAGGTCTTTCTGGGTTAATTCTGGTATGTCTCTAAAAATTTTTCCTAGGTTGTCTTAATTTTTTGCACATAGTTATATATGATCCTTTTTATTTCAGTGGTGTGAGATGTAATACCCCTTTTCACATTTTAGGTTGTTTATTTGGGCCTTCTCTCTTTTTTCTGAACATAGTGTAGCTAAATTTTGTTAATTTTGATTATCTTTGTTGAGAAATATATGTTAGCTTTGCTAGTATTTTTATTATTTTCCTGTTTTCTATTCCATTTATGTCTGCTTGATCTTTATTATTTTCTTGTTTCTGTTAAATTTGAGTTCCATTTGTTTTTTTCTTTTCTTAGTTTATTAAGGCCTGTGTGTGCATGCTAAGTTCCTTCTGTCATGTCCAACTCTTTGTGACCTCATGAACTGTAGCTCAGCAGGCTCCTGTGCCCATGGGATTCTCCAAGCATGAATACTGGAGTGATTTTCCATGCCCTCATCCAGGTGATCTTCTTGGCCCAGGCATCCAACCTTCATCTCTTACATTTCCTGCACTGGCAGGTGGGCTCTTCACCACTAGTGCCAACTGGGAAGCCCTCATGAAGTGGGATGCCATTGCCTTCTCCACATTAAGGTTGTGTGTGCACAGTCACTCAGTCGTGTCCGACTCTTTGTGACCCCCTGGACTATAGCCCACCAGGATCCTTTGTCCAAGGGATTTCCCAGGCAGGATTACTGGAGTGGGTTGCCATTTCCTTCTCCAGCATTAAGGCTTAGAGTTAGGTTATTTGGGGTCTTTTTTTCTTAATATAGGCTTTTATTACTATTAGCTTCTTCCTTACAACTGCTTTGCTGCATCCCAACAACCTGGTGGGCTACAGTCCATGGGGTCAGAGAAGAATTAGACATTACTTAGTGACTAAACAGTAACAACAAGTCTTGGCATTGTGCTTCCATTTTTAATTTCAATATGCTATTAATATTTCACCATCCTTTTGATTTCTTCCTCGATCCATTTGTTGTTAAGGAGAGTTGTTTTATTTTCATGCACTGTAATTGCTCCAATTTTTTCTTCTGCTATTAATTTCTAGTTTCATACCATGGTGGTCACAGAAGATATTTGACATGATTGAAATGTTATTGAATTTGCTAATACTTGTTTTGTGCCCTAACAAATCATCTGTGCTACAAAATGTTCCATGTGTCCTTGAGAAGAAAGTGTATTCTGCTTTTGTTGGATTGAATGTTCTATATATGTCTCTTAACTCCATTTTATCTATAGCATTGTTCAAATCCTCTGTTCCCTTATTGATTCTGTCTCTGGATAATCTATATTCATTATTGAGAGTAGGTTTTTACATTTCAAAACTATTCTCCATTGTCATTTCTTTCTCCTTTTAACTCTGTTTATTTTTGCTTTATATATTTAGGCATTCTAATGTTGAGTGCACAAATATTTACAATTGTTGTATCTTCTTGAGAGAGTGACACTTTTAATCATTATATAATGACCTTCTTTGACTCATTTGACTATTTCTAGTTGAAGGTCCAGTTTTCCTGATATAAGAAAACTAACCCTGTTTTTTTCTGTGTGAGTAATATTTACTTGAAATATCTTTTGCGTACTTTGACTCTCAAGCTGTATGTGTCTTTAAGGGTAATGTGAGTCTCCTGTAGGCAGAATAATTTAGATCTTTTAAATTAAAATCCATTCAGTCATTTAATATTTGACTGCATAAATTGATCCATTTATAAATTGTTTATAGGTGAAAATTTGTTATTGCCATTTTCTTAATTGCTTTCATTGAGTCGATGATGCCATCCAACCATCTCATCCTCTGTTGCCCCCTTCTCCTCGTGCCCTCAATCTTTCCCAGGAGCAGGGTTTTTTCCAATGAGTCTGCTCTTTGCATCAGATGGTTGAAGTATTAGAGCCTGAGCTTCAGCATCAGTCCTTCCAATGAATATTAAGGGTTGATTTCCTTTAGGATTGACTGATTTGATATCCTTATTTTTCCAGAAGACTCTCAAGAGTCTTCTCCAGCAGCAGTTCTTCGGTGCTCAGCCTCCTTTATGGCCCAAGTCTCACATCTGTACATGATTACTGGAAAAATCATAGCTTTGAACTATATAGACATTTGTCAGCAAAGTGATGTCTCCACGTTTTAATATGCTGTCTAGGTTTGTCATAGCTTTTCTTCCCTATAGCAAACATCTTTTGATTGTATAAGTTACACAGAGTTAGTTACACATAGTGAGTCTCAATTTTTAAAGGTTACACTCCATTTATAGTTGTAATGAAATATTGGCTATATTTTATTGGTAATGTTTCCTGTTGTACAATATATCCACAACTTGGCAATCGTAAATAATGTTGCTATGAACATTAGGATGCATGTATCTTTCTGAATTAGTGCTTTTGGTTTTTTCAGATGTGTACCCAGGGATGAAAATGCTGAGTCATATAGTGAAAGTGTAGTGAAAGTCACTCAGCCGTGTCCAACTCTTTACAACCCCAAGGACTATACGGCCCATGGAATTCTCCAGGCCAGAATACTGGAGTGGGTAGCTGTCCGCTTCTCCAGGGTATCTTCCCAACCCAGGGCTCAAACCCAGGTCTCCCACATCGCAGGCAGATTGTTTACCAGCTGAACTACAAGGGAAGCCCAAGAATACTGGAGTGGGCAGCCTATCCCTTCTCCAACGGATCTTTCTGATACAGGAATTAAAGAAGCATCTCTTGTGTTGTAGCCAGCTGAGCTACCAGGGAAGCCCTAAGTCATATCATAGTTCTATTTTTAGATTTTTCAGAAATCTCAGTTTACATTCCCCCCCAACAGTATACTAGGGTTCCATTTTCTCCACATCCTTATTAACATTTGGTATTTGTATTCTTTTTGATGATAGTCATTCTGACATCTGTGAGGGTACAGCTCATTGTAGCTTTGATTTGAATTTCCTTGATTATTAGCAATGTTGAACATTCTTTCATGTGCCTTGGCAATCTACATGTCCTCTTTGGAAAGGTCTATTTAGGTTTCTGCCTATTTTTAATTGGGTTGTATGGGTTTTTTGATGTTAAGTTGTATGAGCTGATTATATATTTTGGAAATTAACACTTTACTGGTCATATCATTTGCAAATACTCCTTTATTATACATTTAAAGCTGATAGTATTTGGCGCAATGTTCTATCTTACATTTCTAATATTAATAGTTTGTGTCCACTCTATTTTTCTCTTGATTAGTCTGACTAGATGCTTATCATTTTCTCAAATAACAAGACATTGATTTTATTGACATTTTTCTCTTGAGTTTGGTTTCAATTTCATTGATTTATGCTCTAATTTCCTACTATGTTTTTCTGCTTACTTTGAATTTAATTTTCTCTTCCTAGTTTACGAGGTTGGGAACCTAGATTATTGATTGTAGCTTTTTCTTCTTTTCTAATACATGCATTTGCTACTATAAATTTTCCCTATAAGCACTGCTTTTGTTGCAGTCCACAAATTTTGTAAAATTTTATATAACTTTGTATTCATTTTCATATAGCTTAAAATTTCTATTGAGATCTCTTCTTTGTATTATTTAAAAGTGCTGTTTTAAAATATTTTTCAATTGTCCAGTTATCTGTAACTGATTTCTATTTAATTCCACTGTGGCCTTAAAGCAGATATTGTATGATTCATATTATTTTATATATGTTAAGGTGTGTCTTATGGCCAGAATATGGCCTGCCTTAGTGAATATATCATATGAACTTGAAAAGAATTTTTATTCTGCCATTCTTCGATGAAAGAGCCATTCCCTTTTCCAGGAGAGCTTCCCAACCCAGGGATCACACCTGCGTTTCCTGCATTGCAGTCAGCTTCTTTTCTGTATGAGCCACCAGGGAAAGCCAGAATAGCCTAAAGATGTCAATTACATACTGTTACTTATTGATTTTGTTGAGTTGAACTATGTCCTTACGGTGAGTCTGTCCATTTCTGACAGAGGGATATTGAAGTCTCCAACAATGATAGTGGCTTCATTTGTTTTGTTTTGTTTTTTTCCTGAAGATATACCAGTTTTTCTCTCATATAGTTTGGTGCTCTATTATTTGGCACGAGGCACATATATATTAAGAACTGTTATACTTTTTGGAGAATTGACCCCTTTTTCATAATGCAATACCTTTCTATATTCCTGGTAATTTTCCTTGCTTTGAAGTCCACTATGTCTGAAATTAATAAAATTACTCCAGTACACTTAAAAAAATATAGTCAGTTTACAATATTATATTAGTTTCAGGTGTACAAACATAGTGATTTAATTATACACACTTAAACTATTGAACTGCACTTCTTGTGCTGTATAAGTGCATCTTATTTATTTTATACATAGTAGTTTGTACCTCTTAATCCCCTACCCACGTCTTATCCCTAACCTTTCCCTTTCCACACTGGTTACCACTAGTTTGTTCTTCATATCTATATTTCTGTTTCTACTTTTTGTATTTTATTAATTTGTTTTATTTTTTAGATTCCACAAAGAAGTGATAACATACAGCATTTATGTTTTTCTGTATGACTTATTTCACTAAGTATAGTACCCTTCAGGTCCATCCATTTTGTTCCAAATCCTGTATCCTTTTGGTTAGTGTAAGCATAATATATTTTTCTCCTTAAATTTTCCTTTTATCTACATGTGTCCTTATATTTATCATGGATTTCTTATACACAACATATAGCTGAGTCTTCTAATATACTCTGACAACCTCTGTCTTTAATTGACACAGTAAGACTATTGATACTCAAAGTGATTATTGATATAACGGGATTAATATCTAAAATATTTGTTACTGTTTGTTTTCCATTGTCTTGTTCCTCGTTCTTATTTTTGTCTAAACGTTTTGCCTTTGTGATTTAATCATTTTATATAATTTCATTTCCTCTCTATTTTTACCGGATGATATTTAAAATATTTTAGTGGATGCCCTAGACTTTGCATTATATATTGACAACTAATCCAAGTTCACTTTTAAATAACACCATGCCACTTAATGGGTAGTGTGAGTAACATATAATAATGAAAGAACTCTAATTCATTTCTCTTTCATTTCTTGCATCACTACAGTAATTTAATTTAACAATGTGATGGCACTGTGTGAGGCTAGTGAGGCATTCTATAGACCTATGAGTAGATCTCAGTCTTTTTATGAGATCACGCCTCTGGATTAAGTATCTCAGTTTTTCTCCCCTATGTTAGAGAGGGTGGCTAGAGTTGACTGGAGTTGCATATTTCCCTTTCCCCTGCTCAGTTAGACTCTGACAATACCCCAGTAGGTTAGACTGTGGTTAAATATGTATTTCTGAGGGCAGGTCTTGTCAAGAAGAATAAAGTGCTCTGGTATATATATATACATATACATGTGTATATATAAGTAATATATATATTTTTAAAAGTAAATATGCTTCAAAAATCTACTAAAAAAGAAACTGGAATTATAAATAATGTACAAAATATTGCCTATTTTAAGTATTTCCTAAATTTGAAGACTTGTTTGATATTGTTTCATATACCCATTATTATGTGTATTTTAAAAAATTTTGTTATGTAGTGGGGTATAGCCAATTAACAATGTTGTGATATTTTCAGGTGAACAGTGAAGAAACTTAGCCACAAATATACATATTCATTCTCCCCTAAACTCCCCCCACCTCATCTACACTACCACATAATTTTGGGCAGAGTTCCATGTGCTATACAGTAGGTCCTTATTGGTTATCCATTTTAAATACAACAGTGTATATATGTCCACCTCAAACTCTGTAACTATCCCTTCCTCCCATCCTTCCCCATGGGAATCATAAGTTCATTTTCTAAGTCTGTGAGTCTGTTTCTGTATTATAAGTAGATTTATTTGTATCATTTCTTTTTAGATTCTACATATAAAATATTCTATGTAATAGTTCTCCTTCTCTAATTTAATTCAATTCACTCAGTGTGACAGTCTCTAGGTCCATCTATTGTTTTTAATGGCTGAGTAATATTCCATTGCATATATGTATGACATTTTCTTTATCCATTTCCCTGTTGATGGGCATTTAAATAGGTTCCCTGTCTTGGCTATTGTAAGCAGTGCTACAATGAACATAGGGGTGCATATATTCTTTTGGATCACATTTTTCTCTGGATATATGTTCAGGAGTGGAATTGCAGGGTCATGTGGTAGCTCTATTTTTAGATTCCTAAGGAACCTCCGTGTTGCTGTTCATGGCAGCTGTACCAATTTACATTTCAACCAACAGAATAAGAGGGTTCTCTTCTCTCCATACCCTGTCCAGGATTTATTCTTTGTGGATGATTTGGTGAGAGTCATTCTGACTGATGTGAGGTGATATCTCATTGTAATTTTGATCTGCATCTTTTAATGTGCCTTTTGCCCATCTGTTTGTCTCTGGAGAAATGTTGGTTTAGGTCTTCTGCCCATTTTTGAGTGGGTTGTTTGCTTTGATGCTGTTAAGAATCATGAGCTGTTTGTAAGTTTTAGAGACTAATCCTTTGTTGGTTACATCATTTGCAAATATTTTCTCCCAATGTGTGGGTTCTCTTTTTGTTTTGTTTATTGTTTCCTTTTCTGTGCAAAAGCTTTTGAGTCTAAGTAGGTCCCATCTGCTTATTGTTGCTTTTATTTCCATTATTCTCTGAAACAGATCAAAATAAGATATTGCAGCAGCTTATGTCAGAAAGTGTTTGGTCTATGTTTTCCTCTAGGAGTTTTATAGCATTTAGTCTCACATTTAGGTTTTTAATCATTTTGAGCTTATTTTTGTGTAAAACTTTAAAGTATGATCTAATTTAGTTGTTTGTTCTTTGTTTTTTTTTTTTAACATGTAACTGTCCAATTTCCCCAGCACCATTTGTTGAAGAGTTTGTCTTTCCATATTGTGTAGTCTTGTCTCTTTTGTCATAGAGTAATTTACCAGAGGTGCATAGCTTTATTTCTGAGTCTTCTATCTTGTTTCATTGATCTATATATATCTATTTTTGTGCCAATACTATGCTGTTTTGATGACTGTAGCTTTGCAGTATAGTCTGAGTCAGGGAGCCTGAATTCTCCAGTTTAATTTTTCTTTCTCAAGATAGCTTTGGCTGCTTAGGGTCTTTTGTTTCTCCCTACAAATTTTAAGATTTTTTGTTTGTTTGCTTTAGTTCTGTGAAAAGTGCTATTGGTAATTTGAGAGAGATTACATTGAATTGGTAGATTTCCTTGAGTAGTAGAGTCATTTTGACAACACTGGTTATTCCAATTCACAAACATGGTATATCTTCTCATTTGCTCGTCTCTTCTTTGATTTCTTTCATCAACATCTCAGAGTTTTTGGAGTATATATCTTTTTGTGTCCTCAGGTAGTCTTGATCTTTGGTATTTTACTCTCCTTGATGCAATAGTAAATGGAATTGTTCCTTGAATTTCTATTTCTGATCTTTAGTTATTAGTGTAGAGAAATGCAACAGATTTGTGTGTATAATTTTGAACCTGCAACTTTACCAAATTTATTGATGAGTTCTAGTAACTTTCTGGTAGTATCTTTAGGATCTTCTATGTATAGTATCATGTCATCTGCAAGCAGTGACAGTTTTACTTCTTTTCCAATTTGGATTTCCTTTACTTTGTCTCCTCTGATTGTTGCATCTAGAACTTTCAAAACTATGTTGAATAAAAGTGATGAGAATGGACGTTTTTGTCTTGCTCCTCATCTTAGAAGATATGTTTTCAGTTTTTCATCATTGAGTATGATGTTAGCTGTAGCTTTGCCACATATGGCCTTCATTATGTTGAGGTATGTTCCCTCTATGGCCACTTTCTGGGGAGCTTTTATCATAAATGAGTACTGAATTTTGTCTAAAGATTTTTCTGCATGTATTGAGATGCTGACATGGTCTTTATTCTTCATTTTGTTTATGTGGCTTATCACAGTGATTGATTTGTGGATATTAAAATCCTTGCATCTCAGGATAAATCACATTTGATCATGGTGTATGATCTTTTAAATGTACTGTTAGTTTCAGATTGATAGAATTAATATTTTTTGAGGCTTTTGCACTTATGTTCATCTGTATTACTGGCTGGTAGTTTTCTTCTTTTGTGGTATCTTTGTCTGGTTTTGTTAATATGGTGATGGTGATCTCAGAATGAGTTTGGAAGTTTTCCTTCCTCTGGAATTTTTTGAACAGTTTCAGGAGGATAAGTGTTAACTCTTCTCTAAATGTTTTATGAAATTTGCCTGTGAAGCCATCCAGTCTTGGACTTTTGTTTATTGGAAGTTTTAAAGTCACAGTTTCATTTTCAGTGCTTGTGATTGGCCTGTTCATATTCCCTATTTCTTCCTGGTTCATACTTTGGAGATTGTACCTTTCTAAGAATTTGTCCATTTCATCTAGGTTGTTCATTTTATTCACATGCATTTGCTCATAGTAGTCTCTTGTACTTTTGTGAAGTCAGTTATAAATTCTCCTTTTACATTTTTAATTTTATTGATTTGAATCCTCTCCTATTTTTATAGGTGAGCCTGGCTAAAGGTTTATAAATTTTGTTTATATTTTTAAAGAAACAAGTTTCAGTTTCACTGATCTCTAAAATTTTCATTGTCTCCAGTTCATTTCTTTTGCTCAGATCTTTATGATTTCTTTCTTTCTACTAACTTTAGGCTTTGCTTTTTCTTCTTTCTCTAGTTATTTTAGGTGTAATGTTAGGGTGTTTATTTGAGATTTTTCTTGTTTCTTGAGGTAAGATTGGATTGCTATAAACTGTCTTAGAACTACTTTCTGCATTCCATGGAATTTGGACTGTTGTGCTTTCATTTTCATTTGTTTCTAGGTATTTTTTATTTCCCCTTTGATTTCTTCAGTTAGCAATTGGTTTTTCTTTTTCCATTTATTTTTATTAGTTGGAGGCTAATTGCTTCACAACATTGTGGTGGGTTTTGTCATACATTGACATGAATCAGCCATGGAGTTACATGTATTCCCCATCCCGATCCCCCCTCCCTGTGGTACATATACACCATGGAATATTACTCAGTCGTTAAAAAGAATTCATTTGAATCAGTTCTAATGAGATGGATGAAACTGGAGCCCATTATATAGAGTGAAGTAAGCCAGAAAGATAAAGATCATTACAACATACTAGCAACTGGTTTTTTAATAGCATATTGTTTAGTCACCACATGCTTGTGTAGTTTACTTTTTTTCTTGAGGTTATTTCAAATTACATACCATTGTGATCAGAATAGGTATAAATACTTGATATAATTTCAATTATCTTAAATTTTCTAAGGCTCAACTTGTGGCCCAGCATGTGACCAATCCTGGAGAATGCTCTGTGTGCACTTATGGAGAATGCATATTCTGGCCCAGAAGTTTCTAGTCAGTCTTCATTTGCTTTGAATGGAGTGTCCTATGAATATAAATTAAGTCTATTTGAGCTAAAGGGTCATTTAAGGCCTGTGTTTCCATATCAATTCTCTGTGTGGATAATTTGTTCATTGATGAAAGTGGGGTGTTAAAATCTTCCACTCTTATTGTATTAATAGTACTGCTGATTTCTCCCTTTACAGTTTTAGTATATGCCTTACATATTGTGGTGCTCCTATGTTGGGTGTATATATATTTATAATTATTATGTCTTGTGGGAATGAACCCTTGATCGTTATATAGTGTCCTTGGTTTCATCTTATAACAGTCTTTGTTTTAAAGTCTATTTTGTCTGTTATGAGTATTCCTACTCCTATTTCCTTTGATTTCCATTTACATGGAATACCTTCTCCCATCCTCTTACTTTAAGATAGCAAATATCTATAGGTCTGAGGTCGGTCTCCTGTAGACAGAGCATATGTAGGTCTTATTTTTATATTTATCCAGCCAGTCTATGTTGTTTGCTTGTCACATTTAATCCATTTATATATAAGGTACTTATTGATATGTGTGATCCTATTACCATTTTCTTAGTTGTTTGGTGTCTATTTTTTGTTGGTCTTTTCCTTCCGTGTGTATTTTGTCTAGAGAAGTTCCTTTAAAATTTGTTGTAAAGTTGGTTTCGTGGTGCTGAATGCTTTTAACTTTTGCTTGATTGAAAAACTTTTGATTTCTTCATCAAATCTGAATAAGAGTCATGCTGAATAGAGCATTTTTGGTTGTAGAGTCTTCCCTTTCATCACCTAAAATGTATCATGCCATTCCCTTCTTGCTTGTACAGTTTCTGTTAAGAAACCACTGAATAACCTTATGGAAGTCCTTCTGTATGCTATTCGTCACTTTTCACTTGTTACATTTAATTTTATCTGTTTCTAATTTTAGTCAGTTTGATTACTATGTGTCTCAGTGTGTTCCTCCATGGATTTATCTTGCTTGGTTCTATGTTCTTCCTGGACTTGGTTGAATCTTCCCTTCACCGTCTTAGGGAATTTTTCAGCTATTATCTCTTTAAGTATCTTCTTGAGGCCTCTCTCTCTCCTCCTTCTGAGACATGTATAATGTGAATGTTGGTGCATTTGCTATTGTTCCAGAGGTTTCTTAGGTTGTCTTTGTTTTCATTCTTTCTTCTATATTCTGCTCTGCCACAGTGATTTCCACCATCTTGCTTTAATCATTTTTATGTCCCCGTTATTCTGCTCTTGATTCCTATTGTATTGGTTTGTTTTTTAGTTCTTCTAGGTCTTTGGTAAACATTTATTGAAACTTCTTCATTCTTTTTCCAAGAACCTGGATCATCTTCATTATCATTATTTTTAATTCTTTTTTCTGGGAGGTTGCCTACCTTCACTTCATTTAGTTGTTTTTTCTGGAATTTTATCTTTTTCCTTTCTCTGGGACATACTCCTCTGCCTTTTCATTTGGTTAACTTTTGTGATTGTGTTTTCCTTTTCTGGTTGTTGTTGTTGCTTAGTCTCTAAGTCATGCCTGACTCTTTTGTGAACCCATGGACTGTAGCCTGCCAGGCTCCTCTGTCTGTGGGATTTCCCAGGAAAGAATACTGAAGTGAGTTGCCATTTCCTTCTCCAGGGGATTTTCCTGACTCGGAGATTGAACTCGCATCTCTTGCATTGGCAGGCTGATTCCTTACCACTGAGCCACCAGGGAAGCACTCATTCTGGAGTCTCTGGAATTGAAGTTCTTGCTTCTTTTGTCTGCTCTCTGGTTGATGAGGCTAAGAAGCTTGTGCAAGCTTCCTAATGGAAGGACTGGTGGTGGGAAAAACTGAATCTTGCTCTGATGGTTAAAGCTGTGTTCAGTAAAACTTTAATCCAGTTTTCTGATAACGTGTGAGGCTGTGCTCCCTTCCTGTTATATTTTTTGACCTGAGGCAACCAAGCCCTGGAGTCTGCGGTTTCAATGGTAGGGATAATGGTGAAATTTAAGAAGACTCTTTCCAAGGGGCACCTCCCTGGACTGCTGCTGCCAGTGCTACCATACCTGCAGTGAGCCACTGCTGACCCAGGCTTCTGCAGGAGACCCTCCAACAATTGCATGTATGTTTGTTTCATTCTCCTGAGGGATCATTGTGATATTCCTTTTCCCTGGGTCCTTTTTCACATAAGATTTCGTTTGTGCCCCCTAAGAATGGAGTCTTTCTTTCCCCAAGTCCTGTGAAAGTCCTACAATCAAACCCCACTGCCCTTCAAAGTTAGATTTGCTTGGGATTCCTAGTCCCTTTGCCAGATTCCTAGTCTGGGAAGCCTGTTGTGAGGCTCAGAAACTTTACAGCAGTGAGATAACTTCTTTGGTATTATCATTCTCCAATTTGTGGGTCGCCCAGCTGTTGGGTACATTATTTGAGTTTATCATGATTCTGTCCCTCCTACCATCTCTTTGCAGCTTATCCTTTGACTTTAGTTATGGATGGAGTACCTTTTTTTTTTGGTGGGTTTTAGCATTCTCCCGTCAATGGTTGTTCAATAGCTAGTTGATATTTTGGTGCTTTCACAGGAGGAGTTGAGTTCATTTTTTTTTTTTTTTTATTCTTCCATCTTGGACCAATATCTCTGGTATATTTTAAAATAATTTATTTTCCCCTTTATTGCTGATAACAGGAGGGGATTGTTTTTTTCTAGATTTACAGAATTATAATTGACATATAACATTGAAAATTGAGGATGCACATTGTGATGTTTTGATTGTTGTTATTTAGTCTCCAAGTCAAGTCTGACTCTTTGAGACACCATGAACTGCAGCATGCTAGGCCTCCCTGTCCCTCACCATCTCCTGGAGTCTGCCCAAGTTCACGTCCATTGAATTGGTGATGCTATCCAATCAACTTCTCCTCGGTCATCTCCTTCTCCTCTTGCCCTCAATCTTTTCCAGCATCAGCGTCTTTTCCAATGAGTTGGTTCTTCACATCAGGTGGCCAAAATATTAGAGCTTCAGCATCAGTCCTTCCAGTGAGTATTCAGGACTGATTTCCTTTAGGATTGACTGATTTGATCACCTTGCTGTCCAAGGTACTCTCAATAATCGTCTCCAGAATCATAGTTTGAAAGCATCAATTCTTCGGTGCTCTGTCTTCTTTATGGTCCAACTCTCACATCCATACATGACTACGGAGTAGACCATAGCCTTGACTATGCGGACATTTTTCAGCAAAGTGATGTCTTTGCTTTTTAATACACTGTCTAAATTTGTCATAGCTTTCCTGCCAGTAAGAGATTGTCTTCTAATTTCATGGTTTCAGTCACCGTCTACAGTGATTTTAGAGCCCAAGAGGAGGAAATCCATCACTGCTTCCACCTTTTCCCCTTCTACTTGCCACAAAGTGATGGGACCAGATACCATGATCTTAATTTTTTTAATATTGAGTTTTAAGCCAGCTTTTTCACTCTCTTCTTTGACCCTCATCAAGAGGCTCTTTAGTTCCTTCCCTGACACATAACATTCCAAATTAAGGGGGTGGTGGGTGGTGGTTTAGTCACTAAGTTGTGTCCAACCCTTGCAACCCTGCCAGCCTCCTCCATCCATGGAACTCTCCAGGCAAGAATACTGTAGTGGGCTGCCATTTCCTTCTCCAGAGTAAGGGTACATATTGTGATGATTTATATATATATATATATATATATATATATATATATATATATATATAGAGAGAGAGAGAGAGAGAGAGAGAGAGAGAGAGAAACGTTAAGTCATTCCTTATTACAGATAATTACCATTTAACTGTTGGTATGATGAGACTAAAGATCCATTCTCATACAACTATAATTGTACAATACAGTATTATTAATTATAGTCACCACACTATATATTAGGTCCCTAGAACTTATTAATCTTATAACTAAATTTTCTACACTTTGATCAACATCTCCCTGTTTTTCACATGCCTCAAGTTCTGGTAATCACCATTTTACTCTCTCTTTCTATGAGTTTGATGTTTTTAGATATCACATGCATGTGAGATTACTATTTGTCCTCCTCTGTGTGACTTATTTCATTTAGCATAAGACTATTGAAGTCCATCCATGTTGTCTCAACAATTGCAGAATTTGTGCAAGGATTTCCTTCTTTCTGTAGTTGAATGATATTCCAGGACTCTGTGTGTGTGTGTGTATACACATGCATATTTTACTTCTCCATTTATTTGTTAATGGACACAAGTCATTTCATGTCTTGGCTATTGTGAATAATGTTGCAATAAACAAAGAAGTGCAGATAACTCTTTGAGATAGTGATTTCATCTTCTTCAGATTTACATCCAGACGTAAGATTGTCAGATCATATGACAATTATATTTTTAATTTTTTAAAGAAATCTCTTCAATCCACGTTCCAAACAACAGTGAATACACAAATGTTCCCTTTTTTTCCGTATCTTTACTAGAACTTATTATATCTTGTCTTTTTGATAATAGTCTTTTTAACAGTTATGAGATAGTATATCATTTGTGATTTTGATTTGCATTCTTCTGATTAGTGATATTGAGCTCTTTTTCATGTACTTGTTGGCAATTTGTATGTCTTCTTTGGAAAAATGTCTGTTCAAGTCTACTGCCCTTTTAGAAAATCAAGTTTGCTATTTTGCTATTGAATTGTATGAGTTGCTTATTAAGTTTGAATAGAAACAGCTTATAAGATATAACATTTGCGATTGTTTTTCTTTCATTCCATTTTGGTGACATATCCAAGAAAGCATTGCTAAAATGAATGTCAAGAACTTTCCTCCATTTTTTTCTTCTAGAAATTTTAAGGGTTTAAATCTTATGCTAAGTCCTTAATCTAAGTCAATTTTTTTTGTGACTGATGTAAGATTGGGCCAATTTTCATTCTTCTGCAAGCAGATAGTCAGTTTTCCTAATGTCCTTTATTTATTGAAGATATTATCCTTTTCCATTGAGTATTTTTGGCTCTGTTGTCAAATCTTAGTTTACCGTATATGTGTGAATTTATTCCTAGGATTTCAATTCTGTTTTGTTAGGAAATTTTTCTCCATTATTTACTGTGAGATCCTGGTTGACTAAATTTCACAAAATTATGTACCCCTGTTCCCAAGTCCTCCTGAAGTGTTTAACTCTAAAAGTTGTCCACACTGAGTTTTCAGCAAATTTTCAATAACAGTTCCAGTTTTCTTATGTTGGCAATGATTCTTGTCAGTTGTGCTTGTGAGCCTATGCTTTAGTAAGCCATGATTCTCTATATTTGTCTTTCTCTCCTATTGTGCTGGCGACAGTTTTCTCTGTGTCCTCCCCTCTTACAGATTCAAGAAGAGCTGATTTTTCAGTGTGTTCCGCTTTTTACTCATTAGGGCAGAGTGGAGACTTCTAAGGTCCTTACATGCAAAAATAGATCTAATATATGCTGTAATATTCCTACAGTAAATATTGCTATTGTCCACCAACCAGTGTTCTGGAAACTGAATATAGAGCCCTAAATAAGGCATATGCTTTCCTTCTCTACTTATATTCTAGTGGGAGGAAGCTGATAATAAAAAGCTGTTTTCATGCCTCCCAGCAAGAAAATAATAGTGGTCAGCCAGAGTCTCAAAGAGATGCTTGTAATACTTCTGCCTCAGAACTTAGACTTAACAGAGTTCTTCTCATGCTTGAGGGAGCCAAGATTTCTTCTGATCCTCAAATGGGTCTATGGAATTTCAGTTGGACTGAAAACTAAGGGCTGGTAGCCTGAGTCCTGTGATAGTCTCAAAAACTTCCTTGGATCCTAAGAGCTGGAGGAACCCATACTAAAGAAAAGGAACATAAATACTTATAGAGGTTTCTCTTAAGGGCTTCAAGTCTTCCAGGATAAAAGTCCCACAGCAATATATTGCTATGGTTATCATTAATAAGTATTAACACATTGTGAATATTATTACAATATTATTAATTAATAATGAGCGGACACCTCAGGCCAGCTCTGGTATTTTTCCACATGTTTGGGGTTCAATGTTAGTCCCTCTATTTTGCCCCAGGTCCTTTACTCTGAGGTTGAGGGGAGGGAAATTCATGCCTGTGTACTTTAAAGCAATTGCAGCCTGTATGTTGTTCAATTCATCTTCATTTAAATAATTTGAGATGGTCTCTTATAAGAATGTGCTTGAATCCAGGGAGGATTTGAATCTCTCAAATAAGTTTTCTGAGTTATATTTTCCCTTTCCTTATAAATAGTAAATTATCTTCAATTGGGACACATACTTGGGTTAGGTGAGGGAGAGTATGAAAATATACTATATTCTGAAGTTTCATTCTGAAGAAAAACAGGATCTCTTCTTGCAGCTATTATCTTTCAAGGTATCTAATTGTTTTTCATTTTTTAAAATATGATCTTATTTTTCAATGTAGCTGAATCTAGATTAAGTCCAATATGAAGCTTGCAGGTACATTTTCAGGGTATGATAATAAGATAGCCAGGAGATAGAAATCATTGGGTCAGTAGTGTATAAAAAAATGCCCCAATCCAGATGGTGGCAACAGCAAGAAAGGAAGTTACTGCCATTTCAGGCTCCAAGACTGATCAGTTTCCAAATTGATCTATACTCCTTTGCTACAATCTTAAATGTTTACATTTATTTTTGGCTACTATAATGTACTATAGTGAAGCAATGGAACTGTGCTTTGGAACTAAGCACATCTGGGTTCAAATCACAGTCTCATCTTCTGTGTCACACAGCTTGTGGTCTTAGGCAAGTTAGTGAACACTCTGAACCCTGCTGTCATTGCCTTTAACATGGGTTGCTGTCAGCAGGTAATGGAGACATGACTTCAATGGACTCAACTTCTTTGATCTTCTTCAGCAATTTCATTTTTGTTTAAAATTCAAACACCCTTTACATCAATTACCACAAGAAGTCACATCTCTTACCAGAGTTTCCTCCCCAGGTTATTTCCGGCATTTGCTTAGAAAAGAGCACATTCTATACAGGTATATTCTGGTATTTTTCTTCTGATTGCCTCAGCCAGCATTCACTCAAGACCACTACTCTACTCAAAGTTGGTCTTTTCTTGCTCTCTCTACTGCTTTCTCCAGTCTACTGATAGTCCTTGATGTGTTGCTTTCAAGTTCTACTTCCCACCACACCCTCAAAGATGTGTTTAAACCTACTGAAGATTTTGTGTAGATTTCAAAGGTTCCAGAGACAACCTAGGAGGTGATAAAGGTCAGAGAACCTGAGATTCCTATTTTCTGAGGAGTCTTTATGACACAAAATTACTTAAGCCTATGGCCTAAGCCTGTGGGCCCAAAGCTGATATAGGAGGAAAGAAAAGTTTCCTCTGTCTATCGAAACAAATCTCAAGGAATGTGACTATTTTTGTTCTGGTTCTAGGTGAAAAGTACCTGGCATATATTTGTTGGCACTAGGGCAAGCACAAAGAATGAGAAGAAGGGAAACTTCTGGAGAGAAGTAATACATATTCCCTAACACAGAATCTTGTAGGGGAGGAAAACATATTTGTAAGTGAAATATGCATTTGCAAGATTGCCTTTGCATTGAAAGCCTGAGTTACACTGTAGATAGAAAGGGTATCAAGTTCTTCCATTTGCCCTCTGGGGAAATAAGCCTGATTAGACTTTTGACTGGCAAGCTTGCTGATATCACCCACACTTTTTGAAGAATATTGGTCTGCAGGCATCTTCTTGTGTCCGAAGATCTCTAATTTTCCAAGATCTTTTGCATATCTCCTCTAGATTGCTATTGTGACTCAAGGAGAAGGATATTCCAATCTCAGGACCCCAAAGGTCCTGAACAACATTATCAGTACATAAGCTGTTTCTGAAAGACCTTTAGCTTTAAGCTTTCCCATAATATTTCCTCCAAATGATGGCCTTTATAAGGCCACTATGATAGGCCACTGCACCTTTCCTGGCAGAACCATTAGGCCAAGCATGAAAGATATCTTCTGAACAGAGCATTTATGTTCTTCTTGTACCACAAACCTAAAGAACTAAAACCACATCCATTTATTAGCTCACTATTCTTCAGCTAAGAAGTATGGTAACTCAACAGCATGGTTCTCTGCTCAGAGTATCATCAAACTAGAAGTGGCAGCTGGGCTGAGGCTCTAGGGAGATTCCCTTCAAAGTTTGTTCTCATATTTAGAAGAATTCAATTTCTTATCATCATTAAACTGTTGAAGGACTATTTCACTTCCTGCTGTTAACCAGGGGCCAGTCTCTGCTTCATCCATTTTATGCCAATAAGAGCACATCAAATAAATCTTGGTTTTAAAATTTTTCTTTCTATTCTACCACTAGCTGAAGAAAATTCTGCTTTCAAAGATTCATATCATGTCTGTCTAAGGAGAATATTCTCCTTATCTTAATGTAAACTAATTTGGGACAGCAACTAACATTAAAATTCCTTCTCAGTATGACCTAAGTTAGTGTTTTATTGGATAACTGTACACCAAAAGGATATGAAATAGCTCAACTGGAATTCTATTACCTCTACTAGCTTTGTTCATAGTAACACTTCCTAAGGTCCACTTGACTCCACACTTCAGGATATCTGGCTCTAGGTTAGTGATCACACCTTTGTGGTTATTTGGGTCACTAAGACCTTTTCTTGTACAGCTCTTCTGTGTATTCTTGCCAACTCTTCTTAATATCTTCTGCTTCTGTTAAGTCCTTACGATTTCTGTCCTTTATAGTGTCCATCTTTGCATGAAATTTTCCCTTGGTATCTCCAATTTTCTTGAAGAGATCTCTAATCTTTCCCATACTATTGTTTTTCTTTGCATTTTCACTTAGGGAGGCTTTCTTATCTCTCCTTGCTTTTCTTTTGAATTCTGCATTCAGTTGGGCATATCTTTCCATTTTACCATTGCTTTTCACTTCTCTTCTTTTCTCACCTATTTGTAAGGTCTCCAGACAACAGCTTTACCTTCTTGAATTTCTTTTTTTTGGGAGGGGGGATGCACAGCCTCCTATACAATGTTACAAACCTCTCTCCACAGTTTTTCAGGCACTCTCTCTACCATATCTAATCCCTTGAATCTATTTATCATCTATATAAACATAAAGGATTTGATTTAGGTCATATCTGTACAGATGTGAGGGGTGAACCATAAAGAAATCTGAGCATTGAAGAATTGGTGCTTTTGAACTGTGGTGTTGGAGAAGACTCCTGAGAGTCCATTGGACAGCAAGGAGATCCAACCAGTCCATCCTAAAGGAAAATCCTCCTGAACATTCATTGGAAGGACTGATGTTGAGGTTGAAGCTCCAATACTTTGGCTACCTGGTGCGAAGAACTGACTCATTGGAAAAAATCCTGATGCTGGGAGAGTTTGGAAGTGGGAGGAGAAGGGGAAGACAGAGCATAAGATGGTTGGATAGCATCACTGACTCAATGGACATGAGTTTGAGCAAGCTCCAGGAGTTGGTGATGGACAGGGAAGGTTGGCATGCTGCAGTCCATGGGGTCACAAATAGTCAGACATGACTAAGTGACTGCACTGAACTGAACTCAATGGCCTAGTTGTTTTCCCTACTTTCTTCAATTTAGGGGTGAATTTTTCAATAAAGAGCTAATGATCTGAACCACAGTCAGCTCAAACTCTTGTTTTTGCTCACTGTATAGAGCTTCTCCATCTTCAGCTGCAAAGAATAAATTCAATCTGATTTCAGTATTGAGCATCTGGTGATGTCCATATGTACAGTAATCTCTTCTATTGTTGGAAGAGGGTCTTTGCTATGATCTCTTGCTATGTTCTCTTGACAAAGCTCTGTTAACCTTTACCCTGCTTCATTTTGTACTCCAAGGCCAAACTTGCCTGTTACTTCAGTTATTTCTAGGCTTCCTATTTTGCATTCCAATCCCCTATGATGAAAAGGATATCTTTCTTTGGTATTAGTTCTAGAAGGTGTTGTTTGCTGTTTGTTCTATAAGATCTTCATAAAACTTCAGCTTCTTAAGTATTAGTGGTTGAGGCATAGACTTGGATTACTGTGGTGTTTAACTGTTTGCCTTGGAAGTGAGCTGAGATCATTCTGTCGTTTTTGAGGTTGCACCTAAGTACTACATTTTGGACTCTTTTTTTTGACAGGTTTTATTTTCTTGGGCTCCAAAATCACTGTGAATGGTGACTTTAAATGAAATTAATAGATGTTTTCTCCTTTGAAGTAAAACTATGATAAACCTAGACAGTGTACTAAGAAGTAGAGGCATTCCTTTGCCAACAAAGGTCTGCATAGTCAAAGTTATGGTTTTGTGTTTTTTTCCAGAAGTCATGTACAGATGTGAAAGTTGAACAATAAAGAAGGCTGGGTGCTGAAGAATTGATGCTTTCAAACTGTGGTGCTGGTAAAGACTCTTGAGAGCCCCTCAGATGGCAAGGAAATCAAACCAGTCAATCCTAAACAAAATCAGTCCTGAATATTCATTGGAAGGACTGATGCTGAGGTGAAGCTACTGTATTTTGGCTGCCTGATGTGAAGAGCTGGCTCATTGGAAAAGACCTTGATGCTGTGAAAGATTGAGGGCAGGAGGTGAAGGGGACAACAGAAGGTAAGATGATTGGATAGCATCGCCAACTCAGTGGACATGAATTTGAGCAAATTCTGGGAGATATTGAAGGACAGGGAAGCCTGGCATGCTACAGTCCATGGGGTGACAAAAAGTCAGACACTGTTTAGCAACTGAACAGCACCACCACCAAAAAACAGTGATCTTTGTAGGCCACTTTAGAATTTTTTTTACCACAAAAATCAATTTTATTAGACATTTCATAGGGACTATCACATTGAACAACATACCAAAAAATCATGACTTTCAAATATTTTGTGTTCTAGTACAACGGGATAGACAGTATGCAAGTGATTAAGAAATATGTAGTATCCCAGATGGTGATAAATAGTATAGAAAAAAATAACACAGAAGAGAAGAATTGGGAATGCCTGGCAAAAATATCATTTCGATTATAAATAAGATGATCAAGAAAGTTCTCATTTAAAATTATGACATTTCAGCAAAGATCTTAAGGAACTGAAGAGTAAAGCCTGAAAATTTCTAGGGGAAGGACATTCCAGGCTGAGAGAACAGCAAGTCCAAAGGCTGTTTGCAGGAAAACAAAATTCTTATTCTGTCCTCAGCCCTGGCTCCTGTCTCCCTCCCAGCTTCATCTCAGTTTGATAACTCCTCATTTTCTGAGCTTCAGTGTAATTCCTCTCTTTCTTTTAATACTTTTCTCCAGGTTCATATTTGGCTGGCTCTTCTTTCAGACATTGGCTCATGGGATTACTTGGGGGTCCAGTGGTTAGAACTCTGTGCTTCCACTATAGGAGGCACAAGTTCGATCCCTGGTCAGGGAACTGATATCCTGCAATCATTCAGCACATCAAAACAAACAACAAGCAAACAAACATTAAACAAGAAAAATGCAGATATGGGCTCATGTCATTTCCCTGTTCCATCATCTTGCTTTGTTTTTTAAACATTTGGACACATATATTTAATATAGGTTATTTCATGTTGTGAAGGCATGTTTACTTACTGCATAAGATAAGCACAATTACAAAGAGGAAACCAATTTTTTCCCCAAATATGCCCAGATCTAGATAAATGACTAGATCTATTTTTTATATTTGATAAATTTTTATTTGAGTACTTTTCAAAAAACAAACAAAAAAAAGTTTAGTTGTGATTGGTATACAAAACGTTGTTAATTTTTAACATATACAACTTGGTGAATTTGATAAGTATATATCAGCTAAATCACCACCATAATCCATGCTATGAATATACTCATCACCTCCAAGTTTTTCCCTCTCTTTTTTCATTTATTACAATTGTTTTGTGATTAGAGCACAACATAAAATCTACCCTCTTAGCATTTTTTTGTGTGTGAGAATGCCTTCTCTACTGGATGGTAAATTTCATTTGTATATGGGCCATATCTGCTTTGTGTTCCACTATATTCCCTGTACCTAGTAGAGTGCCTGTCACATAAGTTGTGCTCCACTGGATAAAGTAAACAAAACACATTTCAGGGATATGTTGGTTATGTAGTTTAATTTACAACTGATATCAGCAAATTCTCATTTGAAATGCTTATGATCATCCAGAAAATCCATGACTTCATTCTTGAATTTGTATGTAAACACCACACTTTCATCTATAAGAATATATTAAAACAATGGCTTCCTTGGTGTCTCAGACAGTAAAGAAATTACCTGCAATGCAAGAGACCTATATCGTTTTTTTTTATACAGTTACTTTTTTGTAAACTTTGAATAAAAACATCTATTGTACAAAAATGTTTAAACACCTTGATTTTACCCAACCACTTAATTATACAAAATGGGAAACAGACCACAGAGGGAAAGAAAAGATTTGTTCAGAGTTATATGGTGAGTTAGTAGCAGTATTAACCTCCTGAATCATGCCCTCTAATTCCTTGTCTTGTTATCTCCCTTCTCTATCCTCTGGGTACATTCAGGTGAAATGTGACATAGTGGGAGACATGAAGGATAGGGTTTAAGATGATAGCTGAGCTCCTCTGAGCATCTTGACTCAGAAGGAGGCAGTGGGAAATATGGCCGAAATAAAAATGGAGTCTGTAAATCCAGACTGGAACCCAGAGCGAAGTGTTCAAAGACTCCAGAAATGGATTGCAAAACTGCATCCTAGTCCCAGGAGGTGTGTATTTTTCTATAACATGCTTTGTTCACTTAACCATATATTTTAAAGTTCTTTTCAGGTCAGTATATACATACAGCTGCTTTGTTATTTTTAAAAACTCTATAATAATCTCCAGAATTGCTGTTTTTTTTTTTTATTATTTATAGCTTACCTCTGGTGACCTTTCAGGGCTTATTCTATTGTGCAGAGCTACTCTTTTGGCCTTCTTTGAAGTTCATTCAGCCCTTAGGTGCTATGAAATATTTTCTGTATTGCTAGAACTTTGTGAGCTAGTGGGCAGCTGTATAGAGGCTTGTGCCTAGAAAGGTAGTGAGATAAAAGTCTTTGGAGTTCTTAAAAATTTTGGACAACCACTGAGCAAAGATAATATGTAAGAATGAACTATACATAATGACTCGGGCTGACATCTATCATATTTCTTGTCATACTTCCTTTCTGTTTGTCTATCCAAAAGCTAGATATGATTTCTTTGAGAGTAGGAACCCAGTATTGTTCAACATTGTATCCCCAACACCCAACACGGTGCCTTGACATTAAGTCAATGCTCCATCAATATTTATGAATTCATGATCTATATAATATTAAAATTTTGATGATCTCATCTGCAAATATCCTGAAAAGAAGAACCCAGCTCTACAGACACATTGGCATTCACCACGCTCTTCAAGTACAATGAACATATGACTATACATTCAGAGAACTTTGACGATTTTCATTTCCCTGATAATTAATGTTGAGTTCCTTTCATACATATAAATAAGCCAATAGGATGCCTTCTTCAGAAAAATGTCTGTTCAAGTCTTTGGCTTATTTTTATTGGAATTATTTGAGATTTTTTGAGATTGAATCATAGGAGTTCCTTATATAATTTGGAAATTAACTTCTTTTCAGATATATACTTTACAAATATATATATTTTTCACATTCTGGAGATTGCCTTCACATTCTGTTGATTGTTTATTTTGCTGTGCAGAAACTTTGTAGTTTGATGTAGTCCCACTTCTCTATTTTTTAAATTGTTGCCTGTTTTGATATCATAAGCAAGAAATCATTGCCAAAATCAATATCAAGAAGCTTTCTTCCTTTGTTTACTTCTAGAAATTTTAGTTTCTAGTCTCATATTTCAATCTTGTATTAATTTTGAGTTGATATTCTGTGTATGATAGAAAGTAGCAGGTTACTTTTTTTTTTTTTGCACGTTGTTATCCAGTTTTCCCAGTACCATTTGTTGAAAAGGTTAACTTGTATCCTTTGTGTATTCTTGAAACCCTTGTCAAAGATTGGTTGACTATACATGTGTGAGATTGTTTCCAAGTTTTCTTTTTATTGGAATATAGCTGATTTACAATATTGTGTTCATTTCATGTTTACAGCAAACTGATTCAGCTATTTCATTCATACTATATTCCATTACATATTATTATAGGATATTGAATATAATTCCCTGTGCAATACAGTAAATCTCTGTTTTTTTATCTATTTCATGAATAATATTTTATATTTGTTAATCCCAAGCCCTTAATCTGCCCCTCTCTCCCCCTTCCTTATGGTAGTCATGTTTGTCTTCTAGGCCTGTGAGTCTATTTCTTTTATATATACAGATTAATTTGAATTATTCTTAGATTCCACATGTAAGTGATACCATATTGTATTTTCTTTCTCTGATTCTCTTCACTAAGTGTAATATTGTCTAGATACATCCATGTTGCTACTATCAATAATATTTAATTATTTCATATAGTTGGGCAATATATATTGCCCAATCATCTTCTTAAGCCAATCAATCATTATTAGTGTGTAGAAATTCAATAGATTTTTTATATCAATTGTCATATCCTGAAACTTTACTGAATTCACTTATTATTTCTAATAGTATTTGTTGGCATATTTAGGGTTTTCTGTATATAGTATCTTTTCATTTGCAAACAGTGACAGTTTTACTTCTTAGTTTTCAATTTGGTTTGCTTTAATTTCTTTTTCTTGCCTATTTGCTGTGGCCAGAATTTCCAATGAAAAAAGAAGGGAAAATGTTAGTTGCTTAGATATGTCTGACTCTTCGCGACCCCATGGACTATATAACCTGCCAGGTTCCTCTGTCCATGGAATTCTCCAGGCAAGAATACTGAAGTGGGTAGCCATTTCCTTCTCCAGGGGATCTTCCTGACCTAGAGCTTGAACCTAGGTTTCCTGCATTGCCGGCAGATTCTTTACCATCTGTGTCATCAGGGAAGTTCAAGATTTCCAATACTCTGTTGGAAAAAAAGTGTCAAGAATGGCATCCTTGACTTTTTACTTATAGGAAATACTTTCAGCTTTTCACTGTTGAGTCTGATGTTGACATTGGCTTTGTCATATATTTACACATACATACATATTATTATTTTGAGTTATAGTTATTTTATACCAAATTTGTTGAGAGTTTTTTTTCCCTCATAAATGGATGCTGAATTCTGCCAAAAGATTTTCCCATCTAGTAAGAATATATTTTTTCTTCACTTTATTCATGTTATTTATAACATTGATTTATGAACATTGAGCCTCCTTGAATCCCTGGGATAAACACCACTTACTCATGGTGCATGATTCTATGTGTCATTTAATTTGATTTCTTAAAGCTTTGTTCAGGATTTTTTGTATCTATATTAATCAGAAATATTGACATGTAATGCTTTTTGTGTGGTCTGATTTTGGTATAAACATGATGCTGGCATCATAGAATGAGTTCAGAGTAGTTAATTTCTCTTCAAATTTTGAAAGTTTCAGAAGAAAATGTAGTAATTCTTCTTTAACTTTTTGGTAAGATTCACCTGTGAAGTTATTTGTTATAGGACTTTTCTTTCTTTGGAGGATTTTACTTAATTTACTGATTCAATTTTATTTCTGATAATCAGTCTTCATATTTTCCATTTCTCTCTGATTCAGTTTTGGAAGATAGTAGACTTCTAGACAATATTCATTTCTTTGAGGTTGTCCAATTTTTCAGATGGTCAATACTGAAAGCAGATTGATTATATTCTTTGCAGCCAAAGATGGAGAAGCTCTATACAGTCAGCAAAAACAAGACCAGGAGCTGACTGTGGCTCAGATCATGAACTCCTTATTGCAAAATTCAGAATTAAATTGAAGAAAGTATGGAAAACCACTAGACCATTCGGGTATGACCTAAATCAAATCCCTTATGATTATACAGTGGAAATGACAAATAGATTCAAGGGATTAGACATGATAGACAGAGTGCCTGAAGAACTATGGACAGAGGTTCATGACATTGTACAGGAGGCAGTAATCAAGACCATTCCCAGGAAAAAGAAATGCAAAAAGGCAAAATGGTTGTTTGAAGAGGCCTTACAAATAGCTGAGAAAAGAAGAGAAGCTAAAGGCAAAGGAGAAAAGGAAAGATAAACCGATTAGAATGTGGAGTTCCAAAGAAAAGCAAGGAAAGATAAGAAAACATTCCTCAGTAATCAATGAAAAGAAAGAGAAAAAAAAATAGAATGTGAAAGACTAGAGATCTCTTCAAGAAACTCAGAGATACCAAGCGAACTTTTCAACAAAAATGGGCACAATAAAGGACAGAAATGGTACGGACCTAACAGAAGCAGAAGATATTAAGAGGTGGTAACAATACACAGAAGAACTGTACAAAAAAAGATCTTCCCGATCCAGATAATCATGATGGTGGGATCACTCACTTAAAGCCAGATATCCTGGAAAGTGAAGTCAAGTGGACCTTAAAAAGCATCATCATGAACAAAGCCAGTGGAGGTGATGGAATTCCAGTTGATCTATTTCAAATCATAAAAGATGATGCTGTGAAAGTGCTGCACTAAAAGCACTAGCAAATTTGGAAAACTCAACAGTGGCCACGGGACTGGTAAAGGTCAGTTTTCATTCCAATCCCAAAGAAGAGCAATGCCAAAGGATGTTCAAACTATGGGACAATTGAACTCATTTTACATGCTATCAAAATAATACTTAAAATTTTCCAAGCCATTCTTCAACAGTACATGAACCATGAAATTCCAGATATTCAAATTGGATTTAGAAAAGGCAGAGGAACAAGAGATCAAATTGCCAATATCTGAAAGGATCACCAAAAAGCAAGAGAGTCCCAGAAAAACATCTAATTTTGCTTTATTGGCTATGCCAAATCCTTTGACTGTGTGGATCACAACAATCCCTGTGAAATTCTTAAAGAGATGGAATATCAGACTACCTGACCTGCCTCCTGAGAAAAATGTATGGAGGTCAAAAAGCAACAGTTAGAACTTGATATGGAACAACAGACTAGTTCCAAACCAGGAGAGGTACGTCAAAGCTGTATGTTGTTACCCTGCTCATTCAACTTATGTGCCGAGTGCATCATGAGAAATGATGGGCTAGATGAAGCACATGCTGGAATCAAGATTGTCAGGAGAAACATAAATAACCTCAGATATGCATATGACACCATCTTTATGGCAGAAAGTGAAGAAGAACTAAAGAGCCTCTTGATGAAAGTGAAAGAAGAAATTGGAAATGTTGGCTTAAAACTCAACATTCAGAAAACTAACATCATGAAATCTGGCCCCATCACTTCATGGCAAATAGTTGGGGAAACAGTGAAAACAGTGACAGACTTTATTTTTTGGAACTCAAAAATCACTGCAGATGGTGACTGCAGCCATGAAATTAAAAGACATTTATTCCTTGAAAGAAAAGTTATGACCAAACTTGACAGCATATTAAAAAGCAGAGACATTACTTTGCCAACAAAGATTTGTCTAGCCAAAACTACAGCTTTTCCAGTAGTCATGTATGGATGTGAGAGTTGGACTATAAAGCAAGCTGAGCTCTGAAGAATTGATGCTTTTGAAGTCTGGTGTTGGAGAAGACTCTTGAGAGTCCCTGGGACTGCAAAGAGATCCAACCAGCTCATCCTAAAGGAAATCCGTCCTGAATGGTCATTGGAAGGACTGATGCTGAGGCTGATACTCCAATACTTTGGCCACCTGATGCGAAGAACTGACTCCTTTGAAAAGGCCCTGCTGCTGGGGAAAATGAAGGCAGGAGGGGAAGGGGACAACATAGAATGAGATGGTTGAATGGCATCACTAACTCAGCAGACATGAGTTTGAATAAACTCCAGGAGTTGATGTTGGAAAAGGAGGCCTGGTGTGCTGCTGTCCATGGGGTCACAAAGAGTCAGACATGATTAAGAGGCTGAACTGAACTGAACTGAACTGAATTTTTGATTTATAATTGTCCATAGTAGTGACTTAACTCCAATACATTGGAAAAGTCTCTGATGCTAGAAAAGATTGTAGGCAGGAGGAGAAGGGGCAACAGAGGATGAGATGGTTGGATGGCATCACTGACTTGATTGACATGTGTTTGAACAAGTTCTGGGAGTTGGTGATGTAGAGAAGCCTGGCGTGCTGCAGTCCTTGGGGTCGCAAAGAGTCAGACACAACTGAGCAACTGAACTGAAAGTTTTATTACCCTTTGTGTCTCTATGATGTCATAATTTATTTTCTTTCTTTTATTATTTTCTTTACTTTGGCCCTTTTCCTTTTTTTCTCTTTGTTGCCTTGATTTAAATGTTTATCAATTCTGCTTATCTTTTCAAAGAATCCATTTTTATTTTCATTTATCTTTTCTTTTGTTTTGTATCCATTTTTAAAATGTCTATATATTGATCTTTATTATTTCCTTCCTTCTACTAACTTTGTTTTTTGTTTATTTTAGTTTCATTTATTTAAGTATGAGTTTTGAATTTTTATTTTGACAATTTTTTAGGGAAGTAGACCTATATCACTATAAACTTCCGTCTGACTGCTGATTTTGCTGTATTCCATATATGTTTTATCACTGTGCTTCTATTTTCATTTGTCTCCAGGTATCTATTTTATTATATTTTTGTATTTCATAAGTGACCCACTGACTATGTGATAGCATATTGTTTAGACTTCACATCTTTTGTGGATTTTCTAGTTTCTATATAGTCAGTTTTTATTTTCATACTCCTGTAGTTGGAAAAATTCCTTGATATGGTTTTAATCTTCCTAAATTTTTTGAATCATTTTTTGCAGGCTAGCATGCAATCTATCCTGGAGAATATACCACATGTAGTTGAAATGAAAGTGTTTTCCAATAATTTTGGATGGAATATTCTATAAATATATATCTACCTATCTATCTAAAATCCATCTCCTCTAATGCATCATTCAAGGTCAATGGTATTCTGTCCATTGATGTAAGATGTCCATATCTTCTTGATATTCTGTCCATTGATGTAAATGTGGTTTTAAAGTCCCTTATTTTTGTTGCATTGTTATCAGTTTCTTATTTTGTGATTGCTAATATTTGCTTTTTTTATATTTAGATGGTAATCTACTGGGTGAAAATGCATTTATAGTTGTCTTGGTTTCTTGTTTGATTAACCCCCCTTTATCATCAGTTAATGCCTTTTATTTTTTCTTGCTCGAATCTTTGTTTTAAAGTCTATTTTTTTCTGACTATTGCTACCCGATTTGGTTTTTGCTTTTTTTTAAAAAAAAAGATTTCCATTTGCATGGAATATCTTTTCTACTCCCTCACTTTCAATCTGTATGTATTTTTAGTTCTGAAGTATGTCTTTTGTAGGCAGCATAGACATTTATAAAAAAAAATCACTTCATCTCTTTCATGTCTTTTAACATGCAAAACTTAATATGATTTACATTGTATTAGAGGTCTGTTAAACTGTTCTCATTTTTAAAAATTATTTTACCCATTTTTTCCATTTAAGTAATTCTCACTAATCTGTCTTCCAGATCACTGAACCATTCTTGTGTATCATCTAATTTACTTTTGATTCTTTCTAGTGTATTTTTAATTTTATTTATTATATTCATCTCTCTCTCTTTTTTAAAAAAATATTTTCTAACTTTATGTCAAAATATTCACTATATTCTACTCTTCTTCTCTCAACTTAGCTGAGCATCTTTTTTATCATTATTTTGATCTCTTTTTCATGTAAATTGCTTACATCCATTTTGTTTAGTCTTTTGCAGAAGTTTTGTCTATTCTTTCATTTGAAACATGTTCCTCTGTCTCTTCATTTTGCTTAGTTCTCTCTGTTCATTTTTGCATATTATGTAGATTGGTTTCATCTCCTGTTCATAGAGAGGTGGCTTTTTCTAGGAGACACCTACATGCACCAGCAGCATGCTTCACTGTATTCACCAGAGATCTATGTTCTAAGAATGTGCTATATATGGGCTGCATGCATCCTTCTGTTGTGGCAAGAATAATCACTGTGGATGTACTACAGGTGGAGCTGACACTTAGCCAGGTAGGCTGAAGGCTCTATCTCATATGGTGACTGTGGGCCTATTTGTCATTCAGACCAGGTCTCCATGTGACCATCCATGCAACCTAGTTGTGTGTCACTGCTTCAAGACAACTGGTGTGTTTTGAGGGGTGGTTAATCTCCCATTTCTAATAAGCTTCTAATACGCAGTAGAATACATTTCTCACCATAGCTTCTGCCAGCACCCATATCTGCAGGGAGGAAATCAGTTGCCTCCTGCCTCTCTGGAAGGCTGTCCAAGATCATCAAGTGGTTCTGACCCAGGCTCCTTTTAAGTTATTGCCTCTGTGCTGGAACTTAGTTTTGTGACATTTGTGCATACTCTTTAAGAGTGGAATCTGTCTCCAATTGCCCTCTGGCTCTCCTGAATGTAACATTCACTGATTTTCAAATCTGGATGTTCTGGGACTTATCTTCCAGACAACAGAATCCCAGAATGCGAACTGTAATGTGAGGCTTGGATCCCTTGCTCTTCAAGTAAGACCATTACAGTTATAATATTTCTAATATATTTGGAACTTTGGGATATGGATCATGATTGTACTGCATTTCTACCACTCTACCTGTCTTGCTGTGGATCCTTGTTTATATCTTTAGTTTTGGAAAATATTTCCTGCTTGTCTTCAAGTTGTTCTCATAGATAGTTGCTCTATAAATAGTTGTAATGATATTCAGTTCACTCAGTCATGTCTGACTCTTTGCAACCTCATAGACTGCATGCAGCATGCCGAGCTTCCTTGTCCTTCACTATCTCCCAGGGTTTGCTCAAACTCATGTCCATTGAGTCGATGATACAAACCAACCATCTCATCCTCTTTGTAAGGTTGTGAGGTGTTTTATGCTGATTCAATCTGCATATTAATTATTAGTCTATTCAAATTTTCTATATCTTCATTATTCAGCCTTGGTAGTGAGAGGGTAACAGACAGGAAGGCTAGGGGTCCCCAAGTGGAGGAAATAGACTGCAAGTGTCAGATTTCTTTTTTCCCCTTCTCTATACAAAATTAAAATGAGGTTTCTTTTAAAACCCTATGTTGCCATGACGACACCTGGTTCCACCTGAACTTAACTTTAATCAAACCTTGAGCTGACCAATGCATTTTTCTTATGGAAATGTTTTTCTTAAGCTATGTTAATGAAATATATGTTTACCCTAGAATTTGCCTTTCTTAAAGATTCATGTCAATTGTTTAATGGCCCTGATGACTCACCTTGTGCCAATGTAATCTCAAAATGCATGTTGTGGGTGAGGGGCCTGGTGACACTCTCTGAGTTTTGAGTCATTTCCTTTCTCTAATTAGCAGCTTGCTAATAGATATATAACTTCTTGTTAAAAACTAGCAAGGGAACACTTTCTGGCCACTTCTGATGTCTATGTCAGAAGCTTTCTTTGTCTCTTTTACACTTTAATAAGACTTTATTACAAAAAACTCTGAGTGACCAAGCCGCATCACTGGCCCCATATCGAATTCCTCTTCTCTAGAGGCCAAGAATCCCTGCATCATTTATGGCTCATAGCAACAACCTTCAGCAGATAATATAAATATAAGAATTTATCCATTTCTTCTAGTGTATCTATTTATATGGCAAGTGTTGAATTAATCATATTTCTCAGTTTGTTGCACTTATTACCATTGATCCATGAAAGATCCATGAAGAAAAGTTTTGTTTTTATTTACTTATCTATTTATTTCTTTCTTTTATCCCCATTACCAATTCCCATATCTATTTTTATATGGTAAGGGCTGCATTAATCATATATCTCAGTTGGTTACACTATTATCACTGGTCCATGAAAGATTTCTAATTTGCTTTTGTTTATTTATATATCTATTTATTTCTCTCTCTTCTCCCTATTACCAACTCCCATTCCTCCTTCTAATCATCTCATCCAGCAAGTGCTTATTTGATTTCTGAATCTCTAATAATCTCTGCTCTAAAGTCACCTTTTAGAGAAGACTTTCCTGATTCCCCTCTCTGAAATATTAGCTCCCTGTCATTCTCCATCCTCTTACCCTGCTTATTTTCCTTTTACATGATACAGCATTGCCTAAACTTCAGTTATTTATTTCATTTAATCAAATGTAAGTTCTTAGGGGTGAGAAGTTTTTATTCACACCACTATATTCTTGGAGCCTTAGAACAGTGCTTCCTGGCACAAACTGGATGCCCAAGCAATATTTGAAGGATGAATGTGTGAGGGAATGTAGAAAGGAAACAAAGATCAGTGATAATAGGATGTTGACAAGTCTCTGTAGGTGATTCATAAATCTCTGAAGTGTTGTATGTGTTTATAATTAAACCCATGCATTATTTGTAGTTTTAATGATATGTTCTTTCAAAAAACACTACCTACTGTGCTATGCCCTGAAGAAACCAAGGCAAATAAGAAAATTCTTTCTAAGAAGGTGTTTGCAGTCTAACGTGTTAACAAATATGTAAATGGACACTTCTAATATGGTGTAATAAGAGCATTAATACACATATGGACAAAGTACCATAATTCCTCAGGGAAGAAAGCAATAAAATTCAGACATGCCAGAGATGTATTAATGTACAAAATGACATTTAATTCATCCTTAAAAAAATATCTATGGGACAATTACCATGCACCTACAGTGTGCTAGGTTTCGGTGACATGGCATCAACTGTAACTGAGGCCCAAAATGAGAAATAGCTGAGTACCATAAAAGAAACAATCACCTCCACAACAGATGAAATCAAGGTATAATTTAGGACTCATATTATTGCAAATTCAAGAGGTTCTTTCTCATGCAGTTAAAAAGTTCAGCAAAAAGAACTTTTGACAATCACTTGGAAGGAGACATTCTCTGGAGAGAAAAAACAGACAGAAATTTCAAGCAAACTGAAATAGACTCTGCTAAGTAATCCAACATTGCTTTAGTTCCCTGAAATGGAAAGGTGATCCTAAGAGTACACTCTGTTCTAATGGGTATGTCATGTTGGAGCCAGCTTCTGAGATCCCAAAGCCCAGAAGACTGAATTTGTGGAGTGCATTTCGATTGCAGACAATTAAAAAAAAATTAAAAACAAGGACTTCACCATTTAAAAATGGTATATTAAATGGTGCAAATAACAATGAGATATCACCTCACATCAGTCAGAATGGCCATCATCAAAAAACCTACAAATAAATACTGGAGAGGATGTGGAGAAAAGGGAACCATCTTGTACTGTTGATGGGAATATGAGTTGATAGCGCCACTATGGAGAACAGTATGGAGATCCAATAAAAGCTAGGGATAAAACTACCATATGACCCAGCAATGCCACAACTGGGTATATACCCTGAGAAAACCACAATTCTAAAAGACACATGCACCCCAGTGTTCACTTTAGCAGTATTTTACAATGAGCCAGGGCATGGAATTAGGTGTCTATCAATAGATAAATGGATGAAGAAGTTGTGATACATATATACAATGTAATATTACTCAACCATAAAATGGAACAAATTTGAGTCATTTGAACTAAGGTGAATGAAATTACAGTCTGTTATACGGAGTGAAGTAAATCAGGAAGAGAAAAACAAATAGTGCATATTAATGCATATATATGGAATCTGGAAAAATGATATGATGAACCTACTTTCAGTGCAGGAATAGACACAGACATAGAGAATGGACTTGTCGACACATTGGGAGAAGGAGAGGGTGGGACAAATTGAGAGAGTAGCATTAAAATAGATAATTACCATATTTAAAATAGATAGCTAGTGGGAATGTGCTATATAACACAGGGAGCTCAGCTCTGTGCTATTAATACTTGACGACCTAGAAGGGTGGGATGGAGGGAGTGAGTGGGAAGGAGATTCAAGAAGGAGGGAATATATGTATACTTATGGCTGATTCACAATGTTGTATGGTAGAAACCAATACAACATTATAAAGCAAATATCCTCCAATTAAAAATAAATTAAAAAAAATGAAAAACATGGTGTGAATATAACTCTCCCAGCTACCTTTGAATGACTTTATTGCTTTCAAAATCTATAATTCCTAGGAGCATTATTCTTTATGCTACAACCACCAGTATAAGTTACAATAGTAAATGCTCCAAAGGCAGGCATTAACTTGGCGTGGAGCTACTTCTCAAATTGGGTAACTCTATATAACATACTTAGTTTCATTGAGTAATATAAGACTGTAGTCCGTGTGATCAGATTGGCTCGTTTTCTGTGATTATGGTTTCAGTGTGTCTGCCCTCTGATGCCCTCTTGCAACATCTACCATCTTACTAGGGTTTCTCTTACCTTGGACGTGGGGTATCTCTATGGATGCTCCAGCAAAGTGCAGCCGCTGCTCTTTACCTTGGACGAGGGGTATCTCCTCATTGCTGTCCCTCATGACCTTGAATGTGGAGTAGCTCCTCTCGGCCCTCCTGCGCTGGCACAACCACCACTCCTTGGACATGGAGTTGTTCCTCTTAGCCGCCGCCCCTGGCCTCTGGCATGGGGTAAATCATCTTGGCAGCCACCCCTGACCTTAGGCGTGGGGTAGCTCCTCTCGGCCACCAGCCGTGACCTCGGGTGTGTGGTAGCTCCAACGGTATGGACCTAACAGAAGCAGAAAATATTAAGAAGAGGTGGCAAGAATACACAGAAAAACTGTACAAAAAAAGATCTTCACACCCCAGATAATCATTATGGTGTGATCACTCACCTAGAACCAGACATCCTGGAATGTGAAGTCAAGTGGGCCTTAGAAAGCATCATTATGAACAAAGCTAGTGGAGGAGATGGAATTCCAGTTGAGCTATTTCAAATCCTAAAAGATGACGCTGTGAAAGTGCTGCACACAATATGTCAGCAAATTCGGAAAACTCAGCAGTGACCACAGGACTGGAAAAGGTCAGTTTTCATTCCAATTCCAAGAAAAACAATCCCAAAGAACGCTCAAAGTACTGCACAATTGCACTCATCTCACATGCTAGTAAAGTAATGCTCAAAATTCTCCAAGTCAGGCTTCAGCAATACATGAACGGTGAATGTCCAGATCTTCAAGCTGGTTTTAACAAAGGCAGAGGAACCAGAGATCAAATTGCCAACATCTGCTGGATCATCGAAAAAGCAAGAGAGTTCCAGAAAAACATCTTTTTCTGCTTTATTGACTATGCCAAAGCCTTTGACTGTGCATCACAATAAACAGTGGAGAATTCTGAAAGGGATGGGAGTACCAGACCACCTGACCTGCCTCCTGAGAAATCTGTATGCAGGTTGGGAAGCAACAGTTAGAACTGGACATGGAACAACAGACTGGTTCCAAATAGGAAAAGGAGTACATCAAGGCTGTATATTGTCACCCTGCTTATTTAACTTCTATGCAGAGTACATCATGAGAAACGCTGGGCTGGAAGAAGCACAAGCTGGAATCAAGATTGCCAGGAGAATTATCAATAACCTCAGATATGCAGATGACACCACCCTTACGGCAGAAAGTGAAGAGGAACTAAAAAGC
Organism: Muntiacus reevesi; assembly: GCF_963930625.1. NCBI lineage: Eukaryota > Metazoa > Chordata > Mammalia > Artiodactyla > Cervidae > Muntiacus > Muntiacus reevesi. The sequence goes on from NC_089271.1 coordinate 57,482,945, forward strand.
TTCTTGATGAAAGTGAAAGAGGAGAGTGAAAAAGTTGGCTTAAAGTTTAACATTCAGAAAACTAAGATCATGGCATCTGTTCCCATCACTTCATGGGGAATAGATGGGGAAACAGTGCCAGACTTTATCTTTTTGGGCTCCAAAATCACTGTAGATGGGGATTGCAACCATGAAATTAAAAGACTTACTCCTTGGAAGGAAAGTTGAGCAACCTAGATAGCATATTAAAAAGCAGAGACATTACTTTGCCAAAAAATGTTCGTCTGGTTAAGGCCATGGTTTTTCGAGTGGTCATGTATGGATGTGAGAGTTGGACTGTGAAGAAAGCTGAGCGCTGAATAATTGATGCTTTTGAAATGTGGTGTTGGAGAAGACTCTTGAGAGTTCCTTGGACTGCAAGGAGATCGAACCAGTCCATCCTAAAGGAGATCAGTCTGGTTGTTCATTGGAAGGATTGATGCTGAAACTGAAACTCCAGTACTTTGACCACCTCTTGCGAAGAGTTGACTCATTGGAAAAGACACTGATGCTGGGAGGGATTGGGGGCAGGAGGAGAAGGGGATGACAGAGGATGAGATGGCTGGATCACGTCATCAACTCAGTGCAAATACATTTAACAACTTCTGTGAGATGGTGAAGTACAGGGAAGTCTGGCATGCTGCATTCCATGTGGTTGCAAAGTGTTAGACACAACTGGGCAATTGAATAACAACAGCCACCTCCAGTGGATAACATTTTGTCAGAACTCTCTATTATGGCCCTTCTGTCTTGGGTGAACCTGCACAGCATGACTCACAGCTTCACTGAGTTATGCAAGCCTCTTTGCCAAGGTAGTGATCCATGAAGGGGATCTATAGGTCGTCTGTGCTGTTGGAAGTTTTGGCCACAGCAATCAGAGCAGAAAAAGAAGTAAAAGGAATCCAGATGTGCTATTCAATTTTAATCCCAGTTTCAATGCTCAACACAAGTGTGATCACTCCCTTGAAGACATCTCTTACCATGAATGTCTAACTATTGACACTTATTCATTTCTCTCCCTCCTTTATGATTTGATCATGATATCATGCCATATAGCTTAATACTTAAAGGACTTAGTACTCTTACTTAAAGTGAGAGTCTCGAAGCTAAAAAATACCTGAAAGTCTATTTGGTCTAAATTCTCTACTGAGGCCAAGGCAGTTCATAAAACCCTGCATCAACATTACTTGGCGAGTGTATTCTACATGCATACTCTAATAGCTTAAGGCTATCTCTGGAATCAAAATTTCATGGAATATTACTCAGCTATTAAAAATAACACATTTGAATCATTTCTAATGAGGTGGATGAAACTGGAGTTATTATACAGAGTGAAGTAAGTCAGAAGGAAAAACACCAATACAGTATATTAGCACATATATATCGAATTTAGAAAGATGGTAATGATGACTCTATATGCAAGACAGCAAAGGAGACACAGATATAAAGAGCATACTTTTGTACTCTGTGGGAGAAGGCGAGGGTGGGATGTTTTGAGAGAATAGCATTGAAACATGTATATTACCATATGTGAAATATATCACCAGTCCAAATTTGAAGCATGAAACAGGGCACTTAAAGTAGGTGCACTGAGACAACACTGAGGGATAAGATGGGGAATGAGGTGGGAAGGGGGTTCAAGATGGTGGACACATGTATATCAATGGCTGATTCATGTCAATGTGTGGCAAAAAAACACTACAATATTGTAAAGTAATTAGCCTCCATTCAAATAAATGAATTATTTTTTAATTAAAAATAAGAAAAAATAATTTCAGGGTTGGGACCCAGGAAACTGCACTCATTAGTCTATAGGTGACTCATGCCCAAGCAAGTTCAAGAACAGTGGATCTAATTTGACCTTCCTTCCAACCCAGGGACTATTTATTTCCTTGCTTTCCTGGGAAAAGTCCAGGGTCAGTCTATCCATATGGTACTTATTTATTCTTTTCTAGCACTGCCCAGCTGAGCAATGGGGTGTTCCCATTTTGAAGATTTGTGAACTCAAAAAACTTTAGCACCAGGCAGAAACAAAACTGATAAAATGATGACATACTCCATTGCACTCCTCCAGGACTTTTTACCTGTTCATCCATAGTGGTCATGGTAATATCCATTAACTGCTACATGACATGAAGTTCAAAAATACCCCTTCCATGATTACCAGAGCATAAGCTCATAATCCTAGCTCTGTATTTATAGCACAGTAGATCAACTGCAAGCCTGAGTTCCCTCATCTGCAATGCAGGGGTACTAATGATACTTAACTTCACAGGGTTGGCACGAGAATCACATAAGACATGGAACAAGAAATTGGCTGTCATATAGGAGAGGCTCCATAAATTATGGCTGTTATTATTCTCATAGTCTTTCTGGTTCATAATGGTCTTCAACAATTATTTTATCACCCAGGCTCAGCAAGACAATTGTAAGGAACAAAGGATTCTTTCCTGGATTCTCTGAGTGCTGAATGTATTCAACCTTTGTACAGCCAATCACCAGAGAGCAACAAAATCTGATGACCCAGAGGAAGCTGGAGATAAGACTGGAGAAATTTATCACTAGGTCTTTTGGTCTGTACTATATGGGAAGCCATTTGAAGCAGTAGAGTGATAGGACAGACTTTAGAGAAAATTTGGGGAAATTAAATCTAGATCAGGAGATTTGGGCAAGGCTTTCCAATGTCTTGTTTGAAGTTGTTTCTGGGTCATACCCTTCCCCCAGCTCCACACAAGCTGTCTGAGACAGGGGAACACTGGGGACTAGAGGTTGGAGAATGAAACAGGCAGGGGCTCTAGGGAGACTGCTGAAGAGGAGCAAAGGTGTGATAGCTTGGCATGAGAGAGATGAGAGAACCTTTCTCAGAACTCCAGTGGGGCCACAGTGCTTTCTATAAATGCAGGATGGAAGGAGATGGTAGAGATGCACGCAGGTACCAGGTCAGAAACAGGTACAGGTACTCAAGCATGAGGATCACAGGACACAAATTCCCTTGGCCATTAGAATCTGGGCATTGGGAACATCCCAGAACAATAATTTTCAAATGTGTATCTCAAACAAATGTTCCTAAATTACTGTAATTAATCCATAGAGGGTCTTCTGGGGTTTGGGATGGGGCATGAAGAGTGGACAAGACATTCCTTCACAAACACACGCACAACCCAAAGTTGTTCAGTGTTTGCTTCAAATATTGGGGTTTTATGTAAGTTTTGTTTTGAAGAAAGGTTGAGTACCACTGATTTAAAAAGAAGGAGTGGGGAGAATATTTACCATAGTACAAACTTGGGACTCCAAACAGGAAAGGACTTGTAAAAAATTGTATGTGGTTTGAGGCAGGAAAAGAACTCAGCCTACCTGATTACCAGTCCAGTCCCCTTCTCAATGCTGGCATCAGCGAATCCTTAGTAAGCTATTGCCTAAAGTGGGATTGGAGTAATTTAGGGACATTTGTTCGATATGCACATTCTCAGGCCCCATACAAGACCTCTTGAATTGTAATCTAGTGTGAAAGAATCTGAATCTATACTAGCTTCCCAGGTGATACTAGTGGACCACACCCTCAAGTTTGAAAACCATCATTCAATTCAATATAGAAATCTGATCTCACATTAATATTAAAGTACCTTCTCTTTGCACAGCTCTATTGGCAAGAAATTTACTACTTTTTGAAGCATCTCACTCTATACAGGGGCATTATAGACTGGCTCAAAGTCCTTTTTTATAATAATATGAAATTTCTTCTTTCTCTGAAATGGACACCTGGGTTTCTCAGAACTGGTCTGTTCCTTCTGCCCTGTGAGAACCCTTCAAAAGTCTGAATCCCTGTCTCTCTAAATCTTCAACAGGTAGAACATCCCTATGTCCTTCAGCTGTCCCATATGCGACCTTGGTTCCAGGTCCCTCCACTATCTCTTCACTCTCTCCTGAACACAGTTATTGGCATATACACTAAGTGAGAGTCTGTCCAGTAGAGACAGACAGACAGACATTAGGGTCTGAATTCTGACACTGAGATGCCCATCACAGAATCCTCCTTAAAGTCTAGGTTATATAGTCTATCTCACTCTTGTATGGTCAACCACATACTTATACAGGGATTTAATATTTTCTACTAAATGTCACTTTGCTCCAACCTGAAAAAATATATGTACCGTTAATTAAAATCCTGATTAATTATCCCATTCAGTTTACTAACATCCATGAATATGAACAACCAATGTCTTCATTTAAATTATTGATACAGTTAAAGATAGAACCCTGTGGCAATCTAGTACAGACTTTCATATTAATTAGCCCCCATAAAGATCAGATTTTCAGTCACAAACTCATCCAGCAATTCACAATGATGTTACAACTTTGAATTATTTGATTTCAGTAGGTGTAATCAACATCTACCTCCATTCTATCAGTCTAGCAACTCTGTTGAGAGATAAAATGAGATTAATATTATATAACTTCAAGCAACTGTCATAGGAAATTTTATTTGTATTATTTGCATAGATTTCTGAAAATGGAAAATCTTGCCAGAGTTGCAACATTTTCCACAGTGAAATATTGAACTTTACCCTTTTAAAAATTTACTTCTGGAGAATATACAGTTCTGTGAGCTCCAAACATGCACAGATTCATCACTAAATCACTACACTACAAACCCGGATAAAGTTTCAATGATCCCAAATTATGCCGTTACACTGCTTCATCACAGTTGTGCATTTTCCCACACCTAACCCCTGGCAACCACTGTTCTGTTCTTTGTTCCTAGTTTTGTTTTTACTTAACTATTACATAAACTAAAACATACAGTACATAGTCTTTTGTATCTGGCTTTTTTTACTTAGCATAATGTATTTGCAAATTCATCCATGTTGCCATATGTATCAGAAGTTGGTTCTGTTTTAGTCCTGAGTAGTGTCCCATGGTATGGATATATCACAACTTGTCCATACATTCAACTGTTGGTGAACATTTGAGTGGTTTCCAGTATTTGGAAATTTTGATTAGGAATTATATAAACATGTATGCACAGATTTGGGGGATGAACTTAAGTTTTTAATTCTCTAGGTTAAATACCTAGTGGTGAGCCATATGATAAGTGCATTTTAAACTTAAAAAAGTAAATAAATAACTGTCAATCTGTTTTCCTAAGTGGATGCACCATTTCTACCATATCATTCAGTTTTGGCAAACTAGTACTGTGTTCCCATCTTTTCACACCTACTCGTTAGAAATTGGGGGCTTCATCTCTATAATGTCTAACAGCATGTAGGTCAAAAAAGATATTAGGTTGGTGCAAATGTAATTGCAATTTTGGATTGTGAATTTTAAATCATCATAACTAGGTTCAAATACATCTTTATTAATCAAAATAAGAACTGCTACAATCAACATATGCTTACCAATAAACTTGTTTATTCCTATAGTATATAAATCTGGGCTTTGGGATTTAACAAACACTTGGAAAGCATTTTCTGCCTCCTTCTAGTTGAGGAAGCATTTTCCCTGAAAAAAAGTTGTTGAGATGCATGAAGAAATGGTAGTTAGTTGGCAAGAGGTCAGTAAATATGGTGGATGAGCCAGAACTTGGTAGCCCAATTTTTTCACCTTTTGAAGCATTGGTTGTACAACATGTGGTCAAGCACCATGGAAAAGAATTGGGCCCTTTTTGTTGAGCAACACGGGCTGCAGGCATCACAGTTTTCAGTGCATCTCATTGATTTGCTGAGCACACTTCTCATTTGTAATGGCTTCATAAGGATTCAGAAAATTATAGTGGATCAGATGGTCAGCAGACCACCAAATTGTGACCATGACCTCTTTTTGGTACAAGTATGACTTTGGGAAGTGCTTTGGAGCTTCTTCTTAGTCCAACCAGTAAGCAGGCCATTGCCAGTTGTCATATAAAATCCACTTTTTGTTGTACATCACAATCCAATTCAGAAATGGTTCATTGTTGTTGCATAGAATAAGAGAAGATGACACTTCAAAGCAATGATTATTTTGCTGTCAGCTAATGAGGCACCCACTTATTGAGATATTTCACCTTTTCAGTTAGCTTCAAAAACTGAACAACCATAGATTGATGGATGTTGAGTTCTTCAGCAACTTCTCATGTAGTTGTAAGAGGATCAGCTTTGATGATGGGTCTCAATTGGTTGTTGCCAACTTCTGATGGCTGGCCACTACACTGCTCATCTTCTAGGTTCTCATCTCCTTTGTAAAACTTCTTGAACCACCACCTCACTGTATGTTCATTAGCAGTTCCTGGGCGAAATGCATTGTTGATTTTTTTCCAGTAGTCTCCACTGCTTTAAGATCCATTTTGAACTCAAATAAGAAAATCACTTGAATTTGCTTGTTGTATAACATAATTTCCATAGTCTAACATAAATAAAAAGACAACAAATAATAAGTCATTTGCACTGGGAGGACCCAGAGGGATCGGGTGGAGAGGGAGGTGGGAGGGGGAATCGGGATGGGGAATACGTGTAACTCTATGGCTAATTCGTGTCAATGTATGACAAAACGCACTGAAATGTTGTGAAGTAATTGGCCTCCAACTAATAAAATTTAAAAAAAAAGTCATTAGAAAAAATAGGCAAATGTGCATTAAAGTGATGTGTAACATAATCATGTTTATTTAGGAATGTATTCTAATATAAAGCAGAAATTTCAATAGTGCAAAACCACAATTACATTTGCACCAACCTGAATCTAAAGAAAGTAATTGTTGGATGTCATTTATGTGTTTTTCCTTCCATCTTTTATACATGCCATTTTAAAATTCATTCAGCTTAATAGATCACTTGTTACTTGTAGAATAAAAGTCAAAAGATTCAGAGTCATATTCAGTCTTTTATTAGCTGATCCTTAAATTCAGTTCCCAGCTTTATCACCATACAACATCATAGCTTATACTCTACCAATACCAGAAAACTTCCATTTATACCTTCTACCTGGAATATCCCCATTTTGCACTAATATGTCTATAAATTATGACAGATAAATTTACTGAGCATCCATTGTAGGCCAATGTATTGTTCCTTATGTCACAATATTTTATATATACTTAAAAAATTAGAAACAATAGTACAGACAAATTAAGGAACTTGCCAATGTCACTCAGCTAGTGAGTTCTAGAGTCAGAAATCAGACAAAGGACATCAAGATAGAGCCCTAAATCCTTATCCTGGCATTCATGGTCCCTCATGAAATTCTTAAAGCAATTGTGGAAAAGTAATGTAAAATAGAGGCTGTAAACATTGGTTCTGTCTGGATACAAATTTCATGGGTTTGAATTTTAGTTTTACCACTCACTGGTCATGGGCTCTTGAACAAGTAACTTCCCTAGACTTTTCTGAACTGTCAAGTGGAGATGATGATATTAACTTATAAGGTTTTGTGAGGATTACATAAATTAATACATATTAAACTCTCAGCACTGTGCCTGGCATATAGTAAAGTGAAAGTAAAAGTCACTCAGTCCTGTCAGACTCTTTGCGACCTCAAGGACTATACAGTTCATGGAATTCTTCAGGCCAGAATACTGGTGTGGGTAAGCCATTCCTTCTCCAAGGGATCTTCACAACCAAGGGATCAAACCCAGGTCTCCCACATTGCAGGCAGATTCTTTACCAGCTGAGCCACCAGGGAAGTTCAAGAATACTGGAGTAGGTAGCCTATCCCTTCTCCAGGGGATCTTCCCAACCCAGGAATTGAACCAGGGTCTCCTGCATCACAGGTGGATTTTTCACAAGCTGAGCTACCAGGGAAGCCCTAGTAAGTGATCCTCAATATCAATTATTAGCATTATTTTTTATTCTTATCTTCTCTTACTTGCATCACTATAAACCTGTATTCTGCACTGTCTTGACTCAACACATTTATCCATGCTGACCCCTAAACTAACCTATTTGTATGGAAAATAAACTATTTCTCCCCTGCTCAAGTCAAAAACCATCTTCTCTATTTATTCTTTTTGGATTCCTCTAACTAGAAGCCAACCCTCCCCATTCAGTGCTCACATAGTAACTTATTTGTACCTCTTTCATTATAACACTTATCAATTTCTACCTTTGACTAACTCGTATAATGTCTGTCTTCTCTATGCCTCCTTATAATCAAGGATAGATACTTAATCCTTATTTGTCATTCACAGTGTATAGTACAATACAGAGCACGGGGGCTTCAAGTGTAGCAAATTGTTGAATTATATTCTCATTTAAAAATTTTTTTTTTTTAATTTCATTGCCAGCTGCAGCTTGAAACAAGGTTATGGAAGTTTCACTCTGAAGTTAAGTCAGTCATGGCTTTCATCTCCTTTTTGCAGTCATTTTTATTTTGTGTTAATACTTTCCATGTGGACATCTCTCAACCAAAGTCCTGTAGATGGGGGTGGTTAGGAGTAGACCTGGCCCAGTCAAGCCACCTTATAGTTATATTTGTTATTAACTTTAAGTTTGCTTTCTTAGTGGATATGAGAGTAAGAGTGAAATTAGAAGGGCACCTCTAATTTTTTGACACTGATTCTGATGGCACCAGACATTCCCAAGTATTTACATAGAGTTGGGACTCTTCAAATTTCTAGCATCCAGGGTAGGTTTCTAGTTTTTTTTTTTTTTTTTTTTTTTTTTAGTTTTCCCCAGGCCCAGACTGCATATTCCTAAATGTAAGTATGAGAAATGTTCTGTTTCCTACTTCCTGTGAGGATGCAAACAGGAGTTTCCCAGAATGACCAATCCTCTGATATGTGTTGGGATGGGTATAAGAGAGCCAGTAGGGAGTATGGATAGGGATGACTGGAGATGAAAGGAAACATGGATGGGCAAGATATAATTTGTAGGGCTTTATCCCTAAAACATTGGAGATGACCTCAGCAGGAAAGCTTATTTTTATTGAGCTAGTACATTCATTTCCCCCTTCCCTCTATGGGAAATAAACTAAATAAAACAAACAAACAAACAAACAAAAAAAGCAAAACTTCTCAGCTTGAGATTCATGTAATCTGAGTGTGTTGACTTTTACCTCTTTTATTTGCTATCACTTCCTAACATCCTGATCAAGCTTCATTATATTTACACACATTGGCACCTGACACACTGTCTTCTTCCCTGCCATTGCCCTGAATAACTTCAGGGTTCTGAGAGATGACCCAGCTAGCATCTAGGATTTCAGGTCCTTTAATTTTTTCATATGCAGATGTCACCCATCTCCCCTCAGCCACCCTGGCTATTGCCATAACTCAGTATTGCTCCATTATTAAAATATTAAATTCAAGCATCTTGTTATTGTACACATCCTTCCAAGTTTTCTTTCAATGACTACCAAGCAGCGCTTCTACATGCTCCCTAGCTAAGCAGTTACCTACTACCACACAATCTGGTTTATAACATCTCCAAAAGGCAAGATTTAAGTCCTTAGTCTCTCCAATCTTCCCTTTCCACCCTCCAAGCTTAGCTTATTCCAGTAGGAGTTCATAATACAGATGATCTTCTTCCTCAGCTTAGACCTAGACCAAACCACCAAGACTATAGTCTCTCAGCTTTTGCTTTCTGTAGGGTGGCTCAGTTTAAAATTGGGTTAACTAGTATCTCAGTCTCAGCATTAGGGCTGGAGTGTGTGAGTACATGAGTGGTATTGCTAAAGTATTGTGTGCAGTAAGGTGCTTAATTATGAGTTGTTGAGAGTCCTTTTTAGGGGCAGTGAACCTCCAAGAAAATGCAACTTTTAAATGAAACTTCAACACTTTGACCATTGGAATATACTTTTAATAATATAAAGCCTGCCAGCCTTACATGAAAAACTGATAAGAATACCTTGGTTATAATATATCAGTTTGATTGGGACACAAATACTACATTTCAAATGCAGTAGTAGCTTTCAACAATATAATTGAAAAGTGCCAATGAATTAGTAGTGCCAACTTATATGCAGAGTATATCATGAAAAACGCTGGGCTGGAAGAAGTACAGGCTAGGGTGGAGATTGCCGGGAGAAATATCCATAACCTCAGATATGCAGATGGCACCACCCTTATGGCAGAAAGTGAAGAGGAACTAAAAAGCCTCTTGATAAAAGTGAAAGAGGAGAGTGAAAAAGTTGGCTTGAAGCTCGACATTCAGAAAACTAAGACCATGGCATCTGGTCCCATCACTTCATGGGAAATAGATGGGGAAACAGTGGAAACAGTCAGACTTAAATTTTTTGGACTCCAAAATCACTGCAGATGGGGAATGCAGACATGAAATTAAAAGATGGTTACTCCTTGGAAGGAAAGTTATGAGCAACCTAGATAGCATATTAAAAAGCAGAGACATTACTTTGCCAACAAATGTCTGTCTGGTCAAGGCTATGGTTTTTCCAGTCGTCATGTATGGATGTGAGAGTTGGACTGTGAAGAAAGCTGAGCGCCGAACAATTGATGCTTTTGAACTATGGTGTTGGAGAAGACTCTTGAGAGTCCCTTGGACTGCAAAGAGATCCAACCAGTCCATCCTAAAGGAGATCAGTGCTGGGTGTTCATTGGAAGGACTGATGTTGAAGCTAAAACTCCAATACTTTGGCCACCTCATGCGCAGAGTTGACTCATTGGAAAAAACCCTAATGCTGGGAAGGATTGGGGGCAGGAGGATAAGGGGATGACAGAGGATGAGATGGCTGGATGGCATCTCCGACTCGATGGACATGAGTTTGAGTAAACTCTGGGAGTTGATGATGGACAGAGAGGCCTGGCATACTGCAATACATGGGGTCGCAAAGAGTCGGACACAACTGAGTGACTGAACTGAACTGAACTGAAGCAACCTAGCATCGAAATACCTGACTGTTCTTAATAAAAGTTGTGACTATACCCAGGGCATATATCAATGGCAGCCTAATATTACAGAACACATTCTTGGTATCAAATATTGTTGTCCCTGCAAGAACCTCCGGTTGGAATTGTTTTCTACAATCAAAGAAGACAGACCTGCTTTCCATTTTTATGCTCTGCCCAAGTGAAAGAATCACTAATCCTTGAATTACCCCCTTGGTGTAGACAAAAGGTGATGCTAAAACTTGCTTTTGTCTCAATCACTTCTGTAAGTCTGTGCTTTTTGTGTGAAGTCTCACTCATTTAGAGTGGGAAACTTGTACTCATAATTACATCTTTGGAACTAAAAAATTGATCATAGTCAAATAAGAATGGATATGCGAGGCAAGGTTGGGAAGAAAAATAGAGCTGAGTCATGCTAGCAGACACCTGCACCACCACTGCAGTGCATGTGAGGGGTCTGGGGACCCATTATACTGACACAATCAGTATGTGCTGTGCTAAGTCGCTTCCACTGTGTCTGATTTTTTTGGCCCTATGGACTATAGCCTGCCAGGCTCCTCTGTCCATGGGATTCTCTAGGCAAGAATACTGGAGTGGGTTTGTCATGCTCTTCTCCAGGGGATCTTCCCAACCCAAGGATTGATCCTTCATCTCTTACATCTCCATTGCAGGTGGATTCTTTACCACTAGTGCTACCTGGGAAGCCCCCATAATCAGCATATCTCTCCAAAATACCATAATGTAGTGAGAAAAAGTTATTCTAGCATCATAATACCTGGGTTTCAAATTCTAACCACTTTCTAGTTGTGTGAACTTGAGCAAGACATTTTATCTCTCTGAGTCTCAGATTCTCTATCTATAAAATTGTGATGCTATGGGTATAGAAGCATTTGACTTGTTAATACAACCATAGCATCTATAGAGAACTGGATGGGAAATTCTTCATGATTAACAAAGTATCCGGGGGACAGGTATAACAAAACTAACAGGTGGGATTCTTGAGACACATGTGGTATTCTTTCCTTTGTTTTGATCCTCTAGGCCCAAATGAGGTACTATTTACATAAGAAGTCACATGTGAGCACTCTGAATTTCAAAGGTGGACTAAATATTCTCTTTTCAGTAAACAGCATGGACTGAGGAGTAAGATTGGCTGGCTTCAAATCCTGCTCCATCATTTACTTGGCTATGTAACTTTGTGCAAATGATTTAATTCTTAAGCCTTAGTGTCTACAATTAGGATAACAGTAGAGAAAATGTATTACATTTAAAACACTTGGAACAATGCCTACACAATGTAAGTGCTACAAAATATTTTTATATTGGTACTTGTTTACATATGGTACCTTTATTACCACAATGGCAGTGTTAGTCACAGTGTATTACCCGCATCTGTTAGTAGTTTGTGACACTTTTCCTGTTACTTGACTGGGAACATGTCAAATGCACATAATTCATACTCATTATAAAAATTTCAAATCATGATAAGTGAGTAAAATAAAAGATGACCTTTTTTCTTTGCCCCAAAGGTAACCATAGTTTTCTCTTGTGAGTTTATATCTTTGAAAATATACATATGGGATCATAATATACATACTGTTTTATCACCTGTCCTTTTCACCTAAGAATGGTGTCAGTCTTCTCTTATGGAAAGACAATTTTTCTCCTTTGTTAGTTTTAAAAATTCTGAGGTTACCCATAAGATTGTTGTTAATATTTTATCCGTAGTTCTTTAAAAAAAAATGTAGCTACTTTGTATTTGAGACATTATTTACTTAGTCTAGAGATGCACCTATGAATTAAAAGAGTCCTTGCCATAACTCCACTGGAGAAGGGAAAGGCTACCCACTCCAATATTCTGGCCTGGAAAATTCCATGGACAGTATAGTTCGTGGGGTCGCAAAGAGTCAGATACGATTGAGCCACTTTCACTTTCACTTTACTATAACATAGCATACCACAAAACCCATGACAGTTTAGAAGCTTTTCCAGGAGTCCTTCTAGATATTATAGTCAATGGTTTTATGTGAGATGATAAACACTGGTTGATGCTGGTGGTCCCTCTTTTGCTAATTAATCTCTTGAGCTGGCCTTGGATGCCAGGTAAAGTTGACCTGTTGTTTAGGAAGAAGCCCTCTCTGTGAACAAGGTAGTTGGGAGAGAGAAAGGAAGTGAGAAAGGGAAGAATGAAACCACCTCAGAGTCGATCAGGAGCACCATGAAAGAAAGAGTAGTTTTTGAATAATTAGAGAAGGATAAATATTAATTTTTTTAAAATGCTTGGTAGAATTCACCTGTGATACCATTTAACCTGATATTTTTGTTGTTGTTGGGAGTACTCTGATTACTGACTCAATTACATTGACTAACAATTTGTCCATTCAGATATTCTATTTCTTCATGATTCAGCCTTGGAAGAGTGTATGTTACTAGGAATGTATCCATTACTTCCAATTCGTTGGCATATAAAAATTTCTAAAAGATGATACTGTTCAAGTGCTGCCCTCAATATGTCAACAAATTTAGAAAACTCAGCAGTGGCCACAGGACTGGAAAAATTCAGTTTTCATTCCAATCCCAAAGAAGGGCAATGCCAAAGAATGTTCAAACTACCGCACTATTGCACACATTTCACATGATAGCAAAATAATGCTCAAAATTCTCCACGCTAGGCTTCAAAAGTATGTGAACCAAGAAATGAGAATACCAGCCAACCTTACCTGCCTCCTTCAAAAACTCTACACAGGTCAAGAAGAAACAGTTAGAACTGGACATGTGAAAAGACTGGTTCAAAGTTGGGAAAAGAGTATTTCAAGGCTATATATTGTCACCCTGCTTATTTAACTTTTATACAGAGTACATCATGAAAAATGCCAAGCTGGATGAAGCACAAGCAGGAATCAAGATTTCTGGGAGAAATATCAATAAACTCAGATATGCAGATGACACCACCCTTATGGCAGAAAGCAGAGGCACTAAAGAGCCACTTGATGAAGGTGAAAGGCAAAAGTGAAAAAGCTGTCTTAAAACTAAACTTTCAAAAAATGAAGACCATGGCATTCGGTCCCATCACTTCATGGCAGATAGAAGGGAAAACAATGGAAACATTGACAGACTTTATTTATTTTTTTTTGGGGGGGGGAGGATGGACCCCAAAATTACTGCAGATGGTGATTGCAGCCTTGAAATTAAAAGACTCTTGCTCAATGGAAGAAAAGCTATGACAAATATAGTCAGTGTATTAAAAAGCAGAGACATTGCTTTCCTGACAAATGTCTGTACACTCAAAGCTTTGGTTTTTACAATAGTCATGTATGAATGTGAGAATTGGACCATAAATATGACTGAGAGCCAGAGAATTGATGTTTTTGAGCTGTGGTGTTGGAAAAGACTCTTGAGAGTCCCTTGGACTGCAAGGAGATCAAACCAGTCAACCCTAAAGAAATCAACCCTGAATATTAATCTGAAGGACTGATGCTGAATCTGAAACTCCAATATTTTGGCCACATGATGCGAAGACTGACTCATTGGAAAAGACCCTGATGTTGGGAAAGATTGAAGGCAGGAGAAGAGTACGACAGAGGATGAGATGGTTGGATGACATGACCTATCAATTGATGTAAGTGGTATTACAGTCCCATACTATTATGTCGTTTTCTTTATTTCTATTAACATTTTCTTTTTTTTTTTTAGTTTTCTTTTTTTTTTCTTTTCTTTTTTATTTTTCAGTGGATTTTATCATACCTTGATATGAATCAGCCATAGAGTTACACGTATTCCCCATCCCGGTCCCCCATCCCACCTCCCTCTCCACCCGATGGGTGCAAAAATGTTTATAACTTTCTAATTATTTTATGAGACCAGTATTACTCTAATATTAAACCAGACAAAGACACTACAGAAAAAAAGAAAGAAAGAAAGAAAGAAAATTATAGGACATTGTACCTGATGAAGGAAAATGCAAAAATCCTCAACAAAATAACATTGAACATTAAAAATCATTTGATAACCTCAATAGAAAAACTGAATTTGTGAAATTCAAAATTCATTCGTGGCTTAAAAAAAAAAAAAAAAAACACTCTCAACAACATGGATATAGAGGGAACACAACTCAACAAAATAAAAGTCCTATAAAAATCAACAGCCACCATCATACTCAACTGTGAAAACTGGGTTTTCTCTCAAAGATCAGGAACAGCATGAGGATGCCTACTCTAGCCTTTCTTTTCTTACTCTACATATATTATCAGTACTAGAAAGCAATTATGCAAAAAGAGGAAACAAATGGCATCCAAATTGGAAAGAAATAAACAAGACTATCATTATTTGCAGATGTCATGATAATAGTATAGCATATGCTATTATAATATATAGAAAGCATTAAAGACCCCTTCATAAATTATTAAAACTAGCAAATCAGTATCAGTTCAGTTGCTCAGTCGTCTCCAACTCCTTGCAACCTCATGGACTACAGCACACTCAGATTCGCTGTCCATCACCAACACCAGCTCTCAGAGCTTGCTCAAACTCATGCCCATTGAGTTGGCAATGCCAACCAACCATTGCATCTTCTGTTGTCCCCTTTTTTTCTGCCTTCAAACTTTCCCAGTTATCAAGGTCTTATCCAGTGAGTCAGTTCTTTATACCAGGTGGCCAAAGTATTGGAGTTTCAGCTTCAGTATCAGTCGTTCCAATGGATATTCAGGACAGGTTTCCTTTAGGATTGACAGGTTTGATCTCCTTGCAGTCCGAGGGATTCTCAAGAGTCTATTCAAACACCACAGGTCAAAAGCATCATTTCTTTGACACTCACCTTTCTTTATAGCCCAACTCTCACATCCACACATGACTACTGGAAAAACCACAGCTTTGACTCTACAGAATTTATCAGCAAAGCAATGTCTCATCTTTTTAATATGCTGTCTAGGTTTCTCATAACTTTTCTTCCAAGGAGCAAGGGTCTTTAAAATTCATGGCTGCAGTCACCATCTGCAGTGATTGTGGAGACCAAAAATAAAGTCTGTCACTGTTTCCATTGTTTCCCCATCTATTTGCCATGAAGTGATGGGACAAGATATCATGATCTTAATTTTTTGAATGTAGAGTTTTAAGTCAGCATTTTCACTCTCCTATTTTACTTATAACAAGAGGCTCTCCAGTTTTTCTTTGCTTTCTGCCTTAAGGGTGGTATCATCTGCATACCTGAGGTTATTGATAATTCTCCCAGAAATCTTGATTCCGACTTGTACTTCACTCAGCCCAACAGTTTTCATGATGTACTCTGTATATAAGTTAAATAAGCAGTGTGACAATATACAGACTCGACGTACTCCTTTCCCAATTTGTAACCAAACTGTTGTTCCTTGTCCGGATCTAACTGTCACTTCTTGACTTGCATACAGATTTCTCAGAAGGAAGGTAAGGTGGTCTGGAATTCCCATCTCTTGAAGAATTTTCCACAATTTGTTGTGATCCACGCAGTTCAAAGGTGTTAGTTTTAGAAGGTCTTGTAAGTCTTCATAGAACCGTTCAACTTCAGCTTTTTCAGCATTACTGGTTGGGGCATAGACTTGGATTACCATGATATTGAATGGTTTGCCTTGGAAATGAACGGAGATCATTCTGTCGTTTTTGAGACTGCAACCAAGTACTGCATTTTGAACTCTTTTGTTGACTAGGAGGGATACTCTATTTCTTCTAAGGGATTCTTGCTCACGGTAGTAGATATAATGGTCATCTGAATTAAATTTGCCCATTCCAATCCATTTTAGCTCACTGATTCCTAAAATGTCACTGTTCACTCTTGCTATCTCCTGTTTGATCACTTCCAATTTACCTTGATTCATGGACCTAACATTCCCGGTTCCTATGCAATATTGCTCTTCACAGTATCAGCTTTACCTCCATCACCAGCCACATCCATAACTGGGCATTGTTTTTGCTTTTACTCTGTCTCTTCATTCTTTCTGTAGTTATTTCTCCACTCTTCTCCAGTAGCATTTTGAATACCAACCGACCTGGGGTGTTCGTCTTTCAGTTTTATATCTTTTTTTTTTTTTTTTTTTTTTTTGCCATTTCATGCTGTTAATGGGATTCTCAAGTCAAGAATACTGAAGTGGTTTGCCATTCCCTTCTCCAGTGGATCACGTTTTGTCAGAACTCCCCACCATGACCCATCCATCTTGGGTGGCCCTGTATGGCATAGCTCATAGTTACATTGAGTTAGACATGGCTGTGGTCCATGTGATCAGTTTGATTAGTTTTATGTGATTGTGGTTTCATTCTGCCTGCTCTGTGAAAGATAAGGATATGAGGCTTATGGAAGCTTCCTGATGGTAGAGACTGACTGTGGGGGAAACTGTGTCTGCTTGTGATGGGCGGGGCCATGCTCAGTAAATTTTTAATCCAATTTTCTGTTGATGGACGTGGATCTGTTCCCTCCCTATTATTTGATCTGAAACCAAACTATGCAGGAGATAGTGAAGATAATGGTGACTTCTTTCAAAGGGCCCCGCACATGCACTGCTGCATTCAGTGCCCTTGAACCTCCTGCAGGACACCACCGACCCACGCCTCTACCAGAGACTCCTGGACTCTCACAGGCAAGTCCGGGTAAGTCTCTTGTGGGCTCACTGCTCCTTTATCCTGGTTCCTTATGCACACGAAGTTTTGTTTGTGCCCTCCAAGAGTCTGTTTCCCTAGTCCTGTGTAAGTTCTGTAATCAAATCCCACTGGTCTCTAAAGTCAAATTCCCTGGGGGTTCTCAGTTCCTTTGCTGGATCCCCAGGTTGGGAAATCTGTTGCGGGTTCTATAACTTTCTTAACAGTGTGAGAATTTATTTGGTATAATTTTCTTCACTTTGTGGGTCGTCTGCTTGGTGGCTCTATGGTGGAGTTAACGGTGACCTCCTCCAAAAGGGCTTATGCCACATGCTGTGTGACCCAGGCTTGCTGCACCCAGAGCCTCTGCCCCTGTGACAGGCCACTGCTGACCCATATCTCCGCAGGAGACACTCAAACCACTCAAAGGCAAATCTGGCCCAGTCTCTGTGAGATCTCTGCATCCTTGTGTACACAAGGTTTTGTTTGAGCCCTCTGAGCATCTCTGATGGGTACAGAATTTGATTCCTATCACAATTTTGCCCCTCCCACCATCTTGCTGGGTCTTCTCCTTTGCCCTTGGATGTGGCATAACTTTTTTTTTTTTGGTGGGATCCAACATTCTCCTGTCAATGGTTGTTCAGCAGTGAGTTGTAATTTTGGAGTTCTCACAGGAGAAGATGAGCACTCATCCTTCTACTCGGCCATCTTGGGTTTCCCCAAGAACTAGTAAATAATTTTAGCAAAATTTCCAAATAAAAATTTAATTTCACCAGTTCCATTCTTCTTTAATTTCAGAAATGTGTTGCACTTCTATGCACTAAAAGCAAACTACAGAATGAGAAATGAAAAAAAAAATCATTTAAAATTTCATTAAAATAATAAAGTACATTGTAATAATTTTAACCAAGGAGATAAAAGACTTGTACTATGAAAACTATAAAATATTGATAAAAGAAATTAAGCAGGACACAAATAAGCGGACAGATATGCCATGTCCATGGATTAGAAGAATCAATATTTTTTAAATGTCCATACTACTTAAGGCAATATACAGATTTAATGCAATCCTTAATAAAATACCAGTGGGTTTTTCACAGAACTAGGACAAATTAAGAAAAAAATCTGTTGGTAACACAAATACTCTAATAGTAAAAAAAAAAATCTTGAAAGGAAACAAAACTGAAAGTATCACACCCCTTAGTTTCAAACTATACTACAAAGCTATAGTAGTCAAAACAGCATTGTACTTATACAAAAACAGACTCATAGATTAATGAAACAAAATAAAGAGATCAAAAATAAACTGACATTCATATACTCAATTAATGTATGAAAAAGAAGCAAGGACATACAATGGAAATGGACAGTCTCTTCAATAAATGGCAATGGGAAAACTGATCAGATACATGCAAAAGATTGGAACTGTACCACTTTCTGAAAACATATACAAAACTGGTAAAAAAAAAAAAAATCATTGAGTGGCCAAGTTGATGGAGTGTGGAGAGCCTGAGCTCAGCTTTTCCCACAAACAAAACTAAATGCAACTTTTTGCAGTACAACTATTCATAAGGGCAACTGGAAGACTAGCATAAAAGATATATGGTTAAAAATATAAAGAAAGAACTACAACTAGATGGGTAAGAGTGGCAGAAATGCATTATAGTCAAGACCCATACTCCCAGCTAGCTTATTCACAAAATAAAGGATAATTATAATTGCAGACGTTTTCTGCAAGGAGCAAGAGGTCTGAGTCCCACTTTGTGCTCTACAACCCAGGGATTCTAAACCAGGAAAATGAACACCCAGAAAGTTTGGTTTTGAAGACCAGTGAGACATTTTCAGGAGAGCCAGAGGGCTGTGGGAAATAGAGTCTCTACTCTTAAATAATGCACACAAAATCTCACACATGCTGAGAATCAAGGCAGAAGCAATATTTTAAAAGTCTGGAAGTCTGGGTCAGACCCACTTGCTGACCTTGGAGAGCCTCCTAGAGAGGCAGATAGTAATTGAAACTCACCCTGGGGATACAGATGCTGGTAGCAGCCATGTCCCACCATGGCTGGTGCTGGTAAGCATAATTTTAGAATCCTCTTTCTAGCTTATTAATGCCAGAATCCAGTCTCCCCCATCAGTGAATCAGCACCAGTCTTGAAAAGACTTAGGCAGAGTGTTAGCCAGGTGGAGATACAGCCTCAAACACCATCAGACTGGCTACCATGAGACATCCTGAGTCCTCAGCCACTACTAGGACATGGCCCTGCACAACAGAGGCCGATATCCTAGACCCAACCACCAGCGGGTTGGAACTAGGTTCAGCAACACTGTGGCCTCCCATAGGTAGCTGTTGAATTTGACTGCATTGACCAGAATTCTGGCACTATCCCCAGAATCCAGTTTCATACACTAGGGGAAGGGCAGAAGTCCTGGAATTATCTGGCATCTGGTCCCACCCACCACATGACAATGCCAGGATCAGAACTTCCCTGGACAGGCATCCAGCATCACAAGAACTTTGTCTCAATCAACTAACAGCCAGAAGCCTCCACACAAAGTGGGACCTGGTAACCAACTGGACTAGGGAGCAGCCATGCCTACCATTGTGCCAACAATAGTCATAGCATCATGGCAGAAGGGCCCACACAGCTACATAGAGGACACCCCTAGAGAATATAGCTCTAATGACTAGAGATAAGTGGGCTGCTGAGGTCCATAGGACATTTCCTCCAAGAGGCCACTTCTCCATGATCAGGAAATGTAAACAATATACCAAATATATACCAATAAAAATAATGAAACAAATAAAACGAGATGGCAGAGAAATGTATTAAAAAAAGGAACAAGATAAAACCCCAAAGGAAGAAATAAATGAAATAAAAATAAGCAATCTACAAGACAAATTGTTTAGAGTAATGATCATAAAGGTGCTCGAAGTACTTGGGAGAGGAATGGATAAACAGTGAGACATTAGAAATTTTAACAAAGTGTTAGAAAGATAAAAAAGAAATGAAGATGATGAATACAACAATTAAAATAAAAAGTACACTAGAAAAAATAAACAGCAGATTAGATGATGCAAAGGAATAGATCAGCAAGCTAGAAGGCAGAGTACTGGAAATCACCCAAGCTAAACAGAAAATACAATAATTTGAAAAGTGAGAGCAGTTCAGGAGACTTATAGGATATCAAACAAACAAACACTTGCATTATAATGTTCCCAGGAAAGAGAGAGAAAGGGAGCAGAGAACATATAATAGACAAAGCTATTTCTAATCTGGGAAAGGAAGCAGAAATCCTGGTCCAAGTAGCACAGAGTCTCAAACAGCATCAACTCAAAGAAGAACATTGTAGTTAAAATGGCAAAAATTAAAGATAGAGTGACTACTAAATGCAAGGCAGGAAGAACAGCGTTACATACAAGTGAACTCCCATAAGGAAATCAACTCCTTTTCAGCATAAACTCTGCAGACCAGAAAAGAGTGGCATGATATATTTAAAGTGATGCAACAGAAAAACTTACAACCAAGAGTATTCTTCCATGCAAGGCTTCCACTGAGATTTGAAGGAAAAATCAGAAGTTTTAGATAAGCAAAATTTAAGAGTTTAGCACCATAAAACCAGCTGTGGATGAAATGTTAAAAGAAACACTCATTGTGGAAAAGGCCACATGTGGAAACAGAAAAATTATGAAAGAAAAAGGTTCATTGGTAAAGGCAAATATGCCATAAAGGTAGTAGATAAACCAGTTATAAAGCTAGTAGGAAGGATAAAAGACAAAAGTGGTGCAATTGTCTATATCCAAAAATGGATGTAAATAGTGTTGCAAATAACACCACCCTTATGGCAGAATGTGAAGAGAAACTAAAAAGCCTCTTGATGAAAGTGAGAGTGAAAAAGTTTGTTTAAAGCTCAACATTCAGAAAACTAAGATCATGTCATCTGGTCCCATCACTTCATGGGGAATAGATGGGGAAACAGTGGAAACAGTGAGAGACTTTATGTTTTGGGGCTCCAAAATCACTGCAGATGGGGATCGCAGTCATGAAATTAAAAGACACTTACTCCTTGGAAGAAAAGTTATGACAAACCTAGACAGCATATTAAAAAGCAGAGACATTATTTTGCCAAAAAAG
The DNA here is from genome assembly GCF_963930625.1 of Muntiacus reevesi. Taxonomy (NCBI): domain Eukaryota; kingdom Metazoa; phylum Chordata; class Mammalia; order Artiodactyla; family Cervidae; genus Muntiacus; species Muntiacus reevesi. The sequence goes on from NC_089271.1 coordinate 57,504,506, forward strand.
TCCATCTAGTTAAGGCTGTGGTTTTTCCAGTAGTCATGCATGGATGTGAGAGTTGGACAGTGAAGAAAGCTGAGTGCCAAAGAATTGATGCTTTTGAACTGTGGTGTTGGAGAAGACTCTTGAGAGTCCCTTGGACTGCAAGGAGATCCAACCAGTCCATCCTAAAGGAGATCAGTGCTGGGTGTTCATTGGAAGGACTGATGTTGAAGCTGAAAGTCCAATGCTTTGGCCACCTCATGCACAGAGTTGACTCATTGGAAAAGACCCTAATGCTGGGAAGGATTGGGGGCAGGAGGAGAAGGGGATGACAGAGGATGAGATGGCTGGATGGCATCACCGACTTGATGGACATGGGTTTGGAAGGACTACGGTAGTGGGTGATGGACAGGGAGGACTGGCGTGCTGCGATTCATGGGGTCGCACGAGTTGGACATGAATGAGTGACTGAATTGAACTGAATGTTGCCAATTGTAAACATCAGTCAGTTCAGCTCAGTTCATTTCAGTCGCTCAGTCGTGTCTGACTCTTTGCGACCCCATGAATCTCAACATTCCAGGCCTCCCTGTCCATCACCCACTCCCGGAGTTTACACAAACTCATGCCCATCAAGTCGGTGATGCCATCCAACCATCTTATCCTCTGTCCTCCCCTTCTCCTCCTGCCCCCCAGCATCAGGGTCATTTCCAATGAGTCAACTCTTTGCATGAGGTGGCCAAAGTACCAGACTTTCAGCTTCAGCATCAGTCCTTCCAATGAACACCCAGCACTGATCTCCTTTTGGATAGACTGGTTGGATCTCCTTGCAGTCCAAGGAACTCTCAAGAGTCTTCTCCAACACCACAGTTCAAAAGTATCAATTTTTCGGCACTCAGCTTTCTTCACCATCCAACTCTCACATCCATACATGACCACTGAAAAAACCATAGCCTTGATCAGATGGACCTTTGTTGGCAAAGTAATGTTTCTACTTTTTAATATGCTATCTAGGTTGCTCATAGCTTTCCTTCCAAGGAGTAAGCATCTTTTAATTTCATGGCTGCAATCTCCATTTGCAGTGATTTTGGAGCCCCCCCAAATAAAGTCTGACACTGTTTCCACTGTCTCCTCATCCATTTCCCATGAGGTGATGGGACCAGATGCCATGATCTTAGTTTTCTGAATGTTAAGCTTTAAGCCAACTTCTTCAGTCTTCTCTTTCACTTTCATCAGGAGGCTTTTTAGTTCATCTTCACTTTCTGCCATAAGGGTGGTGTCATCTGCATATCTGAGGTTATTGATATGTCTCCTAACAATCTTGATTCCAGCTTGTGCTTCTTCCAGCCTAGCGTTTCTCATGATGTACTGTGCATTGAAGTTAAGTAAGAAGGGTGACAATATACAGCCTTGACATACTCCTTTTCCTATTTGGAACCAGACTGTTTTTCCATGTCCAGTTCTAACTGTTGCTTCCGGACCTGCATACAGGTTTCAAAAGAGGCAGATCAGGTGGTCTGTTATTCCCATCTCTTTCAGAATTTTCCACAGTTTATTGTGATCCACACAGTCAAAGGCTTTGGCGTAGTCAATAAACAGAAATAAATGCTTTTCTGGAACTCTCTTGCTTTTTAGATGATCCAGCAGATAATAGAGGAGGCTAAAAACCAGGGCTGTTAACATTAATTTAAATGTAAGAGATTAGCAACTTAAAGACTATGCATATTATATATATATATATATATATATGTATTTATGTATATGTATGGGCTTCCTTGGTGATTCTGATTGTAAAGAATCTGCTTACAGTGCAAGAGACCTGGGTTGAATCCCTGAGTTGGGAAGATCCCCCGAGAAGGGACTGGCTAGCCACTCCAATATTCTTGCCTAGAGAATTCCCTCGACAGAAGTGCCTGGAAGGCTATAGTCCATGGAGTCACAAAGAGTCAGACACAACTGAGCAGTTAACACTAAAAGGATAAGTTGGAATTAACACAGAGGATGAGATGGTTGGATGGAATCACTGACTCAATGAACATGTGTCTGATTAAATTCTGGAAAATGATGAAGAACAGGAAAGCCTGGGATGTGCAGTCCATGGGGACACAAAGAATTGAACACGACCGAGCAACTGAAGAACAACACAATATTAGTAGCTCTCCACTTGTATCAATAGAAAAATTATCCAGGTAGAAAATCAATAAGGAACACTGGTTTAAACAACACATTAAACCAGATACATTTTATATGTTATATGCATTATATATTATTATTACAATACAATATTATATATTGTATATATTTATATATATACAATATACATTATATATTATATATTATATATTTTATATATAATATTCTATCCAAATGCAAAAGAATGCATATTTCTCCCAAATGAACATGAAACATTATCCAGTATAGATCATATGATAGGCCACAAAATATGCCATAAGAATTTTAGGAAGATTGAAATCATATAAAGCATCTTTTCTGATCATGACACTATGAAATTAGAAATCAAGTACAAGGGAAAATGGCAAAAATGACAAATATAAGGAGTCAATGCAAATGGTGACAGCATCCGTGAAATTAGAAGATGCTTGCTTCTTGGAAGAAAAGTTATGACCAGTCTATGCAGCCTATTAAAAAGCAGAGACATTACTTTACCAACAAAGGTCCATCCATTCAAAGCTATGGCTTTTCCAGTAGTTATGTATGGATGTGAGAGTTGGACTACAAAGAAAGCTGAGCTCTGAAGAATTTATTCTTTTCAAGTGTGGTGTTGGAGAAGATTCTTGAGAGTCCCTTGGACTGCAAGTAGATCCAATCAGTCCATCCTAAAGGAAATCATTCCTGAATATTCTTTGGAAGGACTGAAGCTGAAGTTGACACCCCAATATTTTGGCCACCTGTTGCAAAGAACTGACTCTTTGGAAAAGACCCTGATGCTGGGAAAGTTTGAAGGAGGGAGGAGAAGGGGATGACAGAATATGAGATGGTTGGATGGCATTACCGACTCAATTGACAGGAGTTTGAGTAAACTCCGGGAGTTGGTGCTGAAAAGGAAGACCTTGTGTGCTGCAGTCCATGGGGTCACAAAGAGTCAGACATAACTGAGTGAATGAACTGAATGGAACTGACTGATACTAAAAGTATTCCAAAAAGTTCCAGAGGACAGAATGATTCTGCACTCATTCTTCAAATCTATCATCATTTTTGATTCCAAAATCAGACAAATATATTAACAAAAAAGAAACTTACAGGTAAATATCCATGGTGAAAAATAGATGAAAATTTCTTAACAAAATATTCACAGACTGAATTCAATAATATATCAGAAAATCATATGCAATGATCAAGTGGAGTTTAATGCAGGGATGCAAGATTGGTTCAATATTCAAAAATCAATCAATGGGATGTTACAAATTGAAAACTATAAATCACATTATTATCTCAATAGATGTAGAGAAAGTTAAAAACTTTGGACTAGATTCAACATCCATTTTTTATTTAAAAATGACTCAAACAAAGTGGGTATAGAGGAAGCCTACTTCAGTTCAACAAAAGGCTGTATATGACAGGCCAAAAGCTACCAGTTTCCTCAACAGTGAAAAATCTAAAAGTATTTCATTTCCCCTAAGATCAGGAACAAGCCAAGGATATTTATCTTTGCTATTTTTTGACATAGTATAAGGAGTTCTATCTACATAACTCAGAAAAGAAAAAGAAATCAAATGGATTCAAATTGGAAAATAAGCAAAATTTCCACTATTTACATATGACATAATACTATTCATAGAAAATCCTGAAGATGCCATCAAAACACTACTGAGGTTTTCAATGAATTCAGTAAAATTGCAAGCTACAATCTTAATATACAGATATCTGCTGCATTTCTATACAGTAGCAATACAATATCAGAAAGAGAAATTAAGAAACAAATTTCATTTGCAAGCACAGAAAAAGAGTAAAACACCCACATCTAAAACTAAGAAGGTAAAAAACTGTAGTCAGAAAATTATAAATAAATATAAAAAATTGAAGATGATAAAAACACTTGAAATGATACACTGGAGCTCATGGATTGAAAGAATTTATGTTCAAATAACACTATTATCTGAAGCAATCTGCAGATTCAATGCAACCTCTATGAAAATAACAATGACATTTTTTACAGAACTAAAATAAATAATTCTAAAATTTGTATGGAAACACAAAGAACTCCAAATAGCTAAAACACTATTAAGAACAAAGCAATAGGTATCGCATTCCCTGATTTTAAACTATACAACAAAAACTATAATAATCAAGCAGTATGGTCCTGGCACAAAAATAGACACATAAATCAATGAAACAGAATAAAAAGTACAGAAATAAACTTAAACCTCTTTGGTCAGTTCATCTACAACAAAGGCAGCAACAATATACAATTGGGAAAGGGCAGCTTCTTTAATAAATATTGCTGGGAAAGTTGGGTAGTTACATACAAAATAATCAAACTGGACTACTTTTTCATAACATGTGTGTGTTTAGTCTTTCAGTCATATCCAACTCTGTGACCCCCATGGACTGTAGCCCACCAGGTTCCTTTGCCTGTGGATTTTTCCAGGCGAGAATACTGGAGTAAGATGTCATTTCCTGCTCCAGGGGATCTTCCCAACCCAGGGATCAAATTTGCATCTCCTGCGGCTCCTGCATTGGCAGGAGGATTCTTTACCACTGCTCCACCTGGGAAGTCATACATACATAAGTAGATTCAAAATGGATTAAACTTAAATATAAGATTTGAAACCATAAAAATATAAAGAAACATAGACAATATGCTCTTTGACATCTGTCTTAGCTACACTTTTTTGTATCTGTCTCCTCGGGCAAAGGGAAAAATGTAAAAATAAACAAATAGGACTGCATCAGATCAAAAAGCTTTAACACAGTGAAGGAACTTATGTAGAAGATGAAAAGGCCAACTACTGAGTGGGAGAAGATATTTGTCAATGATGTATTAGACAAGGGTTTAATATCCAAAATATATAGAAAACTCATACAACAACAAGAAAAGCGAACAACTCAATTTATTTATTTATTTATTTATTTCCAGTGGGTTTTGTCATACATTGATATGAATCAACCATAGAGTTACACGTATTCCCCATCCCGATCCCCCCTCCCACCTCCCTCTCCACCCGATTCCTCTGGGTCTTCCCAGTGCACCAGGCCCGAGCACTTGCCTCATGCATCCCACCTGGGCTGGTGATCTGTTTCACCATATATAATATACATGCTGTTCTTTCGAAACATCCCACCCTCACCTTCTCCCACAGAGTTCAAAAGTCTGTTCTGTACTTCTGTGTCTCTTTTTCTGTCTTGCATATAGGGTTATTGTTACCATCTTTCTAAATTCCATATATATGTGTTAGTATGCTGTAATGTTCTTTATCTTTCTGGCTTACTTCACTCTGTATAATGGGCTCCAGTTTCATCCATCTCATTAGAACTGATTCAAATGAATTCTTTTTAATGGCTGAGTAATATTCCATGGTGTATATGTACCACAGATTCCTTATCCATTCGTCTGCTGATGGGCATCTAGGTTGCTTCCGTGTCCTGGCTATTATAAACAGTGCTGCAATGAACATTGGGGTGCATGTGTCTCTTTCAGATCTGGTTTCCTCAGTGTGTATGCCCAGAAGTGGGATTGCTGGGTCATATGGCAGTTCTAACTCCAGTTTTTTCAGGAATCTCCACACTGTTCTCCATAGTGGCTGTACTAGTTTGCATTCCCACCAACAGTGTAAGAGGGTTCCCTTTTCTCCACACCCTCTCCAGCATTTATTGCTTGTGGACTTTTGGATAGCAGTCATCCTGACTGGCATATAATGGTACCTCATTGAAACAACTCAATTTAAAGAACGAGCAGAGGACCTGAATAGACATTGTTTTCCAAAGAGAACATAACACGTGGTCAATAGGTACATGAAACGATGCTCAGCATCACTCATCATGAGGGAAATGCAGATCAAAACACAATGAAATATCACCTCACATCAGCTAGAATGGCTATTACTAAAATGACAACAAATAACTAGTGTTGGTAAGGACTTGGAGAAAAGGGAATGCTCATGAACACTGGTGGGAATATAAATTGGTGCAGCTACGGTGGAAAACAGTATGAAAACTCTTTAAAACTTTGAAACAGAACTACCATATAATCCAGAAATCCAAATCCTGAGTATTTATAAAAAAAAAAAAGAACCAAAATTGTAATTTGAAGACATATGCACCCTTATATTCAATGCAGCATTATTTATAATGGTTCACTTATGGAAACAACCTAAATAACCATCAAAAATGAGTGAATAAGCACAATGTGGTGTATATATACAAAATGAAGCATTAGCCATAAAAAATTAAATCTTGCTATTTGTAACAATATGGATGGACCTAGAGGTATTATGCTAAGTGAAATATGCTTGACAGAGAAAAAAAAATATCATATGATTCAATATTTATATGTGGAATGTAAAAGTCAAACAAATGAACATAGTCAAACTGAATCAGAGTCACAGAGAAACAGATGGTTGCTGAGAGGGTGACAATTGGCGGGGGGAGAAGGGAAAAATGGGTAAAAGAGATTAAGAGCTACAAACTTTTAGTTACATATTACATGAGACATAGGTACCAAATAAATGGTGTGAGGTACATAGTTAATAATTATATAATATATTTGTTGATGACAGATGATGGCTAGACTTATTCTGGCAATCATTTTGAAATGTGTAGAAATATCAGATGTACACAAAGTTGTATACCATGTTGTATACCAAGGACTAACACAGTGGTATTGATCAATTATGATTCAATAACTAACCTAGAAAACCATTTATAGAAAAACAAATCAGATTTGTGGCTGTGAGAGACAGGGGGTTCCAAAGAATAGCAAAGAGAAATAAGAAAGCCATCCTAAGTGATCAATGCAAAGAAATAGAGGAAAACAATAGAATGGGAAAGATGAGAGAACTCTTCAAGAAAATTAGAGATTCCAAGGGAACATTTCATGCAAAGATGGGTAAAATTAAGGACAGAAATGGTATGAACCTAGTAGCAGAAGAAGATATTAAGAAGAGGTGGCAAGAATACACAGAAGAACTATACAAAGAAGATCTTAATGACTCAAATAACCACAACATTGTGATCACTGACCTAGAGCCAAACACGCTGGAATGTGAAGTCAAGTGGGCCTTAGGAAGCATCACAAGAACAAAGTCAGTGGAGGTGATGGAATTTCAGTTGAGCTATTTCAAATCCTAAAAGATGATGCTGTGAAAGTGCTGCCCTCAATAGGCCAGCAAATTTAGAAAACTCAACACTAGTCACAGAACTGGAAAAGGTTAGTTTTCATTCCAATCCCAAAGAAAAGCAGTGCTAAAAAATGTTCAAACTACCACACAATTACACTCATCTCACATGCTAGCAAAGTATTTCTCAAAATTCTCTGAGATAGTCTTCAACAGTACATGACCCATGAACTTCCAAATGTTCAAGCTGGATTTAGAAAGGGCAAAGGAACCAGAGATCAAATTGCCAACATTTGCTGTATCATAGAAAAAGCAGGAGAATTTCAGAAAAATATCTACTTCTGTTTCACTTACTACCCAGAAGCCTTTGACTGTGTGGATCACAACAAACTGGAAAATTCGTAAAGAGATGTAAATACTGGACTGCCTTCTCTGCCTCCTAAGAAATCTGCATGCAGGTCAAGAAGCAATGGCTGGGACCAAACATGGAACAATGGTGTGACACCACTCTTAAGCAGAACGTGAAGAGGAATTAAAGAGCATTTTGATGAAAGTGAAAGATGAGAGTGAAAAATCTGGCTTAAAACTCAACATTCAAAAAATGAAGATCATGGCATTTGGTCCCATCACTTCATGCAAATAGATGGGAAAACAATGGAAACAGTGAGAGACTTTATTTTCTTGGGCTCCAAAATCACTGTGAATGGTGACTGAAGCCTTGAAATTAAAAGACACTTGCTCCTTGGAAGAAAAACTATGATCAACCTAGATAGTCTATTAAAAAGCTGAGACATTACTTTACCAACAAAGGTCTGTCTAGTCAAAGCTATGGTTTTTCCAGTAGTCATGTATGGATGTGAGAGTTGGACTATAAAGCAAGCTGAGCTCCAAAGAATTGATGCTTTTCAACTGTGGTGGAGAGGACTCTTGAGAGTCTCTTGGACTGCAAAGAGATCCAGTCAGTCCATCCTAAAGGAAATCAGTCCTGAATATTCATTGGAAGGACTGATGCTGAAGCTAACACTCCAATACTTTGGCCACCTGATGCGAAGAACTGACTCATTGGAAAATACCCTGATACTGGGAAAGACTGAAGGAGGAAGGAAAAGGGGACGACAGAGGATGAGATGGTTGGATAGCATCACCGACTCAATGAACATGAGTTTGAGTAAACTCTAGGAGTTGGTGTTGGTGTGCTGTAGTCCATGGGGACACAAAGATGGACAAGACTGAGTGACTGAACTGAAATGAATTAAGACAGGGTTTTGGAGATTAAATGAAGTTTCTCAAATGATACACAGTTCAGTTATAAGAGAAAAGAGTACTAGTGATGTATTATGCAAGATAATAAAGATAACATTAAGATTTCCCTGGTGGCTCAGACAGTAAAGTGTCTGCCTATAATGCGGGAGAATCAGGTTTGATCCCTGGTTGGGAATATCCTCTGGAGAAGGAAATGGCAACCGACTCCAGCACTCTTGCCTGGAAAATCCCATGGATGGAAGAGCCTGGCGAGCTACAGACCATGCGGTCACAAAGAGTCAGACAAGACTGAGAGACTTTACTTTCACTTTTCAAAGATAACACCACTGTACATTATAAAGTTTTAATGGAATAAATCCTATGATTTCTCATCAGAGGAAAGTTTTTCTTTTTTCTATTTTTAATGTATCTATATGAGATGATGGATTGTCACTAAGCCTATTGTGGTAATTATTTAATGATATATGTAAGTTGAATTAATATTGCTTTGCACCTTGAACTTGTACTGTATGTCAATTACATCTCAGTAAAACTGGAAAGATATTAACTCAAAATTGATTAAAAGCTTAAATGTAAGACCTGAAATAATAAACTAGAAGAAAATATAAGAAATACAGCCTTTAAAATAAATTTTAGCATTTTTTTTAATCTCTCTTTTTATGGTAAGGCTAGCAAAAGCAAAAATAAACAAACGGACAACATCAAACCAAAACCTTTTACTTTTTTGAAGGAACCCCCCCCCCCAAAAAAAAAAAAACTGAAAGACAAGTTACTGAATAGGAGAAGATATTTGCAAATACTATGGCTAATACAGAGTTGATATCCAAAACATATAAACAACTTACAACCCAATTCAAAATGTCATAGGAAAAAGTATCATAGGATCTAAATATACATTTTTCCAAAGAAGACATGCAGATTGCCAACATGGAAAGATGCTCAACATGACCCATCATCAGGGAAATGTAATCAAAACTACAATGAGGGTCAAAGCCAACCATAAACTCTGCTTGGCTCAGTTTCCTTATAAATGAATGAAGGATCATAGATCTAGAAGTGCAAAGAGAAAGCATCCAGCCCACGTCCTAGCAAACTTCATTTTTCTTTATTCCAAAACATCAGAGTTATTGGAACCCTTTATCCAGTATTTTATCTATGTAGAAACTAAGGCCCACAGAAGGAAAGTGGTCTACTCCTGCTCAGTAATTCCATACAAACAAATGGTAGATCCAGAAGTTCTTTCATCTCATTTTACAGATCTCATTTCAATTATTTTGATCACTTTTATGATTGATGTATTTTTCAGTAGTTGCATGTACTTTTCAAAATAAGACACCAAAATATTAAAGGCAAAACAGATGTGAAAGGTATGCTTTACTTTATGGAATAGACATTTTCCTGAGAGAAAAATTTTCCATAAGTCAAATTGCACACTATTATTGAATTCTATCAAATATTTGAAAATACCTTCTTCTTAGTAATTAATGCTTGGATGCCAACTTAGTAACAAAAATATCAAGTGAACATGTAGTGAATTATATATGAAAATGTAATTTTAAAGACAAAATAATAAAGTAACAATATCATAAATAAAATATAAAATTGATTAATAAAAGGGATAAACCATAATAAGTATAACCATTATGTTCTAAAACAGTTTAATAAATTAACAGATCCCAAAGCAGAACATTTTTCTAAATCATATATTCAAAGGAAAATGTAAAATTCCCATTTATGCATGAATACCAAAAATTTCACAAAGAGTAAATACCAACATATCATACTGGAAATTGAATTCGCTAGAAAAAGAACCATATGTTAGAAATAATTATTAATTTGTTTACTGAACTTTTAAGGTTTGTTTATGACTCCCTCTCTATCCCTAGGTAAATATACTCTCTTAGATTAAAACTTCAAGACTTTATTTGCCCCTTTTGAGAGGGGTTATATTCTAGGAAATCCTTTAATTATTGTTATTTCTCCTCATATTAGATGAGAGCAGTTGATTATTCTCCATGTGTTTGGATAGTACCTTTATAACTTTCCATGGTGATGCTTTCATAGTTTACTGCAGTTGCCATTAAATTAGTAATTTCCAGGTCAATTTGTGTTTTTCTAGGTTACACTGCACTAGAATTTTAAACAATAAACCATATTTCTCTAGTCCTCCTTCTTTCCCACTATTTAAGGACTTCAAGTTCCTGCCATGTTTATCGTTGATTTTTTTTTACTTCTTTCCTTAATAATTTTATGCAACATAGTGGTTATAAGTGAAGATTGTGAAGTTAAGAAGGACTTAAGTTGAATCCAGGTTTTACCACCTACTAGCTTTCAACCTTGGGAAAAGTTACTTTCAATTTCATTGGGCCCTAGTCTCCTAACAGCTTAAAAATAACTACTTTATAAGGTTGGTCTGAGGATTAAATGAGATAATATAGATAAAAGCTTTCATTATAGTGCCTGGCACATAAGAAGTACTTAATAAACAAAACATATTTTAAAAAATAGTTAAGAAAAAAGATCTCTGAGCATCCACTAGCTAATATGATTTCTACTCTTTATTCTAGGATATATTAGACTTTCTTTTCCAATAGTCATGTATGGATGTGAGAGTTGGGCTGTAAAGAAAGCTGAGCACTGAAGAATTGATGCTTTTGAAGTGTGGTGTTGGAGGAGACTCTTGAGAGTCCCTTGGACTGCGAAGAGATCCAATCAATCCATCCTAAAGGAGATCAGTACTGAGTGTTCATTGGAAGGACTGATGTTGAATCTGAAACTCCAATACTTTGGCCACATGATGCGAAGACTGACTCATTTGAAAAGATCCTGATGCTGGGAAAGATTGAAGGCAGGAGGAGAAGGGGACGACAGAGGGTGAGACGGTTGGATGGCATCACTGACACAATGGACATGAGTTTGGATAAACTCCGGAAGTTGGTGTTGGACAGGGAGGGCTGGTGAGCTGCAGTCCATGGAGTCACAAACAGTCAGGCAAGACTGAGCAGTCATGAACTGAACTGGTATCAGACTTTCAAAAGCCAAGCTATATGTAAACAGACATATTCCTTCTCCTTTTGGTATTATAGTTTGTCATACTTAGTATCCTTGCTTCTTCAGAGGTTTTGGTAAAAACAGCTGCTTTATCCTTTATTCATAGTGTCCTTCCTCAAAGACTTAGAAATGAATGCACAAAGACCTGGAGCCTAGGGCAAATACAAATGACTTTTGCCACACTGTATTTACTTTTCTCTAGTTGAGACATTTTTATTGAGCTAATCTTGTCTTGTTGGCCCTCTCTTCTTTTAGGGTGAGATTCCCCCCCCCCCCGCCCCGAATAACATTTCTTTATCCTTCACAAAATTGTCCCTAACATTTTGTCCTTAATGTCCCTAGGCTAACCATCTCCAGTAATGGCTGAAGCTCAATAGTGAACACAGGTGATTGATACTGGGATCTAAAATTGCTAACTCTCCCTCAGTATACATTTTCTCATCTTTCCTTTTAGTAATAGACCCATCCTTAACTTCAGCTGAGTGACCAAGTATCCAACTAGAGGTGATACTTCCTAACCTTACAACTATTTATGACAGCATAACTAACTCCTATCCAATGAGCTGCAAATGGACATGGTGCAACTTCCTGATCATCTTCTTAAAGATTAATCTGTTTGCCACTAACCTCATCTGCTTGAAAGAAGAGATTATGGTGACCCAATTAAAGTCATTCAGATGAAGAAAATATTCCAAGAAATGGTGGAGCAACTAAGAGGAAGGTCTATCCCCAAGTTATTCTATCCCCAGAAAATGGTTCACAGGACAGGTTCATCCCACCCCCCTGCTTGACCTCTGGAGATTTCCCCTAGATAAACCTAAGGATACAGGACGATTCATCAGTCTGAATCACTCACCTTTGGACAGTTACAAGAGAGAAATTTCTGTCTTAATTAATCCTCTTAGGTTTGAAGTCTTTTTGTTTTAATAGCAACTTACTTATATAACCTTAATTAATACAGGATTCTTTAGTTGAGAGTGTAGCTGTATTTTATGTCCTTTAATGCTTAGACAAAGTTACATTGCCTGCCTAAAGGCAACTCTTAACAGGGACCAGGGAAGTGGGAGGCATAATGGCAAAAGGAGAACCTTATGCAAAGGTTAAGGTGATGAATGTGTGAACCTTCCCTCTGGGCCATTTCCTAGGGATGGGTCAAATGGAACCTTAATTCATGATTTCTTCTCTCTGCCCTAGATGTTGCAAAATCAATCAAAGTTAACCAGAAGTCTGTATCCAGTATGTCACTGACAGTCTTTCAAAACAGTCAGTCTACAACAGGATGGCATTGAGAAACCTGAGAGAAAAAGTAAAATAGAATTTATACTTTCTTCATACCCAGTAACTTGTACAAGAACAGTTATATGAAACCAGTACAGAATAGTGTTTAAGACCACAAAGTCTGAAGCCAGGCAGTCTGTGTTAGAATGCTGACTCTTCCATATTCCAGCTCTGTGATCTTGGACAAGTAACTTCTCTTACCTGAATTTCTACTTTTGCATAATGGACATAATGATGGTATCTGCCTCATAGATTTATTAAATTAACCCACTTAAAGTATTTAGAACAATACTCAATATTATTCTATTATACCAACTGAAGTAGGCCTGGGCATACAACTTACAAGCCTGAAATATTCATTGCCTCCTTATACACCACTGTACCAACTCTTTAGGCACATGAGAATAAAAAACAAGGACCAGTGCTTGCTTCGGCAGCACATATACTAAAATTGGAAAGATATAGAGAAGATTAGCATGGCCCTTGCACAAGGATGACATGAAAATTTGTGAAGCGTTCCATAATTTTAGAGACACGTGCACCCCAATGTTTATCGCAGCACTGTTTGTAATAGCCAGGACATGGAAGTAACCTAGATGCCCATCAGCAGATGAATGGATAAGGAAGCTGTGGTACATATACACCATGGAATATTACTCAGCCATTAAAAAGAATTCATTTGAATCAGTTCTAATGAGATGGATGAAACTGGAGCCCATTATACAGAGTGAAGTAAGCCAGAAAGATA